>NC_081294.1:74174772-74501136 GCF_030435805.1 Mustela lutreola
TTCCTAGTCTAGGAAATGATCAGCATTTCGAGGTGAGACCATTTTTCCTCAGTGACCCTCCTTGGAGATTTCCAGTTGGTTCCATCCAAGGAACACAAAGCCTATGGATGCTGGGAAACTAGTTCTAGTCTCCTTAGCCCCTGATGTTCCTCTGCTGTATGTCTTGTAATAGTAAGGTCCAAAGTAGAGAGAGAGGAAAAGCTTTCTCATACCAGTCTGATGGGATGTGCCAAATGAATAGAGCCGGTGTTTCATGCAAACTAAAATCATGGGCCATAAACTGAGAGTCTGGCCTGGACTATAGATGCATGGTCCATCCTCAGAAGGCACCCTACACTCATCTCCTTGAAGGGATGCCCCCTGATGGGCTGTGATATCTGACCCCAGCTAAAGTGAGAAGCTCAGATTCTCCCAGGGTTTGCCTCCTTCCTCACCTAAACCAGAAAGTTTCTGCCACTCTTCCTCTTTGCCTACATGGGGAATAAATGACCCTCCGGAACCCTTTTTTTCACCTTCCCTCTGCCTTAGAAACCCTAACCTCCCAGCATTCAAACTGCAACAGCCACCCTACATCAGCCGAAAAGACAGATAGGAAGGGAGGAAAGGGGAGAGAAGGTCTAGCACCTGGATAGTTCATGCAAGAGGAAAGAAAAAAGAATTACTTTTACTTACTCATTTTGCAACTCTAGAGTTTTAGGGAATAAATCAGTAAGCAATATGATATAAGCTATATTCTGATATTCTCAGCTCTGGTGTCATTTATCTGTGCACATGGCCACTAATCTAAAAAGACATACAAGATTTTTTTTAAAGGATTGAAGAGTGTTCAGTCCTTCTGAAAGGGCATAAAGCTGACTAGATACAAAGTGATGTAGATGGTATAGAATTTCAGGAGGCTGCTTTTAAAAGGAAACACTGAGCCATAACAATAACAATCGAGTAACATCTTCTTACTTAAAAGATCAAATAGAGCAATTCATTTTTACTTGAAACTTTTAAAGAATACAAGGTCGAGATTATGTTGTTTTACTATACTTACAGAAGGAATAGTCAGACACAAACAATCGGTCACCTGCAAAAGAAAAATTCCAGAGTGAGGATGCCCGACGCAAGCATGGCAGTAAGTTTGCAAAGTTCTTAAAAGAGCATTGACTCACATTGGCGCGGCTGCAGTTGCATTTTGAAGCTGGATGTTCCTAAAGTAAGTAGAAAAACAAGAACCCATAATGGGGGGTGAGTTTTTCATTCTTACGTTTCACCTAAGTTTTCAATAGCTGCCTTTCCGGTGGGCACCCTGCTCTGCTGTTTACCTGCAGTTTGTCAATGAGGTGTGTGACATCCCTGATTCCTATGAAGGTCGGACAACTCTTGCTGGTCACGGAGCAGAGGAGCAGGGCAGAGGTAAGGACCACCACGGGCAGGAGCATCTTGACACGGAGGTGCAAGCTGGCTTGCAGATGCCTTGAGATGAAGTCGTATTTAAAGCTCCCCTGCAAACCTGGGAAAACCCTGACATCAAACTGATACTAGGTGCCCACTTTTTCTATGTAAGATTGGGTCACTTGACATTGAAAATATACTGTATATGTTGAATTGAGTCACTTGGCAAAGACTATGTGACATTGTGCTGGGAAATGTCATTCTCCAGAAAAGATGCTTTTCAAAAGTTGGGTACCGAGATGCTGAAGGAAAAGTTAAAGATCTTAAAACCATAATTTTTTTTTTAAGACAGATGCTCTAGTTGTGAGAGTTAGAATATTTTCCATGAACACCCAGGTCTGTATTTTCCCCTTTTTACTTTATTGGAAATGCTGATCCACTAGCCAGTCATGGGTGTTCTAATGAAGGGCCAGGAGGGGGTGGGGAATGAGAAATTATGCCTGTGAGCTGCTCTGTCAGGATTTTGCAAGCTTACGCTGGTGAACCCACTGCAACCTTAACCTTACTGTACTTTATCCTCAAATCATAACAGTGTTTTTCATGCCTCAGGCCAGATTCTCTATCTTATACAAATGCACCTTTGGGCAAGTATTCCTTTAAATGGGTGCCTGAAGGAGGAACTCTTTAACTGTACCACCAAGAATGTAGCAACAGCGTTTGTTAAAATTGGCCTTGAGGATTCCTTAGTGTCTTTAGGGAAATTATGTAACCCTGCACAGCATCCAGTCAACACTCAGTGCTTGAAATAGGATAACAGCTAGCATTTATTGAGCATGTACTACATACTAGACACCATTTTAAGCACCTGATGGGAATTAAGCCATGTATGACATATAGACACCAAATTAGGTGGATACTAATTTGTCATCCCCATTTTTTATCTATTATTTTTTTAAAATACTTATTTATTTATTTTAGAGAGAGAGAGAGAGAAAGGGGAGGCTCAGAGGGAGAGAGAATCTCCAGCAGGCTCCCTGCTGAGTGCAGAGCCTGAGACGAGGCTCAATCTCACTGCCCCAAGATCATGACCTGAGCCCATTTTTTATTTTTTAATAAATAATCTTGTATCTTAGCTTCCTGCCTCTTTGATGAGGCTGTTTTTTTCCACTATGAGACAGAAAGTTGTCTCACTGTTGCTCTATGAGATAAGTACTATGATTATCCCCATTGTTTTATAGGTGGGAAAGCTGAGGAACAGAGATGTATATGTGTCTAGTTCAGCCTTGTATCCTCAGCCCCCAGGCAGGCACCTGTGGAAATGCGGTCTATCACTAAATGCTTGTTAAATCAAAACATAAATGAGAAAAGCAGTTTTTGAAATAGTAAGAAACATACACAAAAACTATGATTTTATGAGGTTTCAAAGCTAGTTTCAGGGACAGGCATTTGGGGGTGTGTGGGCTTAACAAAGTGTGTCTTTCTCAGACTAGAGGCTGCAAAAGTGGGGATTCTTTTCCTTGGAGCCACACTAGTAAGTGGGACAAATCCATACGATTTAGTCACCAGCCCTGTAAGAGTGTGTGGTAATATTGTTGTTGCTGTTCATGCCATCCCTTAGGAGCCGTGACGGACTATGGGGAAAGGAGGTCTCTTGAGAGCAAACAAGGGGAAAACTGGCTTTTTGCTAACTTCCCCAAATCCTCCTGCAGTTCCACACTTGTCCTCTGCAGGCACTAAGGAGAAATTACAGAGGCCTACCAGCCTATGGCAAACTCTTTGATTACAGAGTATTGATCTCTACAGAGTACTGATCTCCTTTTCTTGCTGATAGAATCCTCACTATTTCGGGGTGGCAATGGGCCTGACCAAACACCCACATTTTTAGTCCCTCTACTGCGCTGCTGCAAGGGGCCACATGACATGTTCTGATCAATGCAATGCCTCTAGAATTCACTAGCTTTTCTGGTGAACAGGAGGCTAAAGTTGCTGAGACCTGCCCTTACCTAACCCTTATTGCAATTCAAGTGTGGATATGATAACAAGAGCTTCTGAGGCCATCTTATAACCATGCAGGAATGGACAAGAGAATTGTAACAATAGCAACATGAACACTTTACAGAAGTAGAAGTAATCATTTAAAAAACTGAGAAAAATAAAATCATGAGAGCAACAATAGAAGGTAACAATGAGAATACAATAGTGCTAGTAAATTCCAGCTAGAGATCACTGCCTACAGAAGACCCTGCCTCTTGAAGCTTAGTAAAAATGGAAATCTCTTCTAAAAATGGAAATCGGCACCTGCCAGAGAAATGTCAAAGATATGCCAGCATCAGATCAAATGTTTCTTTTTCTAACATCATTAGAAGATGTAAAAGAGACTTGAAAAGGCAATCACCTTCCCACTGTGTAGATCAGTACTATTTAATGCCATGTATGTAAGGCGTGGAGATCCTTTCTCATCGCCTCAGATGTGCCTTCCACACTGAGGAAAACACCATACTGCCCCCTTACTGGATAGATGGAGGCTAGATCCAGAAAGAAAACTGGGCTGCCCAGTTACCAGCGGGGTAATAGGAGAGTGTAGTGGTTAACACCTGTGACCTTGCAATCAGACTGCCTGGGTTCCAATGTTACTTCTATCACTTGCTGGCCATAAGGATATGGGCGAGTTGCTTGGCCTCTCATCCTTCTATTTCCTGACTGTAAAACAAGGACGTGGATGTGGATGATGGGAAGGGGAATGGGAGTGCAGTTTTCATGTAAGGCCTACCTCAGAAGAGTCTTGTAAAGATTCAAAGAAATGTTTCATCAGTAGACATCATCTATGATCTTCCCCTCCTGGGAAATGTTGAGCTAGGAGTTGGTGGCCTGAGGGTCTCTCTTCCCATTCCCCTTCCTGTTATTCAGTTCAGGGCTCTGTACAGAAGGGAGGGCAGGGGAAGCTCTGGAATCATGGGCTGCCATCTTCTCTGAAGTGCTGGATACCCATCATCTTCTGCAGTGGGCTGTAGAGTGAGCTTCCTGGTCCCATGAGCCAAAGGTCTTCTCTTGGTGTAGCCTGGTACCTACCATCAGCGTTATCTCAAGTAGGTCCCGGTTTATGTGAAGAGCCCTACATATTGAAGTCAGGAGAAAAGTGGGTGAACTAACATTCCATTTTCTCTGGGTCAAATACTGGCCTGAAAAACTGGCCTTGGGTCACCTACCCTTGTATCTACCCCCAAGTACTGTTGCAGGGAAATGTCATCATTGGACACTGGTGCTCCTTGGGCTGGTTACTTAGCCTTTCCACATATCCATGTACCACTGACACTCACCTGCACTGGAATCTGGGGCAGATTACTCAGCCCCACCTCATAGAAGGATAGGGGTATCAATTTGGTATGCTTCCTCAAAAGGGAACCACATTTCCTCTTGGAAATGTGATCTGGTCTGGTCCAGACTATGCTCATATTCTGCTCTTCCCCTTAGCTCCCACCTGATAGTCATATTGGTTGCTTTCTATTTCCAGCCTCCAGGCCTTTGTTCTTGCTAAGCTTTCCTGGAATGTTCTTCCTCAGCTCTTCCATGTATGGCTTGTTCTCATCCCTCAGGCTTCAGCTCAAGTGCCACTTCCTCCATGTGGCCCTCCATGACCACAGCAGTCATTGCAATCTGCACAATCCTGTCTTGTATCTGTTCCTCCAAGTGGGATTAAGTTCCATGAGAAGGGTATGATGCTAGACTCTGGTTCATTACTGTATTCCCAGGGCGTGGTCTATTCTAAGTACTCAGGAATTGCTGGTTAAGTGAATGAGTAATGAATAACGTTAATTTTGTAAAACTGTATTTAATGTATATTATTTATGAAATGACGAAGACATGTTCCCAGTGGATCATTAACAAAGAACAGATATAACATTCATGAATTTGAGCAAGGGAAGCATTTGAAGAGTGAGTAAGCAATCAACAAAATACAGCCTCCTGCAGGGCAGTCCCTTCAGAACTTTGGAGAGCTTTTCAATTTCTTCTCCCTTCCAGTTCTCATAGTCACTACATGAAGAAGGCATGCCAGGTGTGGGAACTCTGACTCCATAGAGGAAGAAACGGGGTGGGGGGGGAAGAGAAAGAAAGTTAGGTGACTATTCCTTATAGCTTTTTTCTATCCTCCCAACCACTCAGTTATAGAAATGAAAAGAATTAAGAATATTTGAATAGCAACTCTGCAGTTTAAAACACCATTACAACAGCAGATGTTTATCTAGCGAAGTCTACAGCTTTTGAGGTTTAGCTTTTAGGATTTATTGTGATACCAGAATGTTAGTAAGCAAATGATCTCCTACAGAGGAAATACACCAAGCTCAGAAATTAATTACTCACCTGTTTTAAATATCAAGAAGATTTGAGAGTGGGATGCTTACCAAGATGTAGTGTAGATAACATATTTTACAATAATGAGAAAAGAAAATACTCAACCAATTATTTTGTTTCAAAGATAAAGTTTGACATTTTTGTGATTAAACACCCATGTGTCATGGATTATTGCTCTAGGAATAAAACAACGTGGTTATTTGTTCTAGGAAGCCCCAGCATGAAATGACACACACAAAAGACACAGAATTTCTAAGTAAAACCCATTCTGCCTTTTCTTTTAAATAGCCAAGAGATAGCTAGTTATGAGAATCCTCAAGCACGAATTTCTTAACCAAATAGTTACTTCTAAGTCATTGTTTCCCAACCAACTGTGACGGGCAAACCCCACTGGATGCTGTTATCCCTGAAGAGGATTCTCCCCCAGGGAGGGTGATTTCTAGGTGGTGCTCTGGACCTCTCCCCTCACATTGCTCCAAAGCACATTCCGGGTCCCGTGGACTCGGGGCCCACAGCTCCGAGTTTAGCTTCCAAGCAATTTCCAGAGCTCCAAGATCTTGGCTCCATTCCTCTCTTTTTGGCTTCTGCTCCTTCTCACTATCAGTGAATAATACTCTAGGCCATCCTTGTAAATGCATTCTTTACATTTTCCCATTGACACAGCCCATTATTAGCAGAAACCTGCCCCCGTGTTTCTTGGAGAATGTGGGACCCACCTTCCCCTTGCAGCAGACAGTTTCTTGGTGTACATCTAATTAAAAAGGGATGAGAACTTCTGTTTTGGGTTACATTGAGGAAGGCACTAGAATTTGCTGAACCCTTACTATGTGCAAGGTAATATATGAAACAATTTATATATATATTATGTCCCTTGGCCTTCTGCACAGTCTCTATTAGCCCCACTCCATAGATGCTGAAGCTCAGAGAGGCTAAGAGGGTTGCCTTAAACACACGGCTAGTGACTGGGTTTTTCTGATCCCAAAGCCTGTGATCTCGTCTGCTATGCCATTTATCAACCTCTGTTTCTGCTGACCCAACTATGTAGACTATATTTCAAGTCCATTGAGTGCAATCCATATATCAAAGTATGGCTTTGGGCCTAAAGGTAGACTGTAGATACAGCTGTATTGGTTGGAGCATCTCAGCTCCCATATGCACAAGACCAGTAAGATAATCCAGAAACATTATGCTCACAGTAGTGGAGGAAGTATAAAAGGAGTAAGACCAATTCTCAGTGTCATCTCCAGCCTCTGTTTGCATCATTTCTGCCAACATCTCAGTGCCAAAGCAAGCCATCAAACCGATTGATGAGCAAAGCAGGTCACCTTGCCCATGGTGAGCACACACTGAACAATTACATGGCAAAGAATTTGGCTATGCAATCTAACACAATGGATGTCTTAATGTTTATATCTTTATCTTATATACCCACCAACTACTGAACCCTCCTCCTATTAGTTGGAATGATTTTCCATTGATTCTCTTTTTTTTTTTTTTCTTAAGTGTATGTTTTCATTGAAAATAATGATCCTCTTTAAACTTTTTTTGTAAACATCCCGTTAGTAAATATTATGAACTTTGTAGACTATGTGGTCTCTGTTTGCAGCTATTGAACTCTTTGGTTGTAACTGGAAAGTAGCTATAGACCTAATGTAAATCGGTGTGTACGGTTTTGTCCCAATAAATCTTTATTTAAAAGAAAAATAGGCAAAAAACAAACCAAAACCAAACCAAAACAAAACAGGCAGCCAGCCCTAGTTGGCTGATCCCTGATGCTGTAATCAATTCCTTTAGAATGCTGTCTTTTTTCTTTTTTTCCCCCTCCTCCCTTTCTTCCAACTGTCCTTCCTTCCTTCCCTTTTTTTCTTTGTAATAACAAGCATTGTTGACATTTTCTTCATTTTACTGGGAATACTTTCAATATTTTTCATTTAAGTATCATGTTTGCTATTGATTTCATATTAGGGAATAGTTTTGCATTTCTAGTTGCTATTGATTTCATATTAGGGAATAGTTTTGCATATTAGAAATGATAGCTGAATTTTATCAAATATCTTTTTAGTTCCTGTCAGGATCATGAATTTTATCTGTTTGGTAATTCATGTGATGAATTATTTTAATAGATTATCAAATGTTGAGCCATCCTTACATTCTTGGAATAAATTCTATTTGGTCTTACTCTATCACCATTAAAAAAAAAAAAAAAAGGCTGCGTTCAATTTGCTATTCCTTTCTTTTGAATTTTTATCTTCAGTGCTCACTGGGAGGTCTTTTTAGACTCGGTCACTCAACCAAACATAGGGCCAACTAAGCATTCAGACTCATAAGACCATCTTGGGTTACACTCCATATGTGTTTCCTCAGAAGAGTAGATGAAGCACAGTTTGCCAGGATGACAGCACGAGGTGTTCCTCTCAGCAGGAGTGGTCCATATAGTCATCCAGGCGCTATTCCTTTACGTCTCTAGATGAGATGGATCAGGTGTGACGCAAACTCCCATTTGAAGGAGATGGGCATGATCCTGGCTTAAAACCCTTATGTCCCAATTGTTGTCAATATCTCTTGGGAGAGCTCCATAGTTGTAGCTTCTAAGGCCCCTGAACTTGGGAGCCCGAGGCTGTGGTGTCCCCTTGAGGAATATAAGTTCATTTAGACTCCTCCCCGTCTAGATACATTTTGCCAATCAGGCCTAGTTGACGTTTTACCTTCATTTGGTTTTCAGGGGAACAAAGCTAAAAAAATTTAAGGCCAAATTCTCTTTTAGAAGTATCTGGTTAACACATTACCTACCTCATCTACATTTGCAAGTGAGTTCATTCTTAGTTATCCCTTTTTTAAGGGTCTTGGCCAGGGTTACTCTATCCTTCTAATGTGAATTAGGAGTTTTCCATCTTTTTCTGCACTTTGGAAGAGCATAAATAGTATGAGAATATTTTTTGTGCCATTATTCCTCTGTGAAGAGCAAGGGATTTTTCTTGCTCATCTCCACAAACCCAGTAACAAAGCAGAGCTTGGGGCACAGCAATTACAACAGCACCTGGAATATTTCCTGGCCTTTCTGTGGTACCCAGAAAGGAGTCCATATGGCATTGTTCTGGGTACTCATTGTAACTTAAAGGGAAACTTCCACAATCTTCAAAGTTCTTGATGTACTGCAGATGAAGGAGGAAGATGTCTTTAAATTCCTTGCAGCAGAAACCACTTAGGTGGCACCAACCTTGACTTCCAAATGGAATAGTACATTTGCAAAAGGAAGTGATGGCATCTATGTCATAAATCTGAAAAGAACTGGGGAGAAGTTTCTGCTGGCAGCTTGTGCCATGGTTGCCACTGAAAACCTGACTGATGTCAGTGTCCTAGCACCTCCAGGAATGCTGACTGGAGGGCTGTCCTGAAGTTTGTTGCTGCCCCTGGAGCCACTCCTGTTGCTGGCCACTTTGCTTCCAGAACCTTCCCTCACCAGACCCAGGAGCCATGACTTCTGCTGCTTACTGGCCCCACGGCTCACCACCAGCCCCTCATGGAGGCCTCTTAGTTAATCTGCCTATCATCGCTCCGTGTAACACAGAATGTCCTCCGTGTTTTGTGGACACTGCCATTCCCTGCAGCAACAGGGGAGCTCTCTGTGAGTCTGAGGGGAAGGATGACGGCCCCGGGAAGTTCTGCGCATGTGCAGCACCATTTCCGACGAGCGGTGGCGAGAGGCCGTGCCTAACCTCTAGTTCTGGGAGATTGTTGAGAGGGACGAGCTTTGCGGCTGCTGAAAGGGATTGATCTGGGAGGAACCCCAAGGTGCCTGGACTGCTCCAGCTACCAAATTTACTGGTACTCACTCCGATGTGGCAGACTTGTCTGAGAGAGTGGGCGCCCTCATGCTTATTCAGCCCATCCCAGCAGAAGACTGCCGCCCTCCACCGCTACTGAGGACTGGACCGCAGCTAATGGGTAGGAACAATCACCTAATGGTCTTAAGCTGTTTTTCCAGACTCTTTTTTTTTTTTTAAATTTATTTATGTATTTATTTGAGAGATAACGAAAGTGAGCAAGCGGGCGCGAGAGAGCACACACACACACATGCACATGCTGGTGTGCACGTGAGTGTGGGTGGGGGGAGGGAAAGTGGGAGAGAATCCTAAGCAGGCTCCAAGCTCAGGGCAGCGCCCTGCACAGGGCTCAATTTCACCACCCTGAGAACATGCCTTGAACAGAAACCAAGAGTCATATGAACAACCAGTTTAGCCACCCAGGCATCCCTGTTTCTCCAGACTCTTAAGCAGAATATGGAAATAAGCTTGATGGAAAATAATGTTTCTTAAGAAAAAAAAATTTTTTTTTTCTAAATGAATTAAGTTTTGATAAACCTGTCTGGAAAACCTGGATCTGATGGCCTTTGGGCATTAATTTTTTGGAATTTTCTGGTTTTTCTCTTTTTAGTGCTCTTTTAGGTTTTCTACTTCTTATTTTTTTGTGTGCATTTTCCTGGACAATGATCCCAGATTTATGCTAACAAAGTGGTGAGATTGTGCATTTTACCTATGTTTCCTCTTGGGAAAAAACCTTGTAAGAAATGTATATATTCAATTCTTTTCAGATATTCAGGTTATGCTTTTATTTATCAATTCTGTGCATGATTTTTCTTAGCTTTCCAAATTAGCATTTTATATACTTGATTCCTCCTTACTGGATTTGGATTTATTTTGTTGTTCCTATTCTAGCTCCTTGAGTCATATGTTTGCTTCATTTTTTAAACAAACAGTAGCTTCACTTACTGAGTACACTGTATGGCAAGCAGAGTGCTACACGTTTTATTTGCATTATCCCACTGAATCCTCATAACATTGCATAAGGCTTCATAAGATGTCTTTATAGCTTAGTGGTGATGAGTGCAGATTTGGGCTCGATGGTTACTGCCACTTGTAATCTGTGACCTTGTGCAAGTGTCTTCTCTGTGTTTGTTTCTACAGCTATACAATGGATTAATCATATCATCTACATTATAGGGCTCTTGTGGAGGATAAATTAGCACTTATGTCTGGCACATAAGTAGTATCATGGAAGTAACTGATATTATTTAAAGACACAGCATTGAAGATTTGAAAAATTAAGGAACTTTCCCAGAATTACACAGCTTTTAGCAGATTATGACCCACCTTCTTGGGAGCACAGCCTGGGCAGTATCCTGTGGTTTTTGGTGTTGGGTTGGCTCATTTGCATTAATTTCTTAAGAATCTGTAATTTCAATTTTTAATTATATCTTTGATGAAATTCCTATTTCTTTTTCCTCTGTAGGAAACCTTTTTGGAAACCTTTTCCCTTCTGCCTGCATGATCTACATCCTCAGGCAGACTCAGAAATTTTACCAGAATTTGAATAGTTGTGGCTATTATGCTTTTTATTCCTGACCAGCACGTAGCCCATTTGATCTTAAGATCATAGTCTTTCTCCAGTAAAAGTCTTTCTTTTAGTTCACTGATCTCCAGTTCTCTTTTTTCTCCTTCTGTAATTCTTATTACACAGATTGAAATTCATAGGCTTATTTCTCATGCCTTTGTTTTTTCCCTTAAGTTTCTTACCATTGTCTTTACTTCTGATTTTTAAGGGCACTTCTGGATTGTGTCTTTTAATTGCCAATTCATTTATCTGCGAACCCAGTCTGTTGCTTAAAATCCTCTATTGAGGATGGGTTTCCCCCCCATTAATGACTGTTTTAATATTTTTAAATTTTAATTTGCATCCCCCCAAATAAGTAACAAGCTCATGTAGCCCACTTTGTACCATTTTTTATAAAAATGAGGAAGGTGATACATACAAATCACAAAGACACATAAAATGGCCTTATATTTTCCACTAACATTAATTAAAAATCCCACTGAAACTTCCACTTCCACTGAAGTTTTTCTACCTGGATTCAGCCATCCAGCTCCTCTTCCTCCAAAATCTGACTATACTACCAGAACCCAAAAGCAGCCTACTCTCTCCCACATTTTACCAGTGTCTTCCTGTCTTCTTTTTTGATCTTTAATAAAGTTTTTCTATTAGAACACATTTCCAAGACAATCCTGAATGTAGTACAGAAAGTTCTCATATATCTCACATCTAGTTTCTTCTATTGTTAACAGCTTACATTTGTTACATAATTGCCACATATTTGTTACAATTAGTGCACCGATATTGACATGTTATTTCTAACTAAAGTCCTTACCTTATTCAGATTTCCTTCGTTTTTACTTAATGTCCTTTTCTGTTCCAGCATCCCTTCCAGAACACATTACATTTGGTCATTTTGTCTCCTTAGGCTCCTCCAAGGTAGGACAGTTTCTCAGGATCTTATTTTTGATGACCTTGACTGTTTTGAGGAGTGCTGGTTAGGTTAGGTATTATAGAATGTCCCTCAGTTGGGATTTGCTTGCTGTTTCTCTTATGATTAAACTGAGGTTAGGGAGGAAGACCACAGAAATGATTTATTTTCATCATATCATTTAAGAATACAAACACTAACATGACTTATCCCTGTTGATATTGGCCTTGATGGTCTGGCAGAGATGGTGTTTGTCAGATTTCTCCACAGTAGATTTCTCTTTCCATGCTATAGTCTTTGAAAGTAGACTTAGAAAGTCACCATACACAGCCCACACATAAAGAGTGGGGAGTTAGGTTTCACTTCCTTGTGGGCTGAGTATCTACATAAATTATTTGGGATTATTCTGCATGGCACCTTTGTCTTCCTGTTTATTTATTTATTCAGTTATTTATATCAGTGTGGACTCGGGTATTTATTTTACATTTCAGGTTGCAATCCATTACAGCTTTATTTATTTTGTGGCTCATATTGTTGCAGCTTTGACCATTGGGAGCTGTTTCTTTTGTCTCCTGTGTCCCTTTTGACCCTGTGATTGTCCCATTTCTGTTTTTGTTTTGTGAGCACATTACTTTCTGGCACTACAAGGTGTTCCAGGTTCACGTTGTCTATTTTCTGGGGCAGTCCGGAGGCAGCTCTTTCTCCAAAGAATGCCGATTCCTTTTACTGGAGAATGGCATTAGAAAGCAAGACGGAAGCTAGCTGTGCTTACTGCTGCTGGGATTCCATTTTTCTTTTCAGTTTTGCAGTTATAATTTTTATCTTCAAGAACTGTTATGCTTCTTTGCCGTAATAGCCTGCTCTCATTTTATCAATGCAATGGAAGAATAAGAATTATTTTAAAAATTATTAAAAAAAATAAATACACGGGAGAGAGGAGAAGCTTTCCTCCCCACCCCCCAGGGTTATTCACTCTGAATGTTCTGTTTAAAAGGCTGAGTGTTTTTATATATCCGGTAATTTTTGCTCTGCTGATACATAGGAACAATTGTTCCGAAAGATAATCTGAACTGAGGTGGGTCCCAACAGAACCCATGTAAACCAGTGCAATTTCTTTCTGTCCTTAACAAAAATAGAAGACAAATTTAGATGTATGCTTTTTCTTTAGCAGCTGAGAGGTTGAGTGGTGGTTCAGAATAGGGATAGTGCGGTCAGCAGTGCGGACAGCTTCTGGGGTAGAATTTCACCTTATCTCAAGAGCCAGGCCTCCTTCTTGTCTTGGAGGTTGGACATCAGCCAGTATGGAGCCGCTCTCTGCTCTCCATCTCAGAGGAGGCAGGGCTCTGTGCAGCAGCACTGTAGGATCATATTGGGATCCACTTCCTTTGCACCCCCTCAGACTGGTTAACTATCGAGTTGGCCTTAAATGCAAGCTATTGGCTTCTGTCCCCACTTCTACTTCTCTATCTTGCTCCCTTCGATGGAGTTATTCAAAATGACTCTCTTTTCAGTTCTTGACTCAGTCTTTCTCCCCAAAGTCGTGGCAAGCTCTGTTCCCCCTCCATGACTAGTGACAGGTTCTAGAAACCCAGCCCAAGTTGGAGGCCAGGCTTCTCACCACCTATCCACAAACCTACTCTGTTCTGTAGACCTCCACAGTCATTCAACTGGTGAGAGACAGAGTCAGGACTCAACCCATTCTCTTTGCATTATCATTCTGCTCAGAGGCTGACCATTTAAGGAACTAGTTCATTCAAACTCTGCACTTGAACACTGTATTCACAGTTTATTATTTCCATACTCTAGATTATTCAGTTTGATGAAATAGATAAAGTGGAACAGAAAAATGAATAAAATTCCTACTGTGGTCACAGTCACAACTGAAAGTGAAGGTCAGGGTAGGGATGGCGGCACCAGAAATTCAGAACAATGGTGGGTAGATGCAGAAGGACATCAGTGTCATACCCACCCCAACGCTTTATTTCAAAGCTCCTTTTGGTGGAAAAGGAGGCTTTACCTCTTGTTATACTTCTGCTGTCTCCAGAGCACGTGGGACACCAAGCACAGCACCCAGCAGAGGCCCTGCCCACAAAACCATGTGCTTTGGTGTCTGTTTGAAAGGAGGAGAGACAAGTGTGTTTTCCAAGTTGATTTCAGAACAAGATAAGCAAAACAAAGAAAGAAGCATTGTTCTGCTTCTCATGAGATCCTGTGGAGTACCTCTAAAAATTCTCAGTAATAGTGGGGATCTCCAATCACCAGTGTTCATTAATTCAGTCATCCCGATGGGGTTTCAATTTGGCTCAAAGAGCACAGCGTTCTCTGAATAGAGCATCATTATAATTAAAAATAGTGACACGGTTTTATGAAATTTTGTTACCACTGGCCTTTTTAGATAAGGCATTTTAAAAATTATTATTATTATTAATTTCAATTTGTCTTCAGTATCCTTCTAAGGAAGAATTGAAGGTGTGGTAGGGTCAGGATCAGGATCAGAGTATGGGTTAGGATCCGTCATAGTCTGGACCTCCTGGGAACATTTGATTCCACTGAGTGCTCCCTTCCTCTGGAAACTTGCTCCTTTCATGGCCTCAGTGACACCACATATTCTTGACTTTCTTCCTATCTCATACACTTTCTCTCTGTAACCTTTGATGGCTCTTTCCCTCCATTTCAGCCTCTCCTTACTGGGTTTCCCTAGTACTCAGTGCTGGGCTCTCAGCTCTCTTATCATGACATAGATGTCTCCTTCCTTCCTGGCTTTACTCCATCCACATGCTGATGAGTCTCCAATTATGTCTCCTTCACTGACAGCTTCACTGGGCTACAAACTACAAACTTGCATTACAAGTGTAATATATTTAAACAGGTCCAGATTTTGTTTCCCATGAAGAATCATCACCACTTCTCACACTCCCTTAGCCATCAGGGTTTAGCAGTGAGACCAGAAGGAATTTTTGTATCTTTCAATATATTAGGATTAGGTATATAAATAGAAGATTGCCACCTGACTTTGCTGGCTGGGCTGTGGAGCTTGCTGCCCCAGGGCAGGGGAGGAAGGGACCAAGAGGAATGAAAACTGGAAGCCCATTTCTTCTGGTATTAAGGGATTATAGGGAAAAGAAGGTAGGGCAGAAGAGACAGAAGGAGATATAGGAGTGCTGGTCTTTCCTCCCTGAACTCCCACTTAGGCAGAGGGAGGAGAATGCTGAGTGTCCTTGCCCATTTTACTTTGGAAGCTCTGAATGGAGAGCATCACCTAGCTGGCCTTTCTGCCAACCTTGGTGTTGGGGAGCAGATGGTGGATGAACATATCTGAGTAACATCAGTGTTATGGCATGGTCAGGTAGAGGTGAGCTGGGTGGTAGCTCCTTAAGCTATCCCCAGTCTCCACATGGTGAGGATAGAACTCAGAAATTTTCACGTGTTGGCAATGCGTCCATGGATCCTAGCTGGATAGGGAGCTAGTAAACACCAACAGGGCCAAGGTGGGTGTTTGGGCCAGGAATTGGGTGGAGAATATGGCAGACACCTAGATAGGTGTACAGGGCCAGCTGGCATGAGGCTGAGTCAGCCAGGTAGTCTCTGAGCCCCCACCAAGCTCTCACCAAGCCACGCTGGCTGCCAGCGTCAGCAATGAATGCCAGCAGGGCAAGCAGGGACTGGGCCCATGTGCGTAAGATGTATTGCTCTAGAGCCCACAGCAGGTAGGGGATGCCAGAAGATACAAAGACTCCTTCCAAGCACAGCTGGGGGGCCACCAGGGTCTCCCATCACCTTGAGGGGGAGAAGTGTTCAGGGATGGAAATCTGAGAGTTTGAAACTATTTAAAATCTTCTGTTGGGTGAAGAATACCCATCTGGACTAACTCCAGTTCCCTCCCTCTGCCTGGCTCCAGTCCCCAGTGGGTCAAGCATCATGAGGAAGACCTGAGAAGAGCCAATAATTTCTTTATATTTCTGAAATCAGAGATTCCCTCAGCTCCTACATCTGATTGTTCAACATCTAGCATGTATCTTAGACTGAATCTAGCTCAAAATGAATTCTTGCCCTCTCTCCTAAAAAGAACCATGGTCCACTCCCAGTTTTCCCTACCCCAGTCAGTGATAGCACTGTACCCCATGGGTTTAAGGTTCACTGTTGATTTCTCTGTTCCCCTCAGCCTCCCATCTAATCCATCAGTAAGCCCTGCCAGCTCTACCCCCACATATGTCCTAGGCCCACTTCTCTCTTTCTCCACTATCATTTCATCCTTTCAATGATTACTCCAATACCTTCCCCGCTGTTCTCCTTTGTGCCCAACTGGTGCCTAGTATATGACAGAAAAAGATACCCTTCTGTACAGGTGAACGTAGCCCCAGGCTGGACATAAGGCTTGGTGCATGGCACAAAAGCTAGATTTCAACCCCTCACTCACCCTCTCTGCCTGGCATCTTGGTGTGAGATCCAGGCTACAAATGAGCCAGTAACCCTCTTCATTCCTGTGCTCCTCCTGATGATCATTTATCCACCTGCACCCAGAGTGATCTTTTTAAAACATAAATAGGGTATCTCCTCCCAGCTTGAAGACCCTCAGTAGCTTTCCCAAACCCTTAGACAAAGTGTTAGCTTCCCACCATGCCTGTGATGTCCTGCATGGTGGGAGCCCTGCTTCCAACTCCAGCCTTGTCACACTTGCACACAGCCACCTTTTTTCCCTCAGTGCAATGCCAGTCCATCCTTTGGGCTCTTGCTGTTCTCAGACTGGGAAATGCAGGCTGCCTTCTTTCCTTCTTCCAGTTTTGGGTTCAACTGGCATCTCCCCAGTAAGAATTTTCCCCCATGACCCCATTCATATTGCCCCCCCATATCCTCGATATTACCTGTGTTGTTTTCTTGATAGCCGTTATGAACCTCTAAATCTCCTTTTTCAGGTGTTCATTCACTTGTTGCTTGTCTCTCCATGCTCACACCAGAATCAAAGTTCCCAAAACAGGGACCATTTATGTATGGTATGACTCTGCTTTCAGAGTCTTGAACAGTGAATGGCACATATTTGTTGAATAAACCCTTGAATTAAAGAATCAGTGGTGAAGATTGCATGTGGTGCTATTGTAGGCATCTCATAAAAGGACTGCAAAGTGCTCACCAGCAAAGCTAAGATTTTAGTATTTCTCCAAGAGACAGAATAATGGCTCTACGGACGTCCTCATGGAACAGTAAACACCAGAAGCCTGTGAACAGTTTGCTGGACAGCAAATCGTGCCCTCACATTGTAAGTTTCTCAGTAATAAATGGCATCAGAAGTTGATGTCACCGGGACGCCTGGGTGGCTCAGTTGGTTAAGCAGCTGCCTTCGCCTCAGGTCATGATCCCAGCGTCCTGGGATCGAGTCCCATATCGGGCTCCTTGCTCCGCAGGGAGCCTGCTTCTCCCTCTGACTCTGCCTGCCACTCTCTGTGCCTGTGCTTGCGCTCTCTCTCTCTCTCTCTGACAAATAAATAAAATCTTAAAAAAAAAAAAAAAAAGAAGTTGATGTCACCGCCATCAGTGAATCGTAACAAAACCCATACTTAATTTTTATAGATCTTTCAAAAGTTCAAAAACAATTGCTATAATATACGCTGCTTAGAAAACAAAACTATTGATGGAAAGATCAATAAAACCCACTTATAAGTGAGATGAGACCTTCTAGATTACCATGTAAGTCAGGCTGAAGATTTCTTACCTAAAGAAAACCTAATTTTAATAAATAATTCATAGAACATGTTCTGTTTTGCTAATTCAGGGTGATAGTGAAATATCTTCCCTTCATTTTTATGGTGTTTAAATTTCAGCTGAGGACAGCACGATATAAAAGATGCCTCTTAGCTTCGTGATTACGATGCTGTGGTATCTTTGGCCTTCCATTACCCAATTCGAAGCGAGGAAAGATCAAGTTTTAAAGTGGTGGAGTCTCTTAACAAGGCCATGGGAAACATATACATTCTTTTGATGATCATCTTATTTTCTGACTCTGAAACTTTTTTTTTTTTTTTTTACCATTTTTCTATATCCTGTTTGTGGTTGAAAAATTCTGATCACAAAGAATGATATAATACCCACTAAACAATAATTCAAATAAAATAATCTTAACATCTATTCATCATCAAGTGTTCAAATTTCCTAAAACCTTATTCATCATGTTACTAAATCCAGGAACTGGCCACTTTTCACACAGTTTACTCTCCTGTGTAACCCTTGTAAACGAGGATTACTGAGCATGACTAAATCCTGTTGTAACCAGTTCACAGAACTGCTACAATCAGGGTGTGTATCAAGGGTCACCACTGTTAGTTACCTCCTCAGCCCAGGCTTCCAAGATGGGTTCGTGATCTGTGGCTCCAGCTTGAGGTTTCTTCTGTTCAATTTAGAAAAAGCAGTGGTTGCATGGTAGACTAGGTTTCACAGACATATTGTAAGACTGCTACAAGACAAGATATGATATAAGCTCTGCTCAACAAGAGAAAATAACAGTTGATTTTTACTTGAAACGCACTCTCCTTTTCTTCACCTGTCCTCTTTCTCTTCTTTCTTGTCTTCCTTCCTTCCTTTTCTCCTTCCAGTACCTACTGAATTTCACCTATGCATGAAGCCCACTGTAAGGCCACTAAACACGAACACATTGATGGAAGACCCTATTGCCATGCCTAGAGCAAAGCAGATTGTTCTGGGGTGGGGTGGGGGGGGCAGTAGAGATAGAATTGAGTACATGAATTCTACCTTTGATCCTGACATCATTGAATCCTTTATTTAGACTTAGCCTAGACACAAGTCAATTAATCTAAGCTCTCCTCTTGTGTCATGCAGTCCTTAATAAATGATTCTCCAACTTTTGTTTAAATGAATGAATAGATTTTTGCCATGATGCAGTATGGCATGAAAAAAGACCTGTACTATCACTCAGAAAATGCTGAATAATTCACAAGACAGTATATATAAAGCACAGTGTAATAGGAAATGCATTGGAATAGAAACTCTCAGACCTGATTTCAAGTCCAAATTTTGTCCCCAGTGTGCTATGTGACCTTGAGTCAGTCACTCCCTTCATATGAACCTAAACTTCCTCATTTGAAAAATTAGAGGATTCTTTTAATCAAAAGTGACAGAAACTCAGGCAAAAAAAGAGCATTTTTGGACTCAAGCATCTTCAGGCATGGCTGGATGCAGGTATAGGACAGTATAAAAGGAATACTGTCTTTCTCTCAGCTCTGTTTATCTCTTTGTTGGCCTCACTTCCCCTCTGATAGATGGTCTTCTGCCAAGGGCCCAAGGGAAGGATCCACTGTAACTTCAGGCTTGCATCACCCTAGCTTAGTAGCTCTAGAGAAAATAAATTTTAAAGATTTTATTTATTTATTTGACAGACAGAGATCACAAGTAGGCAGAGAGGCAGGCAGAGAGAGAGAGGAGGAAGCAGGCTCCCTGCTGAGCAGA
Source organism: Mustela lutreola (assembly GCF_030435805.1). Lineage (NCBI taxonomy): Eukaryota > Metazoa > Chordata > Mammalia > Carnivora > Mustelidae > Mustela > Mustela lutreola. The sequence continues at coordinate 74,194,256 of NC_081294.1, forward strand.
GAGCCCGATGTGGGGCTTGATCCCAGGACCCTGAGACCATGACCTGAGCCGAAAGCAGAGGCTTTAACCCACTGAGCCACCGAGGCACCCCTCAAAAATAAATTTTATTCCCCAAGATTCGTATACCAGTCTGAGGGAAGAACTTAGGTTGGGTCTGCTTTGGTCCTCTATCTATACTTTGGACCTATTTGGATTGCTAGGGAAGTAAGTACCATCACTGGCCAAGTATAGATCATGTGTCTCTCACTGAAATCAGGTTAGGGGAAGGATCTTCTTGGTTCCTGCCCTCATTTCATCTTCTGGCTAAAGAAAGGAACTAGAGAGTCTTAGGATAGCACGAGTGTGTTCTTAGCCTTTCTAGAAAATCTGTTTCTCCAAATCTTTGCTAGATTAGGAGATACTGTACCAAAGAGGCATTTTACCTTTAAAGCAAAACTATTGTCCACTTGCTTTGCTCATCCATCTGCCCTGTCCTAGAAGATGACAGTAAGTTTGAACACTTACTAGGAGGGTTTCTAAGTCCCAAAGAGATGAAGTGCTTGCCCAAAGTGAAATGGTTACCTTATGACAAAGACTGGGCTGAAACTCCCATCTACCTTCTCCCATCCAGTGTCCTCTTCATACCACCAGGCTTTTCTTTGGTCAATCAGATAATGTCTGTGGCCATGGGGCTAATGTAGTTTAGAGTCAGATGACAGGTTTGTTCCTTCTTAGTCCCACTTGAAAACTTTTCATTATACAATCTATATTCCTAGAGCATGGGCATTTTTAGAGCATCCTGGTCGACAGGCTCAGTCAGATATTAGTGTTTCAGACTCAGGGGATATGCAAAAAGACTATGCTGAATTACAGGGCCTTTTGTAACAAATGCAGTCCAGTCATTTTCAAGCACACACAAAATCAAGGTATGGAGTGTGTACCGAGGAGATTGCAAGGCAGCAGTTGACTCTTTGGAAACTTTATTTCCTTTTCTGTAAAATGAGAAAGTTAGATAAAGTGACTTCAAAGGTCCTCCCAAAGTTTGTGAGTACATGCTTGAAGGTCTGTTGAATTTCCTTCAGACTTTAGACCCACGGGCAGAGATAATAATTTTAATTAATTTTAATTTTAATGTTAGTCATTACGGTAAGTAAAGCAGGTACAGTCTCAGGGTAGAGGGGCTGTGCATGTCTGTCCTGCATGGCTTTATCTCCGGAGCACTGACAAAGTCCTGCCCCCTTAAGCAGAGGCTTGGTGATTCCTGATACTTCACTGCTGGCCCTTCATGCACTTTGCTTCTGGCTTCCCTCTCTCCAGAAGGACATACCACAACCTAGCAAGAGGCAACTTGTTTCAGTTGTGATCAGTGGCTTAGTTGTATGCCAGTTTTGAAAGGAAGAAGAGTGTAGGTCCTGGGCTTCTGAAGAGGGGACTGAAAGTGTGAGGGATGGGCCATTAGGAGGCCAGGGCCACCCTCTGAACAGCAGGCAAGTTTGCAGGGGCTCGGTCTCCTCAGGAACACTTGTCTTTTCATTGTACCTGTGGTCAACACCGAGTACTTGTGGCACTCACACTTTGACCTCAGGAAAACACTCTTGGTTAACCACCAAGAGTGAGCCCTGCTTCCTTCTCAGAGCCTTCCTTGACTAATGTGTTTCACTCTGACATGCCCACGTAGACTAGAAGAACCATGTGAGGTTAGCTGAGGTAAACGACTGGCCCAGGGTCACCGTGGCACTCTGTTGACAGTCTACAAGTCATTTCACTTTTTTCTTATGCTAATAAGGCAGGCAATAATAGACTTTCTAAAGCACAAAGGATTTATTGTAAATGCCAGACATTTCTTGGGCTCATCTACATTTTCTGTTCCAATACAAAGGTGTCAGAAGCTGAGGGATCTTGAATCCGCAAAGCCTTCTACTGCTACCTGAAGTATAATAGAGATGTATAAGTACGAGTAATTATGCTGCTTTTTGGGGGGGAACACATTTTAAGGTGCTCCAGTGAAAGGTGTTATTTAATACTTAAATCTCTGAGAAATATAAAATGCATAATGATTATATGCTGTCCTTAGGCTAAAATGGGGAGATTTCTATCTGTAATTTTGTATTGGTGCTTGGGCTGTCTTTCCTGGAAAGGGGTGGGGCATGGTAATGACAGGTCCTACCAGCTTATCTGCAGGTTCATTTCACTTGTCTATCCATCCACACCTATCCATCATCTCTCTACTGGAACAAAATATGATGTAAAATAATAAGACATTTATTCATTCGATTATACAGTATGTACCTGCTGCATGCCAGGTACCACTCTAGGTAGTAGTGCACATATACCAGAAACCAAATCAGGCAAAGATCTCTGCCTGCCTGCAGCTTATATTTCAATATGAGTGACACATAAAAAAACACGTAGTATATCATATAGTGGTTAGTGAGAAAATAAAACAGCCCTGAAAGAGAAAGAGAGAGTGAGTCTTGTCAGTACCTTTAGAAAGAGCATTCCACATAGAGGGAAAAGTGAGTACAAAGGCCCCAAGACAAGAGAGTACTTTGAGGGCTTGGGGGGACAGGGAAGAGGAGACCCTTTTGACTAGAGCTGAAGGAAGGAAGGAGGGAGGGAGGAGGTGGGAGAAGATGAAAGAAGTCAAAGAAATGCAGTGGGCAGAACAGATTAAAGGGAGATTTTATAGGTACTGTAAGGATTGCCTTTTACTTTGAGGGCAAGGATCCCTCTGGATGTTTTTGAACAAAGAAATGTCATGAGCTAACATCTGAACAGGATGACTCTGGCTAGTGCATTAAGATTTTATTGTACGAGTGAGAAAGGAGGCAGGCGGGGCAATTAGGAGGCCATTGTGCCCTCCCGGTGAGAGATGACAGGGCTTGGACCAAGATGGTGGTAGTAGGGGTGGTGAGAAGTATTCAGATTCTGGACACGTTTTGAAGGTCTAACTGAGAAGATTTGCTGACAGATTGCACAGAGATTATGGATGGAAATATGGGAGTAAAGAATGATTGCAAAGTGTGTCTTAGCAACAAAAAACATGGCATTGCTATTAGTGAGATAGGAAAACCACAAAAGAAGCAGGTTTTGAAGGAGAAGAGCTGGAAGTTTCTTTGGATGTAAGTTTCTGATGGCCTTTGGAAATCCAAGGGAAATCAAATAGAACATTGGATATAAAAGTCTGGAGTTTAAGAGAGAGGTCAGGACTGGAGATACACATTTAGGAGTCAATAAAATACAGATTGAGCTTAAAGACACAAGAAAGAAAGAAGTGGCCAGTGCAACTGGGGGAAAGACTAGATATTGTATCCACAGTCTTTCACCCTGGGATAGGACATAATTAAACGGTGCACTCAAAAGTTCATTTTACATTATTGTCCTCTTTCTAGAAAAATGTTGGATTTGGGCTGGGACTCCAATACACTAAAGTCATAGGAATAGAATAATATGATGTCATCAGTTCAGAGAAATCTAATAGGGATGCTTTCCCATTATTCTTCCTATTTTATATCACACTGAAGTTTAAAAGTTGAAGCATTTTATTTAAAAACTATTTGAGTATATTTTTCTGCATAATTCAGAAGGAGTCATTACCATTCTCAACATACTTCTGTGTAATAACAACAAAAAAAGTTAATTTAAGCTATTTGAAAATAGGTTTTATATGACTTCCAGAATATAAGGGAATCAGGGTTTGTGAAAAGAAAGTTTGGTCAAGTCCATTGACCTCATGGTCAAATTCATACTATTTTATGGTTGGATCATGTTCTAGCTCTATACTAAGAACAATCAGGAAAAGTGCTAGAGATGCTATTCATGTTGAGTAAGAAATTCTGAGATTTATTGATTGATTTTTTTTTTTAAAGATTTATTTATTTATTTGACAGAGAGAGATTACAAGTAGGCAGAGAGGCAGGCAGAGAGAGAGAGGAGGAAGCAGGCTCCCTGCTGAGCAGAGAGCCCGATATGGGACTCGATCCCAGGACCCTGAGATCATGACCTGAGCCGAAGGCAGCGGCTTAACCCACTGAGCCACCCAGGCGCCCTGATTGATGTTTTTGCCACAATTTTCTACCTCATTTTATTGTGCTTCAAGTTATTGGGATCTATAGCTATTGTGGGGCTTTTGTTTTGTTTTTGTTTTTACAAATTGAAGGTTTGTGGCAATACTGTGTTGAGCAAGTCTATGGGTGCCATTTTCCCAACAGCATTTACTCACTTCGTGTTTCTCCCTTTTTGGTAATTCTTGAAATATTTCAGACTTTCTCGTTATTATTATATTTGTTACATGATCTCTGATCATTGATCTTTGATGTTACTATTGTAATTGTTTTGGGGTGCCATGAACAGTGCTCATATAAAATGGAAAACTTAACTGATAAATGTGTGTATTCTGACTGCTCTGTCAACTAACTGCTCCCCTGTCTGTCTCCCTCTCCTCGAGCCTCCCTATTCCCTAAGGCACAACAATATTGAAATCGGGCCCATTGATAACCCTATAAGGGTCTGAAAGCGTTCAAGTGAAAAGAGTCAGGCATCTCACTTTAAATCAAATGCTAGAAACGATTAAGCTTAGTGAGGAAGGCCTACTGAAAGCTCAGAGAGGCCCAAAATTATGCCTCTGGCATCAGTTGGCCAAATTATGAATGCAAAGGAAAAGTTCCTGAAGGAAATTAAAAGTGCTACTCCACTGCGTAAACAAATGATAGGAAAGCAAAGCAGTCTTAACTGCTGATACCTGAGAAAGCTTTATTGGCCTGGATAGAAAATCAAACCAGCCAGAGCATTCAGTTAAGGCTCCTTAAGCCTCCTTCCCTTAAGCCTCCTCCAGAGCAAGGCCCTCACTCTCTTCAATTCTATGAAGGCTTAAAGAGATGAGGAAGCTGCAGAAGAAAAGTTTGAAGCTGGAAAAGGTTGGTTCGCGACGTTTAAGGAAAGAAGCCATCTCCAGAACATAGAAGTGCAAGGTGAAGCAGCAAGGGCTGATGGAGAAGCTGCAGCAAGTTATCTGGAAGATCCAGGTAAGATCATTCACCAAACAGCCGGTTTTCAATGTAGACAAAATAGCCTTCAGCTGGAAAAAGATGCCATCCAGGACTTTCATAGCTAGAGAGGAGAAATCAATGCCCGGCTTCAAAGGCAGGCTGATTATCTTGTTAGGGGCTAATGCAGTGGGTGACTTTTGGTGGAAGTTAATGCTCAAAATCCTAGGGCCCTCAAGAAAGATGTTAAATGTACTCTGCCTGTGATCTCTAAGTGGAACAACAAAGCCTGGATGACAGCATGACTGTTTCCCACATGCTCCACTGCTGAGATGTACTGCTCAGAAAAGAGATTCCTTTAAAAATACTACCATTCATTGAGAGTGCACCTGACCATGCAAGAGCTCTGAAGGAGATGTGCAAGATTAATACTGTTTTCATGCCGGCTAATACAACCTCCATTCTGCAGCCCCATGGGCCAAGGAGTCATTTTGACTTCCAAGTCTTATTCTTTAAGAAATACATTTCATGGGGTGCCTGGGTGGCTCAGTCAATTAAGCGCCTGCCTTTAGCTCAGGGGTCCTGGGATCAAGCGCCACATCTGGCTCCCTGCTCAGCGGGGAATCTGCTTTTCTCTCTCTCTTTGCTCTCCCCCACAATTATGCACTCACTTTCCCTCACTCTCTCTCTCCCTCAGTTGAATAAATAAAATCTTAGAAAAAAATTATTTTGTAAGACTGCCACAGATAGTGATTCCTCTGATGGATCTGGACAAAGCAAATTGAAAACCTTCCAGAAAGTATTCAGTATTCTAGATTCCATTAAGAACATCAGTGATTCATGGGATAGGTTAAACTACCGACATGTACAGGAGTTTGGAAGAAGTTGATTTCAGCCCTTATGGATGACTTGGAGAGTTTCCAGACTTCAATGGAGGAAGCCACTGCAGGTGCAGTAGAAATAGCAAGAGAACAGAATTAGGAGTGGGGCCTGAGGATGTGACTGAACTGTTGCAGTAGGATGATAAAACTTAAATGAGCGAAATATTGCTTCTCATGGATGTTCAAAGAAAGTGGCTTCTTCAGATAGAATCTATTCCTGGTGAAGATGCTGTGAAGATTTTTGAGATGACCCAGAGGATTTAGAAGAAGTCCTGCTGATGCGGCCGTGGAAGCTTTGAGAGGACTGACTCCGGTTTTGAGAGAAGTTCTGCTAGTAGGTTAAATGCTATCGAAATACATCCATGGAATGATACAGAGGAAATTGTTTGTGGGAAGAAGAGTCCATTACTGTGGCAAACATCACTGCTGTCTTTTAAGAAATTGCCACAGCCCCACTCAACCTTCAGTAACCACCGCCCCGATGAGGCAGCAGCCACCCAGCACTGAGATGACAGCTCGCAGAAAGCTCAAATGATGGATGGGTAGCATTTTTTTTAAGCAATAAAGCATCTTTAAATTAAGGCATGTACATTTTTTGGACATAAGGCTGTTACACACTTAATAGACTACAGTGTAGAATAAACAGGACTTCTAAACAATGTGAGCAGTAGTGGACATTATTGTCGTGAGCACCTCTCTGTGTTGTACAGATGCCTGTGTGGCTCACGGCTTGTTCTTTTGTACTCTTCTCTGTCCTAGATTGGGGACCATCATCACTGATGGCCAACTTTAATGTTCAGGTTTGGGAGCCCCTTTTTTTCAGTGTCTTCCTCAATAATCTGCACTGGGAAACCAAAAAACTCATTTGACTCAATTTATTGTGGGATCTGTTTTATCACTGTGGTCTAGAACTGAACCTGTACTATCTCCAAGGTATTTATGTAGTTAATTTAAGGAAATGTAACTGAATTAAATGTAAGAGTCAATGAAGGAGATGCACATCATCACCACCCCCTTATAAAAAGCGACCTATATATGTCATTCTACAAGTTTAATATTTGTGAATTTTCCTGGATTGAAAATGAAAACTCTGTTCCAAGGGAAATACATCAATCTAATAAGAGTTTGACTGGGTTCTCTTCTGAAGCATCTGTATAATTATCCTGCTAAAAGTAATTATTCACTTTCAGGATATGACTCAATAGCAATTTGCTCTTAATGAAACACCCTCCATTCAATAGTGGACGGTGTCGTGATATCCTCTCAAAGATTTGAAAAGTTCCCTAGAAGTAAAATGGTGTGATTGATGTTGATGTAAGAAATGAGTAACAAAATTTTCTCTGAAGAGAAAACCTCTCTTATGAAACATAATGGCAAAGATGCTTAATAAGGATTTAGGGATCTAAATATACTCTTACTATGATTCAACCCAAAGGGATATTATATGCTAGGACACATCATTGTGGGAAGAAAACAGCTCCAGCTCTCACACATGAGATCTGCTCCTTCCTTCAGGAGGAAAGTCATTCCCCCAAACCTAGAACTTAGTGCATTCTCAAAAGACTGGGCTTCTCCCAAAAGCCCTTCTTAGATCTCATACCACCCTAAGTACTAGAAAGATGTGTGATCAAGAAAATGGTTTTACTTGATTTTTATTTGTACATGTTTTGCATACCTCATCCTGTTTTTGGAAGGCTCAAATAAGAACACTCATGTGTTACATTTGAAGATGTAATTCTCCCTGTGAATGTTGAGCTTTATACTTTCACTCAGTATAGGGAGCCTATATAGGGAAATGGAAAAATCAGACGTGCTGTGCTCTGTTTTAACTTCGACTATTGTAATAAATGCAATTACCACCACTGTCAAGCAGCCTCAGGTATGCATGTGTGTGTGTATGTGTGTGTGTTCTACAGCCATTTGAGTTTCCTGTATGGTTGTACGTGCCTGGATAGGTTGGACAGATGTCTGTGTGACTCACTGTTAGTTCTTTAGCACTGTTCTCTGTCCTTGATTTGTTACCATATTTGTTGATTGGCAAACCTTGTTTCTGTCCGTGAGCCTGTTTGTTGTTCACAGTCTCCTTAATAATTCGGTAACAACGAGCTGCCCTATTTCAGTTTGGGTGCTTGATTACTGTGTTTGTAGGCAGTTTACTGCTATCCTGTGGCATTTTAAATATTACTTCTATTAAGTATCATAGTATTGTTTTCTGTGTCCTCTGACAGTTCTGCTTTATGATCTCATTGTAATTGACTGGCAATAGAGTATATTCCTTATGTTAATGAATAGTAATCATTAAAAAACACTGAAGCAGTTTCTTTCTAAAACCCGTAAGTCAAATTAAATATCTGTGTACTTAATTTTCAATTTTAAGAGACATTAATTTTTCAAAGATTTTGAAGTAACACAGGAAAACTTGCCATAAACGAGGAAATATAAATTTGTATCTTGAGTTTACTGTTTTATATAAGAAAAATAGTTCAGTGTTAAAATGTTCTTTTGTTCAAAAAACTAAGAAATTTTCATTTTTGTTAACGACTCCTTTTTTGAAATGCCCTCAGAAATGGCTGATTACCACAACAGCTATAAAACATGACCTACTAACCTGTTTTATTAAATGATCTAGAATGACCATCCTGTTTCTCTCAGTGATCCCAGATTTGTGCTGACAATCAAGTTAATAATACAGGTTTTGCCTTTCATAAATAAAACAATTGCAAAAAAATTATCTCGAGATTTTGATGAAGTATTTACACGATATGTTGTTCAGTTAATCAAGAAAATAGATGTATTCACTTTTCTTTTCTTTTTTTCTTTCTTTTCTTTTTTTTTTTTTAAAGTAGGGTCCATGCCCAATGTGCAGGGCTTGAACTCATGACCTGAGCTGAGATCAAGGGTCAAGGGTCAGACGCTTAACTGACTGTGCCACCCAGGTGCCCCCATTTGCTTTTTTTTTTTTTTTTAAGCAAAATGTATTTGCCAAATTTTTTACTTAGTTACAGCTTCTAAAACTAAGTAATCTACTAAATTGGAAAACATCATTCAGTGTTATCTTATAAGGGCCTGGTTAGAAAAGCATTAGTGAAAAGTAACAGGTCAAAAATAATTTTTCTTCTTTGCTTTAATAAATGAAAAGGTCAGGCCCATGAAAGCGTATAAGACAAAGCTACGTCACACCAGATAGAACGTGATGTTAATGAAATGTTGGGATCCACGCAATCCTCTTGATTTTATTCACTCTTCAATACAGGGTGATGGCTTAGAATCAATGTTGTCAGTGATGACTAACCTGACCCATTTAGAAATGCTTATTTCATAATTCCCCCTATTTACAGGGGCTTCCTACTGTGTTTGAATACAGTACAAACAGCAGCAAGTTCATCCACGTTTATAGACACAATAGCTGGTGTTCGTGATTTAAAATGAATTGCCTTAAGGTTTCTGTAAAATTAAATGCCCCCTTCTTTCCTTTGGGGAAACTTATTCCAAAGGAATATGAGGTGAAAGCTGAATCTTCAGAAAAATACTGAGAGTATTTAGAAAATAGATAAGAAAATAAATTCTTAAAAGAAAGGCAGGATAGATCTTCAGAGCATATTTAAATGTATTGTAGAGGTCAACGGAGATAAACTGTAACAAAGCAAATCTTAGAGTATCTTTTTATGTAGGTGTTGAGTTTGGCAATGTGCAAGAGGAAAAAAAGTGGGAAACGTACCTGAATTTTTCTCTGCCAAGTGGACAGTTTATATATTAAGGAAAATATGGCATTTTTTTTTCCTGTCACACTGTCAAAAATAAAGACTTTATATTAGGTAGCAAATATTACTGATACAATTCAAAGGCATGTTTCTTTCCAATAGGACTCACAGGCCATTTCATTATAGAGTTCTGAAATCATGTTGAATCAAATATGATTTAACTCTGTGTAGTCAGGAATTATCCTTACTCAGAGAGAGGTCTGATCTTTACCCCCAGCTCCTGTGTTATAATCTTAGTCCTTGGAATGTTCTGCCTGATAATAGTATCTGTTTATCTGGGGCTTTGGGTCACACCATATAGTCAAACAGTATGATTTATGGTGAAGGCTTTGGGCCAGGAGGTATTATCTCAACCTCTGGAGGGGCTTGAGAATGAAAGTCAGCCACGTAGGCAGAAAGTCAACCATGTCTTGTGAACAAGCCCCAGTAAAAACTCTGGACACAAAGGCTGGGGTAAGCTTCCTCTGTGGCAATACTCCATGCATGCTCTTCTAAATACAATTTAGTATTGTCCATGATTCCAGTGGGAGATGACAACTGGTAGCTCACATCTGAAACTGTCTTGAACTCAGCCCCATGCATCTCTTTCCTTCACTGACCTTAATCTGTATGCTTTCATTGTAATAAATCATAACCGTGAGTATACCAGCTTTTTATGAGTCCTGTGAGTCCTTACAGTGAATTATCAATCTGAGGGGGGTCTTGGAGATCCCTGGTATCTTCTGTTGGTATCAGGAGTGACTGCAGTCTGAGGAACTTCCTCTCCTTAAACTTTATATAACCACCGCCCCCATGAGATATTGTTTTATGCTTGAATATTTTTGGTGAAATTTTGGTTGCACACTTACTATATGGCAGTCATTATGGGGGTTCTCAAACAGTCCAGGTTTCTCCTTTCAGGTATGTGGTATGATTGCATTTTCTCACCCCTTTAAAGGTAGATGTGGCCATTTTGACTAGCTTTTGGCCAAGGAGAATGGAATTGACATGTGGTTAGAAGCAGAAGTTGCAGTGTATTCATCCCACTCTCTTTCTCTCTGTGACAAATTGACAGTTTACTAGCTAGTAGCTTCTCCATCACCCTTGGTCCCAGAATGAAGACAACAGGGACCAAAGCTATCAGCTGCATTTGGAGAGAAATGTAGTATGACTGAGAAATAAACCTTTGCTGTACTAAATCACTGTGATTTGCTGCTGTTTGTTCCTGCAGCATAAACTATCCTGATTCAAATGACCAGAATCACTATTTGTTCAAAGCATGACAAAATGACTATACAGAGATGCTGTTTTTAAAAAAATTATTACTGGCGTAATTCTGTGGTCCGTAGTTTGAAAGGAAGTAGATCACAATTATCGGACCAACGCTATTTTAGATATTACCATATCTATCAAAATCTAAAATATTTTAACCAGCAATTCCACTTCTATTAATGTTCTTCAGTAATATTCATAGAAATGCAAGATACATCATCTTCAAAGCATACTTCATAATAACAAAAATCAAATGTCCAGCAATACTTAGAGAACTTGTGATGTGACCACATACATGGAACTTCTCATTCAGCCATAACAAAGTATGCGGCAACCTCTTATTCCAACCAGGATAGAGAAGCAAGGACTAGATTGTTCCTCTGTGTAAATACCCACTCAAAAGCACACGATATATGATATAGGAGCTTTCAAGACACAAGTGATCTGATTCCTTACAAGTGCTCCCATTTTACTGCCTTGAGAGAGTTATAGGCTGCCATCTAGGAAGAGAGAAGGAACCCAGACTCTGTTTAGTAAACTCCCTGAATTTAGGCATCAGTGATAGGCCACTAAGGGAGTATTGAGGGTAATACTTAAAGCACTAAAGCCCATTGAGAATAGGAGAAAATGTCTTACAACAATGTACTTTGCTTCTACCTTAAGAAACTAGAAAGAGAATATTAAATTAAGTCCAAAGTGAACAAAAGAGAAGAAATAAAGGTCAGAACTGAAGTCAGTGAAATATAAAACATAAAAAACAGTTCCAGAAATCAGCTAAACTGATGACTAAAGAAGAGTGTACCAGCATCAGGAGTGAGAGAGGTGACATCCTCACAGATACGATAGACACAAATGGGTAATAGGATAATAGGAACAGTGTTATGCCAACCAATTTAGTCACTTAAATGAAGTAGAGAAATTTCTTAAAAGACAAATTTCCAAAGCTCATTCAAGAAGGAATAGGTAACCTGGGCATATCTACTAAAGTAGATACCTGAATTTGTAAATAAACACTGTCCTGCAAAAGAAACTCCAGTGTCAGATGGCTTCGTTAGCTGATTCTACCAAGCATTTAATGAATAAATAGTACCATTATTACACACTGCTCCAGAATACTGAAGAGGAGGAAGTACTTCTAGACTTGTTCTATGGACCCAGCATTACTTGATATCAAACTCTGCCAAAGATATTACAAGAAAAGGAAGTTACAAACCAATATACCCCCATGAATATAGATGCTGAAACTCTAACCAAAATTTTAGCAAACTGAATTTAACAATTGGTAAAAAGATAATGAATTATGACTGAGTTTTATCCAAGGAAAACAAGGTTTGATTAACATTTGAAAAGCAATCAATGTAATTCTTCATTTTAACAAATGAAAAAATAAAATCATAAAACCATCTCAGTAGTTATGAGAAAAAGCATTTGACAAAAATCTATTTTTTGTTAACCAAAAAAAGCTCTCAGCAAAGTAGGAGTAGAAGGGAATCTCCTCAACCTGATGTAGAGCATTATGAAAAGCCTATAGGTAACCACGTTCCTTTTTTTTTTTTTTTCAGCATAACAGTATTCATTATTTTTACACCACACCCAGTGCTCCATGCAATCCATGCCCTCTCTAATACCCACCACCTGGTTCCCCCAACCTCCCATCCCCTGCCACTTCAAACCCCTCAGATTTTTTTTCAGAGTCCATAGTCTCTCATGGTTCACCTCCCCTTCCAATTTCCCTCAACTCCCTTCTCCTCTCCATCTCCCCTTGTCCTCCATGCTATTTGTTATGCTCCACAAATAAGTGAAACCATATGATGATTGACTCTCTCTGCTTGACTTATTTCACTCAGCATAATCTCTTCTAGTCCTGTCCATGTTGATGCAAAAGTTGGGTATTCATCCTTTCTGATGGAGGCATAATTCTCCATAGTGTATATGGACCACATCTTCCTTATCCATTCGTCCGTTGAAGGGCATCTTGGTTCTTTCCACAGTTTGGCGATCGTGGCCATTGCTGCTATAAACATTGGGGTACAGATGGCTCTTCTTTTCACTACATCTGTATCTTTGGGGTAAATACCCAGTAGTGCAATGACAGGGTCATAGGGAAGCTCTATTTTTAATTTCTTGAGGAATCTCCACACTGTTCTCCAAAGTGACTGTACCAACTTGCATTCCCACCAACAATGTAAGAGGGTTTCCCTTTCTCCACATCCCCTTCAACACATGCTGTTTCCTGTCTTGCTAATTTTGGCCATTCTAACTGGTGTAAGGTGATATCTCAATGTGGTTTTAATTTGAATCTCCCTGATGGCTAGTGATGATGAACATTTTTTTCATGTGTCTGATAGCTATTTGTATGTCTTCATTGGAGAAGTGTCTGTTCATACCTTCTGCCCATTTTTTGATATGATTATCTGTTTTGTGAGTGTTGAGTTTGAGGAGTTCTTTATAGATCCTGGATATCAACCTTTTGTCTGTACTGTCATTTGCAAGTATCTTTTCCCATTCCGTGGGTTGCCTCTTTGTTTTCTTGATTGTTTTCTTTGCTGTGCAGAAGCTTTTGATCTTGATGAAGTCCCAAAAGTTTATTTTCGCTTTTGTTTCCTTTGCCTTTGGAGACATATCTTGAAAGAAGTTGCTGTGGCTGATATCGAAGAGGTTACTGCCTATGTTCTCCTCTAGGATTCTGATGGATTCCTGTCTCACGTCGAGGTCTTTTATCCATTTTGAGTTTATCTTTGTGTATGGTGTAAGAGAATGGCCGAATTTCATTCTTCTACATATAGCTGTCCAGTTTTTTTTTTTTTTAAGATTTTTTATTTATTTATTTGACAGAGAGAGATCACAAGTAGATGGAGAGGCAGGCAGAGAGAGAGGGGGAAGCAGGCCCCCTGCTGAGCAGAGAGCCCGATGCGGGACTCGATCCCAGGACCCTGAGATCATGACCTGAGCCGAAGGCAGCGGCTTAACCCACTGAGCCACCCAGGCGCCCCATATAGTTGTCCAGTTTTCCCAGCACCATTTATTGAAGAGACTCTCTTTTTTTCCATTGTATATTTTTTCCTGTTATGTCGAAGATTATTTGCCCATAGAGTTCAGGGTCCATATCTGGGCTCTCTACTCTGTTCCACTGGTCTATGTGTCTGTTTTTATGCCAGTACTATGCCGTCTTGGGGATCACAGCTTTGTAGTAAAGCTTGAAATCAGGTAACGTGATGCCCCCAGTTTTATTTTTGTTTTTCAACATTTCCTTAGCGATTCGGGGTCTCTTTTGATTCCATACAAATTTTTGGATTATTTGCTCCAGCTCTTTGTAGAATACCGGTGGAATTTTGATCAGAATGGCATTAAAAGTATAGATTGTTCTAGGAAGTATAGACATTTTAACAATGTTTATTCTTTCGATCCAAGAGCATGGAATGGTCTTCCATCTTTTTGTGGCTTCTTCAATTTCTTTCATGAGTGTTCTGTAGTTCCTCGAGTACAGATCCTTTACCTTTTTGGTTAGGTTTATTCCCAGGTATCTTATGGTTCTTGGTGCTATAGTAAGTGGAATCGATTCTCTAATTTCTCTTTCTGTGCGGTTTTCATTGTTAGTGTATAAGAAAGCCACTGATTTCTGTACATTGACTTTGTATCCTGCCATGTTACTGAATTGCTGTATGAGTTCTAGTTGTTTGGGGGTGGAGTCTTTTGGGTTTTCCATATAAAGAATCATGTCGTCTGCGAATAGAGAGAGTTTGACTTCTTCATTGCCAATTTGGATACCTTTTATTTCTCTTTGTTGTCTGATTGCATTGCTAGGACGTCTAATACTATGTTGAACAAGAGTGGTGAGAGTGGGCATCCTTGTCATGTTCTTGATCTCAACAGGAAGGGTGTCAGCTTTTTCCCATTGAAGATGATATTTGCTGTAGGTCTTTCAGAGATAGATTTTATGAAGTTCAGGGATGTTCCCTCTATCTCTATACTTTGAAGCGTTTTCATCAGCAACGGATGCTGGATTTTGTCAAATGCTTTTTCTGCATCAATTGAGAGGACCATGTGGTTCTTCTTTCTTCTCATATTAATTTGTTCTATCACATTTATTGATTTGCGAATGTTGAACCATCCTTGTAGCCCAGGAATGAATCCCACCTGATCATGGTGGATAATCTTTTTAATGTGCTGTTGGAACCTGTTGGCTACGATCTTGTTGAGAATCTTAGCATCCATATTCATCAGTGATATTGGTCTGAAATTCTCCTTTTTGGTAGGGCCTTTGCCTGGTTTGGGGATCAGGGTAATGCTGGCTTCATAGAAAGAGTCTGGAAGTTTTCCTTCTGCTTTAATTTTTTGAAACAGCTTCAGAAGAATAGGTGTTATTTCTTCTTTGAGAGTTTGGTAGAATTCCCCAGGGAATCCGTCAGGTTCTGGGCTCTTGTTTTTTGGGAGGTTTTTGATCACTACTTCAATCTCGTTACTAGATATCAGTCTATTCAGGTTGTCAGTTTCTTCCTGGTTCAGTTTTGGGAGTTTATAGTTTTCCAGGAGTGCATCCATTTCATCTAGGTTGCTTAGCTTATTGGCATATAACTGTTGATAATAACTTCTGATGATTGTTTCTACTTCCCTGGTGTTAGTTGTGATCTCTCCCTTTTCATTCATAATTTTATGAATTTGGGCTTTCTCTCTTTTGAATCAGTGTGGCCAATGGTTTATCGATCTTACTGAGTTTTTCAAAAAACCAGCTTCTAGTTTCATTGATATGTTCTACTGTATCTCTGGTTTCTACCTCATTGATCTCAGCTCTAATCTTGATTACTTCCCTTCTTATGTGTGGAGTTGGTTTGATTTGTTGTTGATTCTCCAGTTCTTTAAGGTGTAGAGACAGCTGGTGTGCTCTGGATTTTTCAATTTTTTTGAGGGAGGCTTGGATGGCTATGTATTTCCCCCTTAGGACCGCCTTTGCTGTATCCCATAGGTTTTGGACCAAAGTGTCTTCATTCTCATTGGTTTCCATGAATTGTTTCAGTTCTTCTTTGATCTCCTGGTTGATCCAAGCATTCTTAAGCAAGGTGGTCTTCAGCTTCCAGGTGTTTGAGTTCCTTCTGAACTTTTCCTTGTGATTGAGCTCCAGTTTCAAAGCATTGTGATCTGAGAATATGCAGGGAATAATCTCAGTCTTTTGGTATCGATTGAGTCCTGATTTGTGACCCAGTATGTGGTCTATTCTTGAGAAGGTTCCATGTGCACTTGAGAAGAATGAGTATTCTGTTGTTTTAGGGTGGAATGTTCTGTATATATCTATGAGGTCCATCTGGTCCAATGTGTCATTCAATGCTCTTGTTTCTTTATTGATTTTCTGCTTCGATGATCTATTTCTGAGAGACATGTGCTAAAATCTCCTATTATTAATGTATTCATATCAATATGACTCTTTATCTTGATTAACAGTTTTCTTATGTAATTGGCTGCTCCCATATTGGGGGCATAGATATTTACAATTGTTAGATCATCTTGGTGGATAGTCCCTTTAAGAATTATGTACTGTCTTGGGGTGCCTGGGTGGCTCAGTGGGTTAAAGCCTCTGCCTTCAGCTTGGGTCATGATCCCAGGGTCCTGGGATCGAGCCCCGCATTGGGCTCTCTGCTCAGCGGGGAGCCTTTTTCCTCCTCTCTCTGACTGCCTCTCTGCCTACTTGTGATCTCTGTCTGTCAAATAAATAAATAAAATTAAAAAAAAAAAGAATTATGTAGTGTCCTTCTGTATCTCTGACTATAGTCTTTAGTTTTAAATCTAATTTATCTGATATGAGAATCGCCACTCTGGCCTTCTTTTGAGGCCCATTGGTATCAAAGATGCTTCTCCAATCCTTCACTTTCAGTCTGGGTGTATCTTTAGGTTCAAAATGGGTCTCTTGTAGAAAACATATGGATGGTCCTGTCGTTTTATCCAATCTGCAACCGTGTGCCATTTTATGGGTGCATTTAGGCCATTCACATTGAGAGTGATTATTGATAGATAAGTTTTTATTGACATCATGGTAACCACGTTCTTACTGGTTAAAGAGTGAATGCTTTCCCCCTAAGATCAGGAACAAGCCAAGGATGTCTGCTCTCACCACTAGTATTCAATACTATACTGCAAGTACAGTGCAATCAGGCAAGGAAAAGAAATAAAAAGCACTTACATTGGAAAGGAGGAAGTTAAGCTTTTCATTCATAGACAACATGATTGTCTATGTAGAAAATCCAATGGAGTGTACGAGATTCCAATGGAAGCTCTTAGAACTAATAAGTGATTTTAGCAAGGTTGCAATATACAAGATCAATATCGAAAAATTAACTATTTCTGGCAACAATAATTAGAAATTAAAATTTTAAAAATAACACAATTTATATTTAAAAAAATGTGCCATACCAGGAGAGATCTCTGCAAGACCTGTATGAAAACTATAGACCCCGCTGAGAGAAATTAAAGATCTAAATAAATAGATATATTGTGTTCATGGGTTTGAAGATTCAATATTTTTAAGTCAGTTCTTCTCATATAGATTTCTAAATTGCAGGCCATCTCTAGCAATATCCCAGCAAGATATTTTGTAGATATTGACAAGATGAATTTAAAATTCATATAGAATGAATATAGAATAGCCAAACAACTTTGCAAAAAGACTTGGAGGGTGAAAACTACCTGATTTCAATAATAATATAAAGCTATAGAAATCAAGGCAGTGTAATAATAGCATAAAGATAGGCAAATCTATCACACAGAATAAATGGTTTAAAGATAGATCAACTCATACATGAACAATGGGTTTTCCATAAAGATGCAAGGGCAATTACGTGGAGAAAAAGTCTCTTCAAAAGCTGGAGATGGAATAATTGAATATATGTATACAAAAATAGTGAATTTTGATTCCTACCTTGCATCACGCACAAATATTAACCCAAATGAATCATCTGTCTAAATGTAAGACATGAAGTTATAAATTGTATGGGAGAAAATCTTTGTGAACTTGGCTTAGGAAAGGATTTCTTGGATTTGACATCATGATCCATAAAAGAACAAATTGATAAACTGAACTTTATCAAAATGAAAACTTTATCAAAATGAAAATTATTCTTCAAAGGAAGAATAGAAAGAAAATCCAAAGACTGGGAAGAACATAGTTATAAGTCATATGTAGGAGAACCAACCCTATTGACTCCATCTCTCCACCTTTAGCCATCTGTTCCTTCAAGTCTGATCACTGACAGCCCCCTTCCTCCCACCATCACCACTGCAGACTTCTGGGACCCCTTGGGGATTAATAGGCACATCTTAGAAATGCCAGCCAAAGCCAGGATATGGGGGAGGCTTGCTATGGCCCTCTGTAAATTTGTTAAAGATAACCTAATCTCTCGCCTTCCTTGTACAGGTGGGGCCAAAAGATCTAATGGAATGTTTGATGTCAAGTAGGTGTACCTGAACCCTTCTGTCTCACTACACTGCCCTTCTGCCAGTCCCCTTGCACTGTCAAATCTGTTGACCAAGGTCCAGACTTTGTGAACAATTGCACAGCCGGATTGTCACCCACCAAATCTTCCCTGTGAGTATGTTACCCTGAAAGTAACTCTGTGTTAAAACTGTATGGACTGGCCTGCTTCATTTTTCAGTCTCAAAGTGCCTTCTTTTTTTTTTTTTTAAATTTTATTTATTTATTTGAGAGACAGTGAGAGAGAACATGAGCGAAGAGAAGGTCAGAGAGAGAAGCAGACTCCCCGTGGAGCTGGGAGCCTGATGCAGGACTCGATCCCAGGACTCCGGGATCATGACCTGAGCTGAAGGCAGTCGTCCAACCAACTGAGCCACCCAGGCATCCCTCAAAGTGCCTTCTTGATTTGGGGAATACTTTCTAGTCCCTCCCCCACCTTCTAACAGTTATATGTCTAATAGAGGAATTTTATCTAAATATCTAAATATTTTCCCAAACGCAAAAATGAGAAAAATGAACCAATTAAAATTAGGCAAAAGATTTAAATAGACTTCACCAAAGAAGTCATACAGATAGTAAATAACTACATGAAAAAAAAATGCTCAACATCATTATTCACTAGGGAAATGTAAATTAAAACTACACTGTTATCTCCCAGATACCTATTGGATTAAAAAGTGTGGGTGAGGATGTGGAAAAAATGGATCTCCAGTAAACTGCTGGCAGCAATATAAAATAGCCTCCTTGGAAACACATTGGCAGTCTTCTTTAGAAGTTAAACCTATGCCTTAAATGCAGTGCAACTATTGCACTCCTGGGTATTTAACCAAGAGAAATGAAAGCATAATTGTATATAATGATGTGTACAGTAAAGCTCACAGCACCTTAATTTTGCAGTGGCCCCAAACTAGAAATAACCTTAGTGTCCATCTTCAGGTGAATGGATATACACTGTGGCATATCCATACAATGGAATACTACTTGAAAAAGAAACTAAGTATAACATCCAGTAACCTGGATGAATCTGGACACAATTATGCTGAGTGCTCTGTGACTCAGTTCACATAAAATTTGAGAAAATGCCAACTAATGTAGAGTAGTGTCAGAAAGCTGATGCAGGAGGAGTTGAAGGAGGGATTACAGAAGGGTGTAAAGAAACTTTGGAAGATGTACATATATTATCTTGATTGTAGTGATTGTCTCAACGGTGTCAAAATTTACCAAATTCTATGCTTTAAGTGTGCAGTTTGTTCATTATACCTTAATAAAGCCATCTGAAGAAAAAAAAAAGTCTGGGGGGACCATCTGTGTTAATATGGAACTACTATGTCCATGACAAGCAAAAACAGAAGTTCCAGAACATTACGTATAGTTTGATTTCAGGTTTTAAAAGAACTAATGTTTAAGAAAAAGTAATAAAATCCTTACCCTATGAAGGTACACTTTGTGTGTGTGTGTGTATATTGATGGTCCGGTAGTTTACACAATGAACTATTGCGGTAGTTAGCCCCAGGGAAAGAGATGGGGCACAGGACAGAGAGGTAATATATACATATTTAACACTGACCTCTTACCACTTTTGATATTTTAAGTTTCATCTATTTGCATATTAATAATCGTGACCTTTCCCCAGGGAGGCTCATTTCTAGGAACTGGAACTCTAAGTTCACTCTCCTTTGGCCCTCAATTTGACAGCGCAGGGGTCACAGAGGTGTAGCTGAAGACCAGCAGGCAGAAGCCCTCCCACTCACGCCCGGAGGAGGCGCCCCCGGGACCCCGGAGCAGGTGTGCGTCCGCGCACGTGGACCTCCCGAGGAACGGGGAGCAGGGCGCATGCGAGGCGGGGCCGGGGAGGGGCCGGGCAAGGCCGGCCCAAGGGACTACGGCCACTGCCGCCCCTGCGGTCTCGGTCTGCGTCCCCGCGCCTCCAGCTCCCTAGCCGCCACTGGAGCCCCGGCGGGGTGGTGGGTCACTCCCGAGCGGACGCACACAGGCGCCCGCGAAACTCCCGCGGTTACAGGCTTGAAGGTAGCAGTTCCTTGTGGGGGTCGCAGTGGTCTTAGAAGGGTGCACCTCCGCAGACTTTGAGGGACTCGGGGGCCGGAGCCCGGGTTCTGCCTGGCTCAGGCGAGTGGCGATGTGGGGATGGGGAGGCGCCGTCGGTCCCCGCGCCCGCTCTGGGCACGAGGAGGCATGACCTGGCCTCGTCGCGGGGCCGCTGCGGACCCAGGCGCGGCCCTAGGATGGGGGTGGTGGGAGCCCGGTGGCGCGGCCCCACTCCAGACCACGGGCCGGGCCGCCTAGCAAAGCCGGCGTTTGATTTGCCCGGGGTGGGGGCGGGGGTGTCGTCTAGCCAGTTTTATGGCTGCGCGGGGTTCGCTTCTCACCGTGTGCGTTTTTCCAACAGGGGCCTGCGCGGGACCCGCCTTCCTGAATTCGGTCATTTTTTTCCCGTCTTTGGAGGGTAAGCTTTGAGGGGATTGTCTGCATCGTAACTCGGCCCTCGAACGCTCCCTCGCGGATATTTTGAATAAGGGTAGTTGGGGATAGTGAGCAGTGGTCACTGATAGACGGGGTCGCTTTTGCAGAACATCTGGAAGGGTTTTAGGAGGGTAGCGGAGCGTTTATGTCTGCCACAAAGAAATGGCCAAGAGAGAGGCAGACACCAGCCTTTCCCGTGGCTTTTGAGAGTCTGCACTCAAAGGTGGACTAGTTTTGCCTTGGCACCTGCGCAGACATTTTTCCAAAAATGTGAAGTTGAATGAATTGATTATATTCTCAGAAAGATGTTGCAGAATGCTTTCTTGAAACCTTTGTATTATTGTTAGATCCCTTAATGTGACCAACCCTAGGTCTGGGACCCTCCTCCCCAGTTCTGAAGTTTTCCCTGTAGAGGGCCTGGCTTGGTGTCCTCACAGCATTTTCTTTTTCAGAGTCTGGCCTGTGAGGTTGGAGTGGGAGAGGGTAGGGAGGGGGAATGGAGAGGGAAAAGCAGCCTAACAGCCTCCCCTCCCCAGTTCAGGGATTCTCACAGATTGCCTGCTTCAGATTCTCTGTAATAGAGGATTACAGGTGCTTTAAGTCTATGTATATTTTGAAAACTTCAGTTTTCCTATGAGTCACTAAAAGGAAAGACGCCTATTTTAAATTTAAAATTTTTCTTTTTACTTTTTTTTAAATGAGTATACTTAATACCACAGAGAGACTTTGGAGACAGTATAGAAAATTGCTAAATCAGTGGTGAAATATGAGAACGCCAAAATTCTGGAAATCAGTGCTTTAGAAAAGATTTACTTGATATAATACTTATTCTGTTTGTCTTGTTGAACCTTGATGATATTGTAATTTGACTTTTGTATTCTTAAAAAAAATGCAATTTTTAGATTTAGATGGCAACTAAGGTGATGTCAGCTGCAAAGAATATAAATGTTTATTTTACAGTATCTCTAAAAAAAATGTTTTTCTCTGTCCTTGAGTGATATTTATTGGGAGAAAGTGTTGGCCCTTAACATAATTGGCTCTATTATTAGAAAGTTGTGTGTTTGAAAGCTGTATTTTGAAGCAGATCTTCAGTTCTCCTGCTCTAGCCACACTTTCTGATTTTGGTAGCAGCAGTAAGATTTTTAGCGTGCTGGTTTAGAAAGCAGCTTAAATAAAGGACATTTGGTAATTATTTCTGTTCATTTTCATCTTGGTGCTTCTAACAACTTTGTCTAGCCTTTTAGGTAGTTTTGAATCTTTATTCTCTTATCTGTAATATTTATACAATATTCTAGCATTGTGGCGATTGAATACTTCAAACTTTTCAAAGTACTTCCTTTGTCTTCATTTAACCAATCTGGAAGAATCTGGCGATGCTGCAAAAGGTGGTTGTTTCCACTGCAGGCACCAGCTTGGCTTTGGATGTTGAGTTTTTCATTTACTCTTTGAAAATATTACTTTAAAGAAAACTTTTGGAGGTTTCTTAGATACTCAGAAGATCCAATTCACATGGTCACCTGTTCCACCAAATTAGTAAACATAATAAAAAGGAAAATCGGGTTAGGATGGTTAGCGAAGTCACTGACTGGACTTTGAGTCATTGTTACATTCTTTCTCAAATGCTAATAAACCTTTTTCAGGCTCTGGAATATTGCAGTTGTAAGTTTGTCTCATCACTTGATCGGGTCTCATATTCTGGTTTTAAGTTCTCCTATTGCTCAGAATTCTGATAGTGACTCAGAAACAGCAATCAAGTTTCTTCAGTACCCAAGGAAGTAGTTCATCTGGTCCTGAAAACTCCAGTGAATTGATCTGAGATAGGTGCTGGCTCACCATCTTCTTAGGCTTCTAGTGATTTACTGTTTATGTACCATTAGTACATTACTGCTGTATTCTCCAGCACACAGGAGGGCCTGCAAACACAGAGCTGTCTCTTTTACCCAGTAGAAAAGTTTCTGCAGTAAGTAAACTTGTGCGTAACATCTGACGAAGGAAATACAAGTCACTTGACTTGTTCCTTCCCTTATTTGTGATGTTCTTTTGAAAATGGTGCCAGTAGCTCCTTTTCTGCCTACTTCTGGAGTGGAATAAAAAGCGGGTGAACCAACCTTGACATTACCTTGTAAATACAGGTAGTGGAGGAAAAAATTAAATTGTGGATGTTGGAGCTCAAATTCTTTCTCCCTATTTGTTCACCAAAGCTCTGTTAGGAGTAAGATTCAGAGAGAAATTGAGACCTGGCAGGTAGCGCACAGCAGTCAAGATTTTAGTGCATTAATGGGCTGTTTCCTCCACATCCCCTGTAACATTGAATTTGGCTTATGAGGGTAGTAGAGTGCATTTATTTATTTACTTTGACTTTACAACATTTATTCATGATGCCAAGGCAGTGAGTATTATCCTGGTGTAGACCCATTATTATTTTCTTCCATGTCCACAGACTGCTCACAACTCTGGCAAGTTAACTTTGCCTGAAATTGGTCGGACCTCAAAGACAATATGAATGAATGGACTGAGTATGAATGAATCACTTAACATCTGTCAACATAACTGAAAAACTTAAAAAAAAATCTACAGTTATTAGATGAGTCAAACTATATTCAATTAAATTTTTATGTCTTCTTATTTAAT
This sequence comes from Mustela lutreola, assembly GCF_030435805.1. Classification (NCBI taxonomy): domain Eukaryota; kingdom Metazoa; phylum Chordata; class Mammalia; order Carnivora; family Mustelidae; genus Mustela; species Mustela lutreola. The sequence goes on from NC_081294.1 coordinate 74,217,684, forward strand.
TATTGTAACTGTAGTGGCATTATGTGCTCTTAAAATCTAGAACTGTAAGATTTACACAGCCTACAAATAAATGTAAGCTTGGACTACTTAGACACTTTGTAAAATCTCTCCATACATGTTCATTAAAATAGAAATATTCAGAGCCCTTTGTTTGATCCACGGCTTTCTTAGTAGATCTTCTAGCCTGATTCTTGGCAAAGGTTACCATATTCCCGCTCACCTAGCCAGTTGTTTGGATGGACCAATTTCCTCCCGAGTAGAAAACAGTTGTTTGGGATCAACAATTTTGTAACAAAATCCTTCAACATAATGCGATGATAGGTAAATGTCCTAAGCATAAAAGTTACTGGATTTTTACTTACACATTCTGATGAATTATTTTGTGGTATTTTGCCAAGCTAGGAAGTGAGATCAAATGGATGTTGGTGAGTACCCCATGGCAGCAGTTCGTTTGCTCAGAGTGAACTATAACTTGGAAGCCTTCTTTAGGTAAGAAAGTTGGCAGTTTGAAAAAGCAACCATCAGGTTTTTTTAAAAATGATCCTGTATGTTTAGGTTGGAGTTTTTTATATAAAGGTTTTCAAGCTAATAAAGATTAATTTGCCTTGCATTCTAAGATATATTTAACTGATGTTCATCGATACTGACTTAAATGTAAAACATTTGACTTTTAGAATAGTCTTAGACTCTGAAAATGAATGTCCACAAAGAAAAAGAAAATTAAAATATTATTTTAATAGGATGGCTGGTATTCATTGAATGTCTGTCATTTATGGTGATTCTGTCAGTGAACTGGCAATTTAATATTTTGCTGAATAAGTGAAACAATCTGTCCAGGTTACCTAGAGTCACTTTAATGTACAGCACAGTCCTTTTGTTTACAACTGCAAGGTAGTTTGCTAACCTGACCTTTCATTGAAATCTTATTTTCCTTTTGGCTGTGCTGTTTTTCCAGTAAGGGATTATATTAGGGTTAACTCTTTTTGTGATCACTTAGTGAAAATTTAACAATCCATTCTGTAAGTTTACCAAATGAAACACATATAAGCAAAATGCCCATTAATGTGCTTCATATCAGAATTTAGGATCCATTGTTCATTCTTTTACCTTACCTGGGCCAATGTATTTCATTTTAGCGAATTAAAATGAAAGAGTAGGGCAGCCCTTTCAAAATAAGCATATTTTGCCAGAATAAGCATGTTTTAAATATGCTTTGAATTATTGGTGTCAGCACTTTGATGTATTCTGTATTATTGGGTCAGCTCTCAGTTATGTGTATAATTAGTCGAGTCATATTTAATGTGTGTGGTAGCTCTTTGCCTCATGCTTGGGATACAACTTTGCATCTATTTTAGTTTTCCAAACCCTAAAGATGTCCTTTCATTTTGTTCAACAACTATAATTATAGGTCAGCCCTGCTTTGGGATCCAGCTCTCTATTATGGCTAAGAAGTATTTTACATCAGGCAGAGATATATATATTTCTAACATTCAAGGATGAAAAGAGTTAAGTAGTCAAGCAAAGTTAAATGAAGTTGGGAGCCCATTCCTACCATTATTTTGCCTCTCAAAATAATTGTATATATAAAGCACTTTGCATTCTTATGTAGACTATATGTACACAGTAACCCTATATATTTGGGTATATCTGGACTTGAAATTTGTTGTAACTTAGGTGTGTCTCAAGCTGGCTCCTCCCTGGACATTCATCCTGCCTTTTTGTTGGGGAAGAATGCTCATCCCTTTGCTGTTTTACATTTGCCACTGAGGGTCAGGTGTGTTGCTACGCCCAGTTTCTCTAGAGCTGCTGTGTCCTGGGTGTTACCTGGAAATTGTGCTTCAAATTAAGTAATGAAATTAGTTTAGAAAAATTCACTGGACAATTTAGTACAACAAGAATCACTGCAACATTTCTTAAGCCTTTACTGTGTTCTGGTACTTATGGACTTTAATCCTCCCAACTGCCTTATGAAATTAGGTACTGCTGTTTTCCATGCTTTTTAGATGAGGAACCTGAGGCTTAAATTTATGCAGACAAGATCACATGGTTAGTCAATGGCTGAGCTGGGGCTTTTCCAGGCCTCTGCTTTTGATAATGTTTTACTGTCTTTCAGGACCCCCGGAGTTGTTAGCAGAATTGCATGGTGATGCTTTCTTCTCTGTAGGAGATAGTAAGAATATAGTAATTGACCAGTAATAAACCTGCGAGACACACTGCTTCTGTGGACATTCCCTCCCAGAAGCCTCCCCAACCTTTCCCTCCCATACACAAACTCAGTCACATATCATTGCTTTATTCTTCCAGTGCGACTTGTCCCAATGTCAGGGAAGGCATTTATCATGGTCCTTCACCATTTGACCGTAGCTCTTGGAGAGCAGGCTCCCTCTTACCTCTGTATCTGTAGCCTGTGGGAGTACCTATCAGTGCAGGATAGTGGAAGATTACTATTAAAATCTGCTTAACTGTTTTTCATTTTCTAATGTTACTCTGTGCAGTTGGAGTATAGATGTCTGATGGAAATGTGGATCTTGTATGATCACAAAATCTTTTATTGTTTACAGAATGAAGAGGAACAATTTATCTCTTGTGAATAAAATCGTCCGATCTTCACCAGCAGTGAAACAACCAAAAGTTGGCTTCTTCTCTTCTCTCAATCACACCCACATGCACACTGTCCTTCTAGACTGGGGGAGTTTGCCTCACTATGTAGTATTACGCATTTTTCAGTATCTTCCTTTAATAGATCGGGCCCGGGCGTCTTCCGTATGTAGGAAATGGAATGAAGTTTTTCATATTCCTGACCTTTGGAAAAAGTTTGAATTTGAACTGAACCAGTCAGCAACTTCATATTTTAAGTCCACACATCCTGATCTCATTCAGCAGATCATTAAAAAGCATGCTACCCATCTCCAGTATGTTAGCTTTAAGGTAAGAAAAATAAGCATTAAATAGAAAGAACTTAGGTTATGTTAGTGTCATTTTCGTGTATCTAGATCCTTATGCTGAGGCAGTCGGTGAATTTTGCAGAATTTTTACTCCAACCTATGTCCTGTTTTTCTGTAATCGTTTGCACAGATCGTTTGCACAGATTGAAGTGTAGAACTTGAGCTGTAACTTAAATGTCAGTTTCCTTCATCTGGATGGTACTACTAAAATTTAGGTCATTGTAAAGGATTGGGAAGCATGGAGCACTTAGAAAGTTACGCTGTCATCAGCTCTATTCCTCACTTTTTGTCTGAGACCTTTTGTGGAAAGAAGAAATACTAATTTGTTGTATAGTTTGATGGAATAAATAGAGTTTTGCATTGGGATTCTGTTACATAGTTAAATTGCCAGTAAGTTTCTAATAACTCACCTTCGGGAAATGAAGATTTAAAATTGTTTTTATAGGTGGATAGTAGTACTGAATCAGCGGAAGCTGCCTGCGATATCCTTTCTCAGCTGGTAAATTGTTCTATCCAGACCTTGGGCTTGATTTCAACGGCCAAGCCAAGTTTTATGAATGTGTCAAAGGTAAAGATGCCAGGCTTTTTTGTGAGAGACACAAAAATTCTCAAATATTTCAATCTAGGCAAAAAGAATTATTTTCCATAAAACAGGCCACATCCTCCTTATCTTCAAAGAATTACTTAAAGCAGGTCCCTATTGATTAGCACTTACTTTTGCTGAAATAGCTTATGCATGGCTTCATCCTTTCGACATATTTTGTAATTCTAATTATTGTTTCTATAGTAGCTATCATTAATATAAAATTTAGATGTTATACTTGGAATTTTCAAGTGCCAGTTAGTTTCTTTGAATACAGAGCATGTCTGACCAGTAGTGGATGTTTTTCTTGTAATTCTGTAGCCTCTCCATTGGAGGTTAGAACAACATAATGCTAAATGAACTATACCAGTTAGGGTGACGTCAGATTCTGTGTAATAGAAACTCCAAAACAATAGTAGCTTAAACAACATGGCTGGAGTTTCTTTCTTTTACATTAAAGAAATCCATGCATGAGCAGAGCCTGTATGAAGTTGTTAGGACTGCAAGCTCCCTTGAGGTATCTTGTGTTCTTATAGGTGTTTCAGATGGCTTTCTGAGCTCCAGCCATCATGGCAGGAGGCTGGAGGAAAGGGGGAAAGAAGGGTATGCCCACTGTTTTTCAAGAACCCTAGCCATGAGTACTGTGTAATGCTTTTGTTGATATCTCACTGATGAGCACTTAACTGTGTGGCCACGCTAGGTTTCTGGGTGACGAGGAACCATTTTTTAGCTGACAGGTAACGTGCTCAGCTCAAAATTATGACCCGATTAGCAAAGAAAGAAAGGATGAATGGGTGTTAGGAAGCCACCAGCTGTCTCTGACACTCGGAGAGATGCACGACTTTGCCAGAAGCATAAACTAATAACTGTCTTCATTCAGGCTTCAGCTTGGGTCCTATCTCCTCAGGCAGACCTTCCTTGACCACTTTGCTAAAGCAGCACCCCTTCCTCCAGTTACACTCTGATGTATTACAGTATTTTTTTTAATGTCATTCTTTAACACGTGTATTCTCATCCCCTACAACAAAGTGTACGCTCTTTGAAGGCAGGGACTCTGTTTTGTTTATTTGCCATTACAAGCCAAGAGTTAGAGTAGTGCCTGATACATAATAAACATTAATTTTGGTTGTCAGTAAAACTGGCCGATGGAAACCTTCCTGTAGTAAGGTTATCCTTGCTCATAAACTAGGTCATGACTCTCAAGCATTTCCACCAGCCTATTTATCTTTTTGAGAGATAGTCAGGGAATATGGGTCATTTGGGAATTAGGGTAATATAAGCAATCAGATAGAAACTTACTACTTCTCAATAGTTATTTCCTTGTGTATGAGTGATGGAGTCAGCTTCGCCTGAAATTCTTAGATTCTCAGCTATCTCAGATGCCGCACATCAGCTTCGGTTCTGGGGAGCTGGTGCAGTCGCCGGGGTGAGGCAGCCATGATGAGCACGTGTCCTTGCAGGCTCTGCCTCTACAGTCAAATGACTGAGTGGCTTCTGGCAAAGTCATGCATCTCTCTGAGTGTCAGTTTTTTCACCCGTAAACTGAGGAAAGGATAGGGTAAAAATAGAGTATTTTGCTAGGCGTAAAGAGTGCTAAAGGAATTATGTGGACACCATGATGAGGTAGGTCCTATAATGCTGAAATACGTCCTGCAGGACTAAGAGTCCAGTGAGAATTGATTAAAGGGAAAATAAGCCTTCTATTTCTTAAGGAAAAAGTAAAGTATTTCTCTCATGATTTTTGGCACAGTAAAATTTAGCAAAGAGATCTAGCCATCCATCATTTAAAAATTTATATTAATCAATATATAATTATTATAAATCAGTATGGTTTCTAATAAATGAATGAGAGTTATAACCAATTGGTCATTGTCATAGGAGTATTAGTATCTTTGGCAGAATCCACATTGACTTTGAAAAGAGAAAAATGATCATGCCTGTATTTGGTTTTCAGATTTTCTATCTGTGTCAAAAAATACTGGATCTGAATGAACCTTGTGAAGTTTTTTCCATTTTGGAGTCAAACTATAAATAGGCTTTTGTTTGTCAATTTTTATAGTTTTTAAAAAGATTTTACTTATTCATTTGCCAGACAGAGATCCCAAGTAGGCAGAGAGGCAGCCAGAGAGAGAGGAAGGAAAGCAGGCCCCCCGCTAAGCAGAGAGCCCAACACGGGGTTCGATCCCAGGACCCTGAGATCATGACCTGAGCTGAAGGCAGAGGCTTTAACCCACTGAGCCACCCAGGCACCCCTGTTTGTCAATTTTTAAAACATAGTTTTAAAAATATATCTTTATTGGGATGCCTGGGTGGCTCAGTTGGTTAAACATCTGCCTTCATCTTGGGTCATGATCTCATGGTCCTGGAATTGAGCCCCTCATTGGGCTCCCTGCTCCGTGGAGAGTCTGCTTCTCCTTCTCCCCTGCTCCTTCCTTCCTCTTGTTCATGCTCTCCCTCCTCTCTCTTGAATAAATTAAAAATCTTTAAAAAAAAGTCAAAAATTAAAAATTTACAAATCTTTTTTAAAATATTAAAACATTTATTTAGATGACTTTCTAGCAAAATGCATATCACTGAAGAATAAGATCATTTGTTTATTCATTGAGAAATATTTACTGATCTTCTGCGGTGTGCCAGATATTATTGTAGGTGCTGGAAATATAGGAGTGAATAGAACATGAAAGTTCTCTTTATTCTATGGCAGGCGTGGAAAAGGTTTAGACAGTAAGTATTATGGGCTTCACAGGCTGTGATTTTGGAGCTCCTCCCCTCCAGCATAGTAGTGTGAAAGCAGACATAGTACGTAGATGGAGGAGTGTGGTTGTGTTCCAGTCAAATGTTAATTGTGGACACTGGAAGTTTCTTGTAATTTTCACATGTTATAAAATATTATTCTGGACAAAATTTCTTTCAACTGTTTATAAATAGCTATAAATATAATAGCTATTCTGAACTCCAGACTACGCTGGATTTGGCTGGCAGGTCACAATTTGTCAACCCCTGTTCTAGGAAATAAATGCAATTATATCCTTTTAATACTGAAAATCAAACCCTTAGAATTAAAGTAATTGGAAGGTATGTACATGAAATGACTAATGGTATCATTAAAATGCTAATATGTTGATTGTTTTTACTATGTTATTGTTAGTATCTGTTGATATAGTTTCAATGAACTATTTGATTGAATCCATAGATTTTAAATAATGTTTTTTTCCTAATTCTTTTCTTATTGCTGTGCAAGTCTCATTTTGTGTCAGCACTTACAGTTGTCTTTGTCAACTCAAAATCATTATCATCGATCAAAATTGAAGACACACCAGTGGATGATCCTTCATTGAAAATTCTTGTGGCCAATAATAGTGATACCCTAAGACTCCTAAAAATGAGTAGCTGTCCGCATGTTTCCTCTGATGGTAAGTTATATCTTTTTTAAGCAAGCATGATGTTTTTGTTATACTATTAGTATAATATATGTCATATGTAATCCATATAATATACACGTTTGTACTCTTATATGCTATATACTGTATCATAGAATAGTATATATAATATATACTATATGTATAATATACCATATGTATGTATATTCTCCTGTACTCTATATTATGTGTAACAATGCAATTTCACATAGAATACTACATGCTTATGAAACATAATGAAAAAAGTAACCTTTTTTCTAAAGAAGTCTTAATCTGTAAGGTGGACAATAGTTTAAATTGCTTTTTTAAATATTTTTAAGGATTTTATTTATTTCTTATTTTTTTTATTTTATTTATTTTTTATTTATTATTTGTCAGAGGGAGGTGGGGAGAGAGGGCACAAGCAGGAGGAGTGGCAGGCAGAGGATGAAATAGGCTCCCCACCGAGCAAGGAGCCTAAAGTGGGACTCAGTCTCAGGACTCTGGGATCGTGACCTGAGCCAAAGGCAGACGCTTAACTGACTGAGCCACACAGGTTTCCCAGTTTAAATTGCTTCTAAAGATATTTTAGTCATATGTATATTTTAATATACATATTTTTTTACTTTTACATGTAATTATATATATATATCTCGACATCCGTCTCCTCAGAAGTCATTTGATGTCTATTTTATTATATTTTATTTTGAATTATCTTTTTTTAAAAAGATTTATTTATTTATTTATTTCAGAGAGAGAGAGAGTGCCAGAGGAAGAGAGCTAGTGAGTGTGGGGTAGGGAGGGGTAGAAAGAGAGGAAGAGAGAATCCTCAAGCAGACTCCCTGCTGAGTGCAGAGCCCAACATGGGACTCAATCCCAGGACCCTGAGATCATGACATGAGCTGAAATCTATGAAATCTAGAGTGGGTCGCTTTACTGACCAAGCCACCCCGGCAGCCTGTTTGATATCTATTTTAGTAAATAATGAATAACTGATGTCAAATTTAAGTTTATAAGCTATCATATTGGTATCAGTGTTATTCTTTGTTTTTAAGAACTTTTCCCCATTTCCCACAGGAATCCTTTGTGTAGCTGATCGCTGTCAAGGCCTTAGAGAACTGGCATTGAATTATTACATTCTAAGTGATGAACTTCTCCTAGCACTTTCAAGTGAAACTCATGTTAACCTAGAGCATCTCCGAATTGATGTTGTGAGTGAAAATCCTGGGCAAATTCAATTTCATTCTATTAAAAAACAAAGTTGGGATGCACTTATCAAACACTCCCCTGGAGTGAATGTTGTTATGTATTTCTTTTTATATGAAGAAGAATTTGAGGCATTCTTCAAAGAAGAAACCCCTGTTACTCACCTTTATTTTGGTCGCTCAGTAAGTAAAGCGATTCTAGGACGGATAGGTCTTAACTGTCCACGACTAATTGAGTTAGTGGTATGTGCTAATGGTCTTCAGACTCTTGATACTGAACTTATTTGTATTGCTGAACACTGTAAAAACTTAACAGCCTTGGGCCTCAGTGAATGTGAAGTTAGCTGCAGTGCATTCATTGAATTTGTAAGACTGTGTGGGAAAAGGCTAACCCAGCTCTCTGTAATGGAAGACGTTTTGATCCCTGATGATGAGTATAGCCTAGATAAAGTTCACACTGAGGTCTCCAGACATTTGGGAAGAATGTGGTTCCCCGACGTCCTGCCTGTCTGGTGATTGTCTACCAAAGATTCTTAATTTTTTAAAAATTATTAAAATTAGCTTCTTTCTTTCTATGCAACTATAAATTTTAAGATATGTTGCTGAACTATTTTAGGTAAAATATCTTATCATTTGCAAACTGTCTTAATGGATTAGAATAGAAACATTTGAAAAAAATATGAGAAATGGAAAGATCCAGAAATTTCCATAAATAGGACATAGATCCTGTATTGTGGATTAGGTAGTTGATAGGCTAAAAACTACATATGGTTTGTACTTTTGAGTTCCTTAGCCTTTGCTGAAGGTACATTTTAGCTTGCTCAATAAATTTATAATATTGAGCTTTGGATCCTTAAATTATGACATTTGTAACTTTATACTGCTTTAATTGCTTCTCTTTCATCTTGGTATGAGTATGTTTTACAAGATATATAGGATTAAATCCAAGAGTAAATTAAAAGTATAGACACAGAAGCTGACTTAATTGTACTTAATTTTTAGCACTACATAAGATCATATTATAACTCAATAAACAATTTCTAATTTCTAACACATTGAATTCTACTTCATTTAACTCAGGAGAAGATGGGCATTAGGTCGAAATTAACACTGATCAATTTGTAAAGATACTGTGACTGTTAGTTGATTAAGTATACTTATCAGCCTTTTGGCTAAGCTCTAGTGAAAAAAGTACATTTTGCAGAGTGTCTTTGGGAGGGAATCTGCATATACTGATGGCATACTGCTCTGTCTGGAACCGTGCTAGATATCCTTTGCAGGAGTGATCTTATAATGTAATTAGTAGCATAGCTAAAACTCTTTAGTAGTTATAGATTGCTTTTAGGGTGAAAATATATCCTTAAAATGACCTACAGTACCCTACATGGTCTGGCCTCTCCCTGATTCTTTGCCCTCATTTGCTCTCAGAGCTACCCCTTGCCCTTCTGCTCCATTCTCTTGCAGGTCCGAAAGACAGCAATGCACCCTCTAGTCAGGGCGCCTGAGGATATAGTCTCTTTCTACCTCCATCGCTCTGTTTGCTTCCTCAGGTCTTTCTTTCCTTTAGATGTCATTTCCTTAGGGAGGCCTCTGACTTTCAGCACTCTCTGACTTCCATTTGTGGCACTTACCACTATTGTAATTTGCCATTGACTTGTATGATTAGATTATTCTCTGCTAATTCCACTGCCCTGTGAACTTTATCAGTGCAAGATCACTGTCAGGTTTGGCTCACTGTTGTATCCCCAGCATCTAGCATAACATTTAGCAAATAGTAGACAATCAGTACGTTTTACTTAGATACTTTCATTTCCAGAGTTCCCTTGCATCTTCCCCCGGTATCTTCATTTTCTTTCTAAGAAAGCAATTAAACTTAAAAAGTTTATTATTTTCCAGTTTTAAATGTTTTTTTTTTTAAAGATTTTATATATTTATTTGACAGACAGAGATCACAAGTAGGCAGAGAGAGAGAGAGAGTAGAAAGCAGGTTCCCCGCTGAGCAGAGAGCCCAATGTGGGGCTCGATCCCAGGACCCCGACACCATAACCTGAGCCGAAGGCTGAAGCTTTAACCCACTGAGCCACCCAGGCACCCCTTAAAAGTTTTTTAATGAGGAAAAAAATTTTAATCTTCTTACCTGTTAAAGAAATTAGAATTAGGATACCTTTGTGGTATATAAGTGGTAACTTTTTAAAAAGAGCATATTTTCTGTGTCTCTCTTTTTTTTTTTTTAGAGAGTAACTTGTGCAAGCTTTCTCTTGCAGTGTGCCACATCCTTTCTCACTTTGAGCTCTGTAAGAATGGGCATCTTCCCTTCTTCAACTTTGTGTTTGGGACTCTCAGACTACTGCATAGCACATTAGTATACCCTCAGTAAATGTGAGTGGGGCTGAAATACTGGTTAAAAAAATCAGATTCTCAAAGACAGTTGTTACTATTGCAGATCATGTGATTTATACCTTAGGATTTCAGGAGAGTACAGAAGCAGTATATTGTAGGGCACTCAAGGTCTGGTTAGGCTAACAGGACACACATGGAGGAAGTGGCATAACAGAGAGGAGGGTCAGGCTCTTTGGAGGTCAGAACAGTGGTGGAAATACTGAAGAGGTGAACTCTGGTCTCACGGGATAACGTGATGTGTAGTGGAGGGGTAGGGTGGGAGTATACCTATCTGAATAGTAGGTGATAGGATGCCTGTGTTGGTTTCACTAATGAGCAAAACAGAGAGGGACTGATGAAAGGTGGTCAAGGTGGAGTTTCTCCCTATTGCCTGCTAGCACAGAATGATAATGAGTACCTATCACCTCTCATACATTGAGTGAGTTGTTGCCACTCTAAATGGTGGCCTTTAGTAGTGGTCTTCAGTGGTGGTTTTTAGTAGTCGGACTTAGTGAACTAAGCACTATAAGAACTCTTAAAGGAAAATGCAGTAGAATTGATCAGCTCATTTTATGACCCTGGTTGGTCTAACTGCATTTATAAATTCAACAGCAAACATTTGTAGGATAGCCAAAATCAAGACAAGAAAATGGAGAGTATTTTTAATGCTTTATCTAATGAAAATGTCTCCATTTACTTTGGAAGTCTATGAAAAGTACAGTTTACTTAAGATTAGAGGATTCTAGATTAAAATGGCCACTTATTTTGTTCTTCCATTAAATTACTTTTCTGCAGAAAACTCAAAATATTTTACAAGTAAAAACTAATTTTGTTTGCATTATTATCTTAACAGTCATCAAGCCTAGTATGTGTCACAGTTTTTAAAGTATATTTTACAGTCATTTTCACTAAGGAAAAATATGTTATTCAGTACTATTCTGTCATTTGAACCTTAACGATACTTTAAACTGAAACTTTTGACACTCAAATCTAAAAAGGAAAGGAAATTTTTAACAAAACAAAACAGCCCTCCGATCAAATGCACCAGAGGGCGCTGTATGCTGGTTCTTTCTAAGAGCAGTCCTTTAGTCTAAAGTTTGCATTTCCATTTAACAGCTACAAGAGTGCTTATGGAGTGCTAGACAGAAGGCATCGGTCTTGCTCTACCTTGGGAAGGCTCTCTGTTCCAGTCAAAAGGTCTGGTTTTTAAAACAATCACTAAATACGGTTGATTATTTCTTGTTCAGACATCTTAGAGCTCCTTTAAAAATTGTTTTCGAAGTCTCTGTGCTAATTCCTATTCTGTGTTCTGAAAGAGAACACAGCCTAGTCTTTTAAAAGCAACTTTAATTTCCGAAAACAACCTAAGGAGATTATTAAGGTAGATGATCAAACCCAACAGTGTTGGTTATAGTTCTTTTTTAAAAACAAAACAAAACAAAAAAAAACAAATTAAAATTCTTAATTTGTTAGCCTTACATGAGATGTTATGATCCAGTAGAGAATACTATGTAATTGCATATGGGAACGTCCCAGTAGAGGCTCTGAATCAAGAGTCATCAGGAATTCTTCTTCCTGACCACCCACCGGCAAGTCTTGTTACTACTATAACATATTATAATAAATACTCACCTCCTAGCTGTAAAATGACAACATTGACATGACAGTAACTTAAATGTTTCTTTGTAGCTTCTATTACTTAGTCCTGCAGTAACGAGTGTCCATTATTTGCTTGATTTCCTTTAAATTTACTCTTATCGCATATATGTGTTCCTAAAAATTACATTTTGGTTTTAATTGTTTTGACTTTATAAAAAGAGTATCCTACTATATATAATCTTCAGGACTTTTTTTTAAACTCAAAATTATATTGCTATGATTCATCCATTTGTTATGTTTAGCTGAGGCTCATTTACTGTGACCACTGTATACTATTCCATTCTGTAAATAACTCATAGCTTACTTGTTCATATCAACTGTAGTAAGCGTTTGAGTTGTTACAGGGTTTGCCATGACAAAAGTGATATGAACGTTCTCATACATATATTTTAGCATACAAATGCAGCTAATTCTCCAATAATAAAGCTCAGTTAATTACATTTTCCTCTAGCACATCTGTAGTAAGAATGGAATCTTTCTGCTGGAGTTTTCTACATTCCAAAAGGATTTAAGCAAAAATTCATGGAAAATTTCCAGGATGATAAACTCCTGTAATGCCATCTTACTGAAATCAAGAATACTGATGTATTTTCTTATATTTATGTTTCGAAAATGTTTTGCTCATGTTGGTTGGGCAAGTGCGGATGGGAAAACCAGCGAATTCTGTCTTCTCCATGCAAACAGTTCACTCTTTGACCGGTTTGACAAACCTGAGGATATTGCTGGAGCTCTTCCCTACCTTTACTCAGAGTTTAACTTCAGTTTATTCACTTAATATTTGTGAAGTATGTATGTGTGTCCAGCACTGTGCAACACTCTATTCTTGTACCAGGAGAACAGCTTCAGGTTTTTTCCTGTTCTTAGACAGAAAGGTAGCTAGTTTTAGAAGTGTCAAAAACATGGTCTGGAGAGGCCAGAATTTGTATGTTTATTTATCCTGTGTATTTAGGACTGAGAAACTTTAAAAAACAAACAAGTAAAACCCCTCAGATCCCATAGGTGACAGAAAAATCAGAGGACTCTCAGAAATTAGTTGACAAACATTCAAGTGGTAATGAGTTGAAATAAAAATGCTATTTTCTTTCTTACATTCATCGTGTTTTTATTTGGACACAAATTTCTTGAAGAGTATGATATGCATCCAGGTTTTTAAGAAGTTGGTTTTCTATTTAGAAGATATGGTCATGTGTCTTCCACTTACAGGTACATGGTAGGATCACTCAAGTCACAGTTTTCAATATGTATGTGCGATTGTATGCCAGGATAGACTTTCTGCAAGGGCAGTAGAGTTCCTAGTTTTTCTCCCTTCTTGATAGAGCCTTTATATTTAATTGGCTTAATGTAGAACATTTTAATACAGAAACCTAAAAGAAATCAGAAGTTAATTTAGTCAATATCTGGGTTTCAGTAGTCTTGAATCAGAAATTCAAAAAATAAGAACAGGAATGAAAGAGAAGACAAAAAGAAATGAGACGTGGTTGAACTCAGTGAGGGAACAGAAGAAGACATCAAAATCATATCAGAGATGAAGACTGGATGTCCAAGAGAGAGTAGATGAAAATGAAAATTTAATGAAGACACTGAGGAATAGCAGAAAGCACTAGGCTGCTGAGAAAATTGAAACTTTTATCATATTTTTTGTTCTTACCCAGAATAATTTCAACTCCAAGACCTAGTTTAATAAAGTGATTGGACTTAAAAAAAAAAAAAAAGAAAAATGGACATAATTGGCACAAGAATGCAAATCTTACTAAGTACTAAAAGAAAAAAAATTAAAAACAAAGACCCACCAAATAAGTAAGGTTAATTTAATACCATAATTATGATGTAATATGACAATGTTGGGATGCATACATGAAGTAAATCTATAAATGTTAACTCCTCTGTTAAAAAAAAAATTCTTACTGGCTTGAAAAGCAAAACCCAGTTCTATGTTGTATCCAGTAAAACACAATACAGTGTTAAGTTAAGTTACAGTGGGTTAAGCATTCATTTCATCTCAGGTCTTGATCTCAGGATCCTGAGATAGAGCCCCATGTCGGGTTCCCTGCTGAGCAGGGAGTCGGCTGTTTGTGCTCTCTCTGTCTCTTTGTTACTCTTGCAAATAAATAAATAAATAAAATCTTTAAATAAAAAAAGAAAAAGGCAAAGAATTAAGGGCTATATCAAGATTTGTCAAGCAGATGGAAATAATAAGGCAAGCAAGGGTTATGATTCTGTTATCAGAGAGTAAAACTCAAGCCAAAAATCACAGAAACAAGACAAAGGAGGACAATTTATATTGCAGTTATACTGCAATTAAACAAGACAAAGGAGGAGAATTTATGCTACAATATGCAAATATATACAATTATTTATACTGAAAGATACAATGAAGATACAGCAGTTACAATTGTCCATGGACAGATAACACAGAAACCATGTATAGAAAGCAGAGACTATCTGAGATACTGGAAGAAATAGAAACTCACTAGTAATAGAAGATTTTAACCACATATCCGTGAAAACAGGGCAATTGGACAGAAAACACAAGAAACGCCTTAGAATTGTAGCTATCCACCATGGTAATCATTAACCACATGTGGTTAGTCTGCACCTGAAATGTAGCTAATCTGAGTTAGATGTACTTAAAGTATAAGATGCATCTGGATTTTGAAGACCATACGAAGAAGGTAAAATATTAGTAATTTTTATGTTGCATTTTGAAATGATAATATTTTAAAGATATGTAGTAAAATAAAACATTATTAAAATTAACTTTCATTGTTTTTTAACTTTCTTAACATAACTACTAGAAAATTTTGAATTATATGTGTTTTATTTCTGTTGGACAGTACTGCTCTATATAGAAAATCTAAGCAAAATCAATACAGTATGTCTTAGGTACATGTTAAACAGAATATGTGCACACCCTCAACAGTATGACAACTACTAATACAACAGTGCAAGGGAGACCTAAATAAATGGAAGCTGTAACATGTTTATACATTGGAAGACTCATTACTTTTAAGATCTCTGTTCTTCTTGATTTGATCTATATAATCAGGGCAAACCCAATCAAAGTCCCAGCAGAATTTTTGGTAGAAACTGATAAACTGATTCTATAAAGTATCTGGAAATGTAAGTGACCAAGAATTGTCAAGGCAATCTGAAAGAAGGACAGAAGTTGAAAGATTTATATTATCAGATATCAAGATGTATTCTAATGCTACAGTAATTAAGGCAGTGTGGTATTTGTGCAAGATTGACACACTGACCAATGAAACACAGTAGAAAGACCAGAAACAGACTTATTTATATTCAGACTACAATTTATAACAATAGATTCTATACTGCAATACAGTAGGGGACAGTAGGGGAGAAAACAGTCTTGTCGAGTTAATGGTTCTAAGTCAGGCACCAACATGAGGAAAAAGATTTTGATCCCTACCTCATTCTTTATACAAAACCAAATCCCAAATGGATTGTAAATTAAAATATGAAAGATGAAAGTATTTTTATGATTTTAGGGTGAGAAATGGGTCTTAGATAAAAAGTATGTTAACAATAAAGGAAAATACTAAATTAGACTGCGCTAAAAATAAGAATTTTGTATTTAAAAGATAGCATAAGGAAAGTGAAAGGTAGGGGCCCCTCGGTGGCTCAGTTGGTTAAGCGTCTGTCTTTGGATCAGGTCATGATCCCAGGGTCCTGGGGTCGAGTCCCACATCAGGCTCCTTGCTCAGTGGGGAGCCTGCTTCTCCCTCGCCTTCTGCCTGCTGTTCTTCCTACTTGTGATCCCTCTCTCTCTCTGTGTCAAATAAATCTTTTGAAAAGAAAGTGAAATGGAACTCATGAAGTGGGAGAAGATATTTACAACACACAGATCTGACAGAGGACTCTTATGTACAATATAACAAAAACTCCTATATACCAGTAAGAAAGGTCAGAAAATACAGGACAAAATACTTGAACAGGCACCTTGCAAAATATAATATCCATGTCATCAATAAATGTGAAAAGGTGCTCAGCTGCGTTAGCCATCAGGGAAATGCATATTAAAGCCAATGAGATACCGCTACATACTCATCAGAATGGCTGGAATGAAAAAAGTAAATAGCATCAAATATTGTGCATGGAGCAACTGGAACTTTTATGCACTCCTGGTCGTCATATCGTCATATAAATTGGAAGTAATACTCGGGGAAACTGTGGCAGTGGTGGCTAACGTGAAGGCGAACACAGCCCAAGTGACCCAGCATGCCCATTCCTACAGCATTCTGCCCTCACTGTGTCGATGCCAATTATGCATCCTGGAACTGGGGAAATGGCCACAGAGCGGACGTGTGGACACACTGGGACCACTATCAGATGGACCCTGATGAGAAACTACATTGATCACCTGACCCTGGAAGCCTGTAGTCTGACTGGTTGACCACAGTGGCCTTTGGATGTCCAGGATTAGTGTCCTCTTTGAGTGAGTATCCAGTAATCTCAGAGAAGCCCAAGTGTTTCTTCTTCCCCAGTGTGCACCCGTCCTGCTAAATAGCTGCAGGTCCCATTGAGGATAGCTAGAAGCAAGTTTTATGGTATAAATTTTTGGCCAAGTGACAGAGCCCTTCTTCAAAGGGACCCAGTCCTGGTTTCTTTCAAGGGGCTTTGGGATCATAAACTGGCTTGAGCCTGGCATTTGGTAGGGGGTAGGGAGAGGTTTTGTGTCCCACTCTTGTGATGATTAAAGTCACAATTTTGTTCATCAGAGTTCCCATTTACACAAATAAATCAGGCTTTAGTAGGCTGCCCATTTGTTCAGCTCCTGGGTCACCGTAATTAACCAGACAATGCCACAGATCTCTGTGCTTCAGACGAATCTGATTAGCACTTCAGCTGTGTTGCCTGCTGGGTAACCATGCCAACCTTGGCCTTGCCTCCTAAGTGCACTCTGTCCAGTGGCAGCAGTTTTCTCTTATCATTTCACACATAGAGAGGACAGCCACCATAGAGATCCTTGAGGACCTGATGTCCCTCACGGAATGTTTCTTTCTTACGGCCGGAATGAGGGCAGTGTCCTCCAGCCCCACTCTCAACAGGACAGCACATTTATGTTCGTTACAGGACATGTGCAGGAAAATTCATAGTATTTTCTTAGTCACCTAAAACTGGATGCTGCAGAAATGTCCATTTAGAGAAGGGTAATTACATAGATGAAGATGTATGCATATAATGGAACAGTCTACATCACGGAGAACAAAATTTTTGGCATGCAAAACAAATCTTGCAAACATGAGTGGAATGAAAGAACGCCACAAAAAAGACTGCATACTGTTTAATTCTGTTTATATCATTTCCCAAGATAAGCAAAACTAGTGTGTGGTGGTGTAGTGATTATCCTTGTGGGAGGAATGAGTATATGTAGCACAGGAGGAGGTCCCTGGGATCCTGCTGATTTTATTTTTTTTTCCTTGATTCAGGTGCTGGTTACACAGGTGTTCTCACTTTGTGAAAGTTTAGGAGCTGTGTGCTTATGCTTTGTGCACTTTTCTGTGTGAATGTTAGACCTCAGTGGATTTAAAAAAACAAACAAACAAACAAAAAAACAAACACAAAAAAACAGATAAAGAATAGGCCCATACCTGGAGTACTAGATGACCCAACTTTACCTAGAACATAAAGGCCTTGAAAATATTTCTAGTCAACTTTTGCAGAAATGCCATCTTAAAAGTGTGGGATTTTGGTAAATGAAAGTATTTATTCTAGTAAATACTCTTGAAAGTGATTTTGTTTGTAGAACAAGAAGAAAGTCCTTCGATTGGCTGTGGGGTTAGGTAGAGTATGTGCATAAACATCTCAGGGGAGGGACTTTTTAGTTCAATACCCTATGTTCTTTCTATTATAGATGTCACCATTTTGAATTAAGTATGAAACTTCAGTAAATGGCAAATGCATTAAATAGATAAGCATCAAACATTTCCAGTATCTGTCCCAGGTGTATACAACACCTCTTACCTCTTCCAGATATCCGAACACCATTATTAATGGCGTTTTTGTTTTTATATGGCTTCTCCTGGCCCACAATCATTCCGGTGAAAGGTGCATACACGGTGGCTCCATCAGAGCACAAGACATCCACACCCTGGTGAAGCCTGTGAGTTCTAGAATGTAAATAAGAATGCACAGACTGAGGAACTGGCCTTGGAACATTTTTGTCCAAAAACGTGGTGTTAACTCGTTGTTCCCAGGCTAGGATATCAAACCCTAGAACTGGAGAACACGTTGGGATGTCCTTACTCTCCATTTTAACCACCCCCACTGAAGTTAGAATAACCCTATTGTAAAGATTAAAACATTTCAGATAGTATTTGGTATGTAGAGAGCCTTTAAGAATTTATGAACTATGGTTATTATATGGCATTTTGGGGAAATGAGCCAATCTATGTAAGTAAATTTTATAGATACATGAATCTTGACCCCTTCAAGTCCACTTAAAAAGCTGTCTTTTTATGGAGACCTATTATAAATGAATTACATTGCCCTCATCTTACTTTTGTCTCAGTAATCCCAAAGTGATTATAAACATCATTTACTGTTGGGGCATGTGGGTGGCTCCAGCTATGAAACATCCAACTCTTGGTTTCAGTTCAGGTCGTGATCTTGGGGTCATGGGATGGAGCCCTGAGTTGGGTTGTCTTCTCATTATGGAGTCTGCTTGGAATTCTCTCTCTCCCTCTCTCCAGTAAATAAATAAATATTTTTAAAAAATCATTTACTGTGTATGATATTTTAATACAGTGAGTTTAATACTCCTGAGTTTATCAGAGTGAATGAAGCACAAACACAAAATGATTCCAGCTTGTGAGATTTCTAAGTTGTGTCTGACAACCCTCACTGTTGTCCTTATGCCCACTCTTACCAAGCTCTTCTCCTCTGTAAAAGGCCAGCACCTGAAAAATCAGATTCATGATGATTGTTGGATGTTTGTCGGCCTCCCTCTTTATTATATGCTGTGTTCCCAATTCAGAGTCCGTCCTTGAAGTAGAGGTCTTGGAAGCTGCTCTAAAGACATTAGTACAACTGCTTTCGCCCCTGGATCCTACTGTCAGAGGGAGATGAGCACTTGAGGCAAGGACATTAAGCAAAGAGGTAAGAACCAAAAGAATACCTTTGGGCCGTGTACTGGCCACAACCGTGACTGTCACATGTCCTGATCTCATTGGAAGACTTGCCAGCACAGATATTAGCCCATGGTCCAGCCAGTGCTAAAAAAGAGAAACATGAGAAGCAGGTTTTCTGACCTCCATATTTCCAGTCTCTCTTTATCTTATATGTATCCCAGTGGATTCAAAAATTCTGTTTTCACTATAGCTTTTCTCTAACTTTCTGTAGGTTATGGGCAGGTCTTCCTTTTAACTCCTGATTCAGATGGAAAATTAGCTTTTTTCATGGCCATAAAATAACTGTTTTATTACATACAGTGTATTTGCAACTGTTTATTTGTAAGCATAAATACATCTCCATCATTATAGTCTGTTTCAGATTATTGACTAATGAGTGACATAGATTGTGCTTTTCAAATTTTCTTTGCTTATTACTTGGGACCATTATGTTCAGGTTAAGCAAAAATGAACAGCATGGTTCAAAGAAATAATTCTAGAAATTCTAAAGTAACTTTGAAATGTTCCCTTACTGCCAGTCTTAATAATCAAATCCAAGAAAATGTTTGAATTAAAAGAGTAAAAAGACTCTGAACTAGCAAAGTTTATTTAGCACTAAATAAATCTCTTTCATATTTACAAACATGGAAGAGGGAGATTCTTAGAAATAAGAACTTGTCAAACCAATTTAGAGTGGAAAGAAAAGAAAAGGGAAAGAAGGGAGTAGAAATAATTATATGAAAAATTGTATAGCAATAAAGCATGGAAGAGGGGCTGGCTCTCTCAGTGTATTTTATCCGCACTTGTTTGAGGTATAGCTTGTCTTTAGTATGGTAAGCAGTAAATACTCAGTTGAGTTAAATCTCCTAGGCTTGGGCGCCTGGGTGGCTCAGTGGGTTAAGCCGCTGCCTTCGGCTCAGGTCATGATCTCAGGGTCCTGGGATCGAGTCCCGCATCGGGCTCTCTGCTCAGTGGGGAGCCTGCTTCCTCCTCTCTCTCTCTGCCTGCCTCTCTGCCTACTTGTGATCTCCCTCTGTCAAATAAATAAATAAAATCTTTAAAAAAAAAAAATCTCCTAGGCCTTCGATGTTAATATTCATAGAGAGATGCGGTTAGCAAATTCATCTTTATATTTTGAAATAAACTAACAAAATAGAAGCAAAAACAAGAATGAGCTAATTTGATTGTTGATTTTATTTAAAGATATTTTACTATCCATAGATACACGTGGTATAAGAGGAGCTACAGAATATGGCCTTTTGTATATTCTTTAATATACTTTTTAGATGATGGGTTTCAGATGTCTTATACCTTTGAGCAAAGCTTCAAGTCAATATCTTGATCGAGATATAATACCATCACTTTGGCAACAAATATTTATCCCTGGGAATTGAGGCAGATATTAGACAACTTATTAAATGACTCATTTTTTTCTCCTGACTCTTAAGGGAGTGTTCCCCTTGTCTTAGTCCATACCAGTTGCTATTATCAGGAATTCTCCAAATCAAATTCTCACACAGACTTTTTATTTTCTAATGATGTTCCAATTAAATCCTAGACCAAGATTGATAAACCTTTCTTTAAGTCCTCCATTCTACTTTTCTGTTTCCCTCATTAAAGAGTGGAAATCATGGAGGACCGCCCACCCCCGACCATGTATTCTTCCTAGCCCATTTTCAGTAGTCAACCATGTAAGTTTCTGTTGTGGCTGTGATATTAATGACTTTTAAATCTTTTATTAAATTTTTTTTTCTAAATTAGCCAAGTTCCTAAAATTGTTTTTGACTTACCAGTTGAAATCAAGACAGCAGAGAGAAGGACTCCTGTGGAAAACATTTGGCTTTTGCTTTCTTTATGATGTTTCTTCCTCTGATAATTTGAATTGCCCCCACTCTCTTTGAAGAATAGCCGAGTTTGAATTATTTAGCCTCAGAATGTTGCATCTCTCATTTCTTTAATTTAGTATGAGACACACACAAAAAATACGAGAATGAAGCAAGTCCAAGTTGAATATTCCCTGGGTACCTATCTGGTTCACATGTAGGACCTATGTAAAAGTGTTTGATCTGGAAAAGAAGGTAATTTTATTGGAAATGCTGACTAAATATTAACAGAAAATGATAAGACTAGGTGACTGTCTTCTGGGCTGTGGCTGGCTTCCTGAATGGTTGTGTACATAGAAAGACTATAAAAATATACACAGATTAACTTTAGGATAATAAGTACCTCTGAAGAGGGAGGGAAATAGAATTATGGAGGGGTATACAGAATGCTTAAACTCTAAAATACTTTGTAAAAAGCATGAGAAGCCAGTGGATCAAAGTATGAATTAATCATCAGAGGTAGATACATGGTGATTGGTATATTAATATATGTGATTTTCTGTATATTTCAAGTATGTGTCAATACCTCCTTCTTGTTATGTTTAATATTATATGAGGCCCTGGGATTTTCTGTGCAAACATCCCCATGTAAATAATTTGTCAGTGGCTGCAGGAGACCGAGATTGTCGCCTCAGTTTTCGCTCCCTGCATCCCCACCCTTCCCATGTTCTCTTCAGAGGCAGGGGAGCTTTCCCAGCCTTTGCTGTGTGTCTCAGCTCTGCAACCTGCTTTGACCAATCAAGTGAGACACAAGTGACAGTTCATGAGTAGAGCCTGAGCCCTACAGGGAATTGTCTCTCCCCTTCTTGTGTTCTGCCTTCCCTGTGCAGACAACCTTCCCAGACTAACTTGCTGGCCCTCCGGAAGAGGGTGAAAGTCACATGGAAGGGATCCACCCTAGCCAGGCCCCCCCCACCTACAGCCAGCCTGGCACACCCCTTCATTTACATTAGAAAACCATCAGCTCTCAGAGTTACAGAGCACAGTAAAGGAAATATTAAGGGAGTTAAAGCAAATACAAGCTAGCCAACCAAATATGCCCTGGAGGAGACTGACTTATGTCCTTTTAGAAATCGTAGCCCAGGACCTGAAGGCACTCTCACTGTTTCTTGTGTATTGTCAGGGATTGTAAGGAACACTGAGGTGATGGCTACATGGTAGAGATCTTTTGTTTAGAGACTCTGACCTGTTAGTAGACAACATTGAGTTATCTATTTTTGAGTCAGACCTTCATCTCCTCTGAGCTATACTTCCTCACAAGGAAATGTATTTGGATGTCAGGTTACTTGTTGGGCTATAGTTATGGAAGGATGTTTAAGATTTGCAAGGTCAACTATCAGCATAAGTTGACCTCTTATGTCTCCCCCATCCCTCATGCCTGGACCATTTTATTTTTATGAGCACTTTCACAAAAGGTAAAGGGGTCAGGAGGAAGAGGAGAAATTCAAACTGGCTGTAATTCTAGTTTGAGGGCAGTAGTATTAAAAACTACTTCCTGTATCGAGACTAACTAGAAGTGACTTGCCTCTTTTACCACATCATTCTCCTCTGCTGTTAGAAAGGTTTGCAGTAGAATAACGTGAGAGCTCACACACGTGACAGACTCGATTGTTTCCTCCTGTCTCGTCCCTGCTTCTCTCTAACTCTGTCTCTGCTTCCTCCGACGTAGGAAGTAAACTCACCCCAAAATGCCAGAGTGAGGGGACTGGTTGGATTCCAGGAGTTGATGAACAAATTGGTTCCGATTTAAAATCTCTGAATCCTATACTTTGATAAGCCAAAGAAAGCACTTCATCTTATTTTAGGGTTAATACTATCCTTTTGTAATAATTTATTATTAATAAGTAGCTGTATTTATTGTTCTGATTATGCAAGTAATGCATTCTTTTTTTTCTTTTTAAGATTTTATTTATTTATTTTAGAGAAAGGAAGAGGGAGCTGGGGGAAGAACAGATGAGGAGGGAGAGAACCCCAAGCAGACTCCATGCTAAGCTCAGAGCCCCATACCAGACCTGATCCTGCAACCCACATGCAGCATAGAGCCCAGTTCAGGACTTGATCTCATTACCTGAGACCGAGACCTGAGCCAAAATCAAGGCTTGGACGCTTAACCAACTGAGCCGCCCAGGCACCACATACTATATTTTTATGGCATAAATTATCTGCCCCCCTCCCAAAATTTCAGAAGAGTCTGAACATTCCCCACTAACATTTTTGGGTATATGTGTTTCTCTTTTAATTTTGAGCTAGTCTCTCTTGTTCAGGAAAATACCCATATCCTATTAAATACTCTCTTCACCTGAGCATAACACTAGAAGTTAAATGCAAGAAAAGACTACCGATTTTAGTAGAATACTAAATAATGGAAGAGTTGACGTTTTGGGTATGTCTGAGTGCTTCCGTTTGGGAACATTTACATGAAACCTTTTTGGTTTTCTCTAGCTGTGGGAATAGTGGGTGAGAGGGCAAGGATACCGTTTCTTAATAACTTTGATATTTGGTTCGATCTGCAATTCAGAGGCCTTTGCAAAAGGGAGGAGGCCAGTGTGTTTTGCAAAGTGTTGTTGGCCTGGATCACCTGACCAAACATAATAGAGTCCTCCTATGTTTCACTGGGATAAACCTATCTAGAAACAGCATGTTGTGTTAAGCTACTGATTTATTAAACAAATGCATTCTGAAACCTGAAATAAGTCCAGAACTGCTCTACTAAAGTCAGCCCTAGTCTTGATTAGAATAAAGAAGACATAAAACACATGTTCTGGCTGGTAGAAGCCTCAGCCTCATGATGAGGCCCCATCTGGCATCTTCCATCTCTGATTCAAGAATGCTGAGTGAACATTTAAATCCTTTCTACCTTCCTCAACTCTTATTTCCCCTCTCCTGTCATCCCTCACAAATCCTCTGTGTAGACAGAGAACAGTAACAATTTTAAGTATGAGACATTAGTCTCACCTCACAGCTTTGAGAGGTGAAATTAGCAAGGGGGTGGCTCTTGACTACAAAAATAATTTTAACATGGGGAATTGTTCCCAAGTTTTCTAAAGTATGGGGTGTTTGACTTCCTGGGAAACAGGAACTTAAGCATTTTTTAATAAGCCATTTACTTTGTCATTGATGGAATAATGGAAGGGATAGGTTGTAGTCCTTAGAATGGAGCATTCAAATTTCCGTGTTTTGAGTTAAGTTCTGTACTGCTGAAAGCAGAAAGCTATCTTTACGAAATATAGACACAGCACTTCAAGGTTAGAGGGATGTGACCTGGAGGTTTTCTGGCTAGAGACCCCCGAAGGAACGTTGTCTATCTCAGAGTGGCAGCTATGCGAGTACAGGTAGCATGACTTCCCTGCCTGTGTTCAAGGCAGACACTATGTATCAAGCATGTTCCTCTGTCAGACTATTCAGGCATGTCCTCATGATCTTGCTCATTGTGGATTCTTTCCCAACTGTTACTATATTGAAATCAGCATCTCGATTGAAATCTACTTGTCATTCTTGATTGAGGCGAATTTACCTTCATCCAGAATCTGGCTGTTAGTTTTTATTCAGTATCCCAGAGTCTGAGGCAGGGCAGGTGGTTCAGGTTCATCAAGTTACTGGAGGTTAAATAAATGAGCACAGAGGTAGGTAGGTAGGTAAGTAGCTATGATTTTCAGTGGAGATGATTTCTCTCTACTGACAGGATGTGCTTCCTCCCTTCTTGATGTTAGAAATTTGGGAAAGTGGTTTGATGAAGATAGAATGAGAGCAATAAGAGATAAAGAATTTTAAGGGGTTTTCCAACCATGTGGAATCTCTCTGTCTCTCTTTTGAGAAAATGGATTAGAAAATGTTTCCATCTTGGGTGGCATCAAATGGGCCCACGAACTTCCGTCTCATTGATTCCCTCTCTGGCTCTCTAGACCCATGTTCTTCCATTGGGAGAACCTGGAGGTAGGAAAGGTGACACTTGATATGAGTGTTTGCTCAGGATTTGAGAATGAGCCAAGAGGAATAACTACCGTATGTAGTAAATGTGTGTGTGTGTTTTATATCTGCTAACATATTAAATCTTCTTAAAATTAACATTTAATTCACATACCATAAAATTTACCCTTTTAACGTAGTTCAGTGGTTTTAGTATGGTTACAAAATCATACAGTTATTACCTCAGTCTGATTTCAGAATACTTTTATCACTGCAAAGGAAAAACCTTACACTTTAGTAATCACTCCCCATTCCTACTATCTCTAGCCTCTAACACCTATTAATCTACTTTTCCTCTTTATGGATTTGCCTATTCTGGACATTTCATGTAAATGAAATCCTACAATATGTGGCCTTTTCTGTCTGGTTTCTCTCACTCAGCATAATGTTTTCAAGGTTATCCATGTTGTAACATGTATCACAGCTTTATTCCTTTTTATGATTGAATAATAAATAGTCCATTGCATGAATATGCTACATTTTGTAGTTGGTGGACATTTGGATGGTCTTCACTTTTGGCTCTGATGACTATATGATGTCTGTATGATGACTGTGATGGCCATAGTGATGTGTATGTGATGGCCATGATGGCTGTCATGCACATTCAGCTACAAGTTTTGTGTGGACATGTATGTTAGTTCCCTTGGGTCTGTCTCTAGAAGTGGAATTGCTGTGTGTTTAACTTTTTTGAGAAACTGTTAAACTGTTTTCTAGAACAGCTACATCAGTTTATATTTTTGCACCAGCAATGCGTGAAAGTTCCATTTTCTCCACATCCTTACCAACAGTTGTTTTAATTTTTCTTTTTAATTATAACTATCCAAGGGGACATGTGGTGATATCTCATTGTGGTTTTGATTTGAATTTCTCTCATAAGTAATGAGGCTGAACATCTTTGCATGTGCTTATTGCCCATTTGTATATCTTCCTTGGAGAAATGTCTATTTAAATGTTCTGTCCAATTTTTAATTGAGTTATTTATCCTTTTATTGTTCAGTTGTAAGGGTTCTTTTCATATTCAAGATACTAGTCTTTGGGGGTGCCTGGGTGGCTCAGTGGGTTAAAGCCTCTGCCTTCAGCTCAGGTCATGATCCCAGGGTCCGGGGATCGAGCCCCACATCAGGTTCTCTGTTCCATGGAGAGCCTGCTTCCTCCTCTCTCTCTCTGCCTGCCTCTCTGCCTACTTGTGATCTCTGTCTGCCAAGATACTAGTCTAGTCTTTGTCAGATATATGATTTGTAAATATTTTGTCCCACCACATGTGTTTTCTTTTCACTTTCCTTGATGGTGTTCTTTGAAGCACAGAAGTTTTTAATTTTAATGACATTTACTATAATTTCTCCCTTTGGCTCTTGTGTTTTAGGTGTCATATCTGAAAAATCTTTGATCCAAGGTCATGAAGATTTATTTATGCCTTTGTTTTAAGAGTTCAGAATTTTGCATTTAGGAAATGTATTTTGATCCATTTTGAGTTAATTGTTGTTTATGGTATGAAGCAAGGAGTCCACATTTATCTTTTTTGTATGCAGATACCCAGTTTTCCCAGCACCATTTGTTTAAAAGACTTATATTTCCCTCATTTAATTTTTTTTGGCACCCTTGTTGGAATTCTGTACTGTCAATTCTGTTTCATTGATTTATATGTCTGTCTCATGTTACTACCACACAGACTTGATTCCTATAGCTTTCTAGTAAATTTCAAAATCAGGAAGTCTGAGTCTTCCAACTTTTTCTTTTTTCTCATAATTATTTTGGTTATTCTCGATCTTTTGCATTTTAATATAAATTTTTTAGAATTAGCTTGTTGGTTTCTGGAAAAACTGAAAGGCAGCTGGAATTCTGATAGAGGTTGAATTGAATTTTTAGATCCATTTGGGGAGTATTGTCATTTTGATGATGTTAACTCCCCAAGTTTTTGAACATGGAATACTTTTCCATTTGTTTAGGTTCTCTTTAAATTTATTTTAGTAAGTTTGGTAGTTTTCAAGATACACATCTTGCACTTCATTTGTTAAATGTGTGACTTAAGTATTTCTCTCTTTTTTTGATGTTGTTATAAATCAAATTGCTTTCTTAATTGCATTTTTATATTGTTCTTTCCTGGGGTATAGAAATACAACTGCTTTTTGCATATATATCTTATATCCTATAGTCCGGCCAAATCCATTTATTTGGTTTAAGAGTTTCCATTTGTTGAGGGGGAGGAGCAAGATGGTGGAGGAGTAGGAGACCTAAATTTCATCTGGTCCCAGGAATTCAGCTAGATAGTTATCAAACCATTGTGAACACCTACAAACTCAACAGGCGATTGAAGAAAAGAATAGCAGCAATTCTGTGAATAGAAAAGCAACTACATTCTGGAAGGTAGGACATGCAGAGAAGTGAATCTGAGGTAGCATTTGGGAAGATAGACCATGGGGGTAGAGGCTGGCTCCCAGCAAGCAGTAGAGCAGTAGGAGCACAAAATTGGAACTTTTAGAAATCTGCTCACTGAGGGACATCACTCTAGTGGTTAAACTGGGATGGGGGGTAAAATTGTCTCTGGGTCAGTGTGGTCTCAGGATTTTGGGGGCACAGAAAGACCAGAGGTGTCTGAGTGTGGCAGAGCCCTCAGATATTGGAGTGGGGAAGCCAGCTGTAGAGACAGAGCCTAGGAGTGGGCTCTCAACTTGAGGTTGTCATAAACAGTGAGCCCCAGCACAGTTGGGCTACTGCTCTTCCATCAGGGACCCAACAAGCAGCAGAGCTGGGGAAACTCACCTTCCGCCTCCAGGAGGAGCAGTGAGGGAGCGCATGACAGGAATCTGCTGGGTTTGGAGACTCCAAATGGAGCTGTGTGCCAGAAATAGAAACACTGTCACAGGCCTGGTGAGCTCGGAGTGCGGCTGGAGACCAGCGAGACAGGAGTGATTGACTGCTTTTCTCTCAGGGCACACTGAGGAGTGAGGCCCTGAGTTCTTGGTCCCTACAGGGCTGGAAATTGGGAGGTTGCCATCGTCACTCCGATCCTCCAAAGCCATACGGAAAGCATTCAGGGAACAAAAGCTACCAAGAGCAAACTGAGCAGATTACTTAGCCTGGCTCCTGGCAAGGGTGGTGCAATTCTACCTTGGGCAAAGACATTTGAGAATCACTGCAACAGGCCCTTCCCCCAGAAGGTCAGCAAGAACATCCAGCCAAGACCAAGTTTACTGATAAATGAGAACTGTGGAACTCCAGAGCTAGGAGAATACAGCCCGTGGAATTCATGGCTTTCCCTCCATCATTCTTTAGTCTTGCAAAATTAATTTTTAAATTTTTCGCTTTTTTCTTTTTCTATTTTTTAAAATTTTGCTTCTTTCCTTTTTCAACCAGCATCTTATCTTGTCAATTCCTTTTAAAAAATCTTTTTAAATTTTCATTTTTAC
Organism: Mustela lutreola; assembly: GCF_030435805.1. Taxonomy (NCBI): domain Eukaryota; kingdom Metazoa; phylum Chordata; class Mammalia; order Carnivora; family Mustelidae; genus Mustela; species Mustela lutreola. The sequence continues at coordinate 74,246,239 of NC_081294.1, forward strand.
AGTCATATTCCATACCTTCATCTTATTTACCCTTATTTTTTACATATATAAGTTCTTCTTTCTTAAAATTTTGGGAGGCAGTTTCTTCTAAGAGACCAAAATATACCCAAAATCTAGTGTGTGGCTCTGTTCTATTCACCAGCCTGATCATATTTTTTTTTCCCTCTCTTTTCCCCCTGGTTTTGGATCTCTTCTGATTTGTTTAGTGTATATTTTTCTGGTGTTATTGTTTCCCTTTTAGCATTTTATTCTTTCATTCATCTATTCTTCGCTGGACAAAATGACAAAAATGGAAAAACTCACCTCAGAAAAAAGAACAAGAGGCAGTATGGACAGCCAGGGACCTAATCCATACAGACATTACTAAGATGTCAGAACCAGAGCTCAGAATGACAATTATAAAGATGCTAGCTGGGCTCGAAAAAAACATAGAAGATACTGGAGAATCCCTTTCTGGAGAAATAAAAGAACTAAAATCTAACCAAATTGAAATAAAAAAGGCTATTAATGAGGTACGATAAAAAATGGAGGCTTTAACTGCTAGAATAAATGAGTCAGAAGAGAGATTTAGTGATATAGAAGACCAAATGATGGAGAATAAAGAAGCTGAGAAAAAGAGAGGTAAACAACTAATGGATGATGAGGGGAAAATTTGAGAGATAAGTGATATCATAAGACTAAACAATATTAGAATAATTGGGATCCCAGATGAAGAAGAAAGAGAGAGGGGCAGAAGGTATATTGGAGCAAATTATAGTGGAGAACTTCCCTGATATGGGGAAGGAAACAGACATCAAAATCCAGAAGGCACAGAGAACTCCTCTCAAAATCCATATAAATAGGATAACACCCTATCATTTAATAGTAAAACTTACAAGTCTCAGAGACAAAGAGAAAAATCCTGAAAGCAGCTCAGGACAAGAGGTCTGTAACCTACAAAGGTAGAAGTATTAAATTGGCAGCACACCTATCCACAGAGACCTGGCAGGTCAGAAAGGACTGGCATGATATATTCAGAGCACTAAATGAGAAAAATATGAAGCCAAAAATACTATATCCAACAAGGTTGTCATTGAAAATAGATAAAAAGCTTCCAGGACAAACAAAAACGAAAGAATTTGTAAACACCAAACCAGCCCTACAGGAAATATTGAAAGGGGTCCTCTAAGCAAAAAGAAAGCCTAAAAGTAACAGAACAGAAAGGAACAGAGGTAATATACAGTAACAGTCACCTTACAGACAATACAATGGCACTAAATTCATGTCTTTCAATAGTTGCCCTAAATGTAAATGGGCTAAATGCCCCAATCAAAAGACACAGGGTATCTGAATGGTTAAAAAAATAAGACCCATTGATATTCTATTTACAAGAAACTCATTTTAGACCCATAGACTCCTCTAGATTGGAAGTGAGGGGGTGGAAAACAATTTACCATGCTAATGGACATCAAAAGAAAGCTGGAATGACAATCAGATTTCAAACCAAAGACTATAATTAGCAATGAGGAAGGACACTTTATCATACTTAAAGGGTCTTTATAACAGGAAGATCTCATAATTTTAAATATCTATGCCTCTAACATGGGAGCAGCCAATTATATAAGCCAATTAACAACAAAATCAAAGAAACACATAGACAATAATACAATAATAGAAGGGGACTTTAATACCCCTCTCAGTGAAGTGGACAAGTCATCTAAGTAAAAGATCACCAAGGCAATAAAGGCTTCAAATGACACACAGGACCAGATGGACATCACAGATGTATTCAGAACATTCCATTCCAAATCAACAGAACACATTCTTCTCTAGTGCACCTGTAACATTCTCCGGAATAGATCACATCCTGGGTCACAAATCAGGTCTCAGCTGGTACCAAAAGACTGGGATCATTCCCTGCATATTTTCAGACCACAATGCTCTGAAGCTAGAACTCAATCGCAAGAGGAAGGTTGAAAAGAGCTCAAATACATGGAGGCTAAAGAACATCCCGTTAAAGAATGAATAGGTCAACCAGGAAATTAAAGAAGAATTGAAAAAATTCATGGAAACAAGAAATGAAAACACAACTGTTCAAAATATTTGGGATGCTGTAAAGGTGGTCTTAAGAGGAAAATATATGGCAATATAAGCCATTCTCAAGAAACAAGAAAGGTGTCAAATACACAACCTAACCCTACACCTAAAGGAGCTGGAGAAAGAACAGCAAATAAAGCTTAAACCCAACAGAAGAAGATAAATAATAAAGATCAGAGCAGAAGTCAATGAAATAGAAACCAAATAGAACAGTAGAACAGAACAAGAAAAGTAGGAGCTGTTTCTTTGAAAGAATTACTAAGATTAATAAATCACTGGCCAGACTTATCAAAAGAGAAAGAACTCAAATTGATAAAATCATGAATGAAAGAGGAGCACTCACAACCAACACCAAAGAAATACAAACAACTATAAGAACATATTATGAGCATCTATATGCCAGCAAATTTGACAATCTGGAAGAAATGGATGCATTCCTAGAGATGTATAAATACCAAAACTGGACAAGGAAGAAATAGAAAACTGAATGGGCCCATAACCAGTAAGGATAATGAAGCAGTCATCAAAAATCTCCCAACAAACAAGACAGGGCCAGATGACTTTGCAGGGGAATGCTCCCAGACATTTAAAGAATTAATACCTATTCTGAAACTGTTCCAAAAATAGAAATGGAAGAAAAACTTCCAAACTCATTCTAGAAGGCCAGCATTACCTTGATTCCAAAACCAGACAAAGACCCCATCAAAAAGTAGAATTACAAACCAATATCCCTGATGAACATAGATGCAAAAATTCTCACCAAAAAACTAGCCAGTAGGATCCAACAGTACATTAAAAGGATTATTCACCACAACCGAGTAGGATTTATTCCTGGGCTGCAAGGTTGGTTCAACATCTGCAAATAAGTCAATGTGATACAATACATTAATAAAAGAAATAACAAGAACCATATGATATTCTAAATAGATGCAGAAAAAGCATCTGACAAAGTACAGCATCCTGTCTTCATCAAAACTCTTCACAGTTAGGAATAAGGTGTACATACCTCAATATCATCAAAGCCATCTATGAAAAGCCCACAGCAAATATCATTCTCAATAGGGAAAAACTGAGACATTTCCCCCTAAGCTCAGGAACACAGTAGGGCTGTCCACTATCACCACTGCTATTCAACATAGTACTAGAAGTCCTAGCCTCAGCAATCAGACAACAAAAAGAAAATGTACCTGAGTCAGCAAAAAAGTCAAACTTTCACTCTTTTGCAAATTATATGATTCTCTATGTGGAAAATCCAAAAGACTCCACCCCAAAACTGCTAGAACTCTTACAGGAATTCAGTGAAGTGTCAGTATATAAAGTCAATGTTCAGAAATCAGTTGCATTTCTATACACCAACAATAAGATAGAAGAAATAGAAATTAATGAGTTGATCCCATTTCTAATTGCACCCAAAACCATAAGATGTCTAGAAATAAATCTAACCAAAAAGACAAAGAATATATACTCAGAAAACTATAGAATACTCATGAAGGAAATTGAGGAAGACAAAAAGAAATGGAAAAACATTCCATGCTCATGGATTGGAAGAACAAATTGTGAAAATGTCTATGCTACCTAAAGCAATCTGCACATTTGATGCAATCCCTATCAAAATACCATCAACTTTTTTTCCAAGAAATGGAACAAATAATCCTAAAATTTGTATGCAAATTTTATTGCATTTATTTGCACCAGAAAAGACACAGAATAGCCAGAGAGGTGTTGAAAAAACAAACAAACAAACCAAAGTTGATGGCATTACAATTCCAGACTTCAAGCTCTATTACAAAGCTATAATCATCAAGACAGTATGATAGTGTCACAAAAACAGACACATAGATCAGTGGAACAGAATAGAGAGCCCAGAAGTGGAACCTCAACTCTGTGGTCAATTAATCTTCAACAAAGCAGGAAAGAATGTCCAGTGGAAAAAACCAGTCTCTTCAACAAATGGTGTTGGGAAAATTGGACAGCCACATGCAGAAGAAAGAAAATAGACCATTTCCTTACACCGCACACAAAAATAGACTCAAAACAGTTGAAAGCCTTTAATGTAAGACAGAAATCCATCAAAATGCTTAGGGAGAACACAGGTAGCAATCTCTTTGACCTCAGTCATAGCAACTTGTTCCTAGAAACATTGCCAAAGGCAAGGGAAGCAAGGACAAAAATGAACTATTGGGACTTTATCAAGATATAAATCTTCTGCACAGCAAAGGAAATAGTCAACAAAACCAAAAGACAATCAACAGAATGGGAGAAGATATTTGTAAATGACATATCAGATGACAGGCTAGTATCCAAAATCTGTAAAGAACTTATCAAACTCAACACCCAAAGGACAAATAATCCAGTCAAGAAATAGGCAGAAGACATGAACAGACATTTCTGCAAAGAAGACATCCAAATGGCCAAGAGGAACATGAAAAAGTGCTCAACATCACTTGGCATCAGGGAAATAGAAATCAAAACCATAATGAGATACCACCTCACACCGGTCAGAATGGCTAAAATTAACAAGTCAGGAAATGACAGATGTTGGCAAGGATGTGAAGAAAGGGGAACTCTCCTATACTGTTGGTGAGAACAAGCTAGTGCAGCCACTCTGGAAAACAGTATGGAGGTTCCTCAGAAAGTTGAAAATAGATCTACCCTACAACCCAGCAATCACACTACTGGGTTTTTACCCTAAAGATACAAATGCAGTGATCTGAAGGGGCACATGCACCCCAGTGTTTATAGCAGCAATGTCCACAATAGCAAAACTATGGAAAGAGCTTAGATGTCCATCCAACAGATGAATGGATAAAGATGTGGTGTATATATATATTCAATGGAATATTATGCAGCTATCACCCCCCCCCCCAGCCAAAATCTTGCTACTTGCAAAGACATGGATGGAATTAGAGGGTATTATGCTAAGCAAAATAAGTCAATCAAAGAAAGATGATTATCATATGATCTCACTGGTATGAGGAATTTGAGAAACAAGACAGTGGATCATAGGGAATGGAGGGGAAAATGAAACAAGGTAAAACCAGAGAGGGAAACAAACCATAAGAGACTCTTAATCTCAGGAAACAAACTGAGGGTTGGCTGGAGGGGAAAGGGTGGAAGGGATGGGGTGGTTGGGTGATGGACTTTGCGGAGTGTATTTGCTATGATGAGCACTGTGATTTGTGTAAGACTGGTGAATCACAGACCTGTACCCATAAAAAAAATAATATATGTTAATAAAAAAGTTTTCATTTGTTGATGGATTCCTTAGAATTTTTATATACACACTGATACCATCTGCAAATAAGCTTTTTTATTCCTCTGTTCCTTTATAACTGCCTTCTTTGGGGTTCAGTAGATATTTTCAGTATACCTTTTATTTCTAGCCATTTCTTTTCTATATATTTTTCAGTCATTTTCTTACTAGTTAAACTGATTATAACTTATAAAAATCTAGTTCAGTTTAATATGAACTTAATTGCAATTTATACAAAAGATTTTCCCCTATATAGCTCCATTTTTCACTCCTGTGCTTTGTCATATAAATTATACTGGTATATTTTGTGTGTTCATCAACACCCAGATTTATAATTACTGTTTTACTTGCCTATGTAAATAAAGTAGTTAGTTACCTTTACTGATGCTTTTTATTTCTTTGTATGGGTTCAAGTTATTATCTAGTGTCCTTTCATTTTAGCCTGAAGGACTTTCTGAACGTTTCCTGTAGAGCTTAAGTGTTAGCAACACATTTTCTCAGCTTTTGATTATCTGGGAATAGCTTAACTTCTTCATTTTTGAAGGATAATTTTGCCAGATGTAGAATTCTTATTTGGCAAGTGTTTTTCTTTTAGTACTTTCAGTTTTGTTTTGTTTTGTTTTTCTGTACTATGTCATCCCACTGTCTTTTGGCCGCCACCATTTCTGATGATAAATCAACCATTAACATCATTGAGAATTGCTTGTATGTATGAATATTTTCTCTCTGGTTGCTTTCAAGATTCTTTTATTGCCTTTGTCCTTTGGTAGTTTGGTTATGTTGTGTCCAGTCTTCGAGTTTTTAAGTTTGCCTGGATTTTATTGAGCTTCTCATTTGTGTAGATTGATGTTTTTTTTCAAATACTTAATTTGAAAAAAAAATTTTAGAGACATCACAAGCACAAGTTGGGGGGAAGGAGAGGCAGAGTGAGAAGGAGAAAGAAAATTTTAAGCAGACTTCACATCTAGTCTGGAGCCCAACACAGGCCTTGATTTCATGACCCTGAGATCATGACCTGAGCCCAAATCAGGAATTGGATGTTTAATGATCTGAGCCATCCAGGTGCCCCTCTTTAAATATTCTTTCTGCCTTTTAATCTCTCTTCTCTCCTTCTGGACTCTGTTATGCATATATTGGTGTTCTTGACAGTGCCCCATGGATCTCTGAGTCTTTGTTCATTTTTCTTCATTGATTTTTCTTTTCTGTTCCTGAGACTAGATAATCTTACTCAACAAATCTGCAAGTTTGCTGATTTGTTCTTCTCTATGCTCAAATTGATATTAAACTTCTGTAGACAATTTTTTTCTTATTTCAGTTATTGTGTTTTCCAACTCTAGGATTCTTACTTGGTTTACACACACACACATACACACACACACACATATATATGCACATTTATATTTATATAAATAAATATATAAAACATACATTTTATAATATATATTATATCGCATATAATATATATTATATAAACACATAAAATAAATATATAAATAAATATATTAAAAAATATATATAAAATTTCTCTCTCTTGAAATTCTTGTTTTCATACTTTCCTTCAGTTCTTTACATGTGATTTCTTTTAATTTTTTGAACATATTTAAAGTAGTTGATTTATAGTCTTTGTCTAGCCTGTGCAACATGTGTTTTTCCTAATGACAGCAGCTATTGGTTGCTCTCTGGGCTGAGTCCTTATGTAAAGTTGTGATCCCATGGGAAGTGCTTGTACCTGTAGAGAATGTAAATGTCCTCTCTCTTTCTACTGTGTGCTAAGGACAGAGGATCAAAAATGGGGAGGTTCCTCCTCATGACTCATCAGATGACATTGTCTGCTTCCACAGCTTATACCACTAATATTTTACCTGAGGTTGCTCGCAGGAACTCTTGTGAACTGATTGATTCGCCATCTATGAGAAACCTTTACAGCTAGAAGTCACTGGTAGTTACCTCCATAAAATAAAATAAGATCACTCTAGTCTGTGAGATTTAAATTATACATGAACTTTTCCTAATAAAATTTTCTTTGTCCCACTGGGCATAAATATACAATCAAGAAAGACCCTACACACATTCTTTATTTAAATCTACCTTTTATTTTTTTTTCCCCAAATGAGAGTTGGTTTTAAAATCCTGCCTGAGAATTTTGTCTTACAGCTGAGCATTTGATTGTAAGATTCCAGAATGTAATAAGCCCCAGTCAATAGACAACCCTCACTCTATCAAACACTTGCCGACTCACAGTGGGTATATTTCCTCACCCACTTTCACCATCTGCTAGTACTTTGACCAGCAGAGAGCAAACAGCCTTGGGCCACCTAGGGAAACACAGACTTAGATTACCTCAAATCATGGTAAACAGATGTAACTGGCCCAATGAGCTTTGAACCCTGAAATTGCACCACACACAGACATGGTCAGAGCATTGCCAGAGGTTACAACACACACATTCTTGGCACGATTGTTCTGATTGACTCAGACCAGCTGAACATCGTAAGTTGAATGATAATTAATTATAGCAGTGGAAGAAATAATGCTCTTCTGTTCAGGGATTAATATCTCTCTTTAGCTACCGATATCCCCTAAAAAAGAAACCATCTGTATGAATGACTTTCAAAGTCACAATACTACTTCACTGTTCGATGACACACGTCATCCCGCATTCAATAGGCAAAGTGTGCAGGGCACCAGATGCAGCACTGTGAGAATGGAAGATGAGATTGGAGGCAAGCAAGTCTGGAAAGACTAAGAACCTGGGAGGGGCCCATCCTGGATGTGGAAATGAGGGTAAGAATGAGCCAGGTTGAGTGAAACAGGTAGAGGGAGTGTTGATTGTCCCATAGCTGCCCGAGTCCCTGAAGGATTGCAGAGGGCCTTATAAATCAAGCCTAATCCAACTGTTTGCTTGTTTCCAAGAGTAGAGATGGAATTTTTGAATTTCATTTGCCTCCAGGGAGATCTGGAGCTGCTCCAGGAATATTTGTGTTGGATGCTATGAAAGAGGATAGAGAAGTCATTTTTGGATACATGAATACATTTGTGCAAGGACAAGGTACATTTGTATTTCTCTCTGTCTCCAAAGTTTATTTTTAAATTGTTTTATGAGAAGTTATGTCAGAGATATAAAACAATTTTCTTGTGGTGGCTAAATAGAAATTATCAAGAAAAGAAAGGCAGTTGGACCTTTTGGACATAAAAGACAGAATGTGACCTTCAAAGTACATCACCCCACCTAAACTGAATCTTAGCCAGACAGCAGGGTAAACAGAAGTTTTCGGGGAAAATATAATAGTTCTCGGCTGGAAGTATCTTTCATAGCTTTACATTCAGATAGAGTTGTCCCCTAAACAGTAGGGATCTAAACTCTGCAGATCCACTTACCATGCAGATTCGGGTTTTTAATCAATATGGTATAGTAGTATAAGTGTTTTTTCTCTTCCTTGACTTTCTTAATAACATTGTCTTTTCTCTGGCTTACTTTACTAGAGAATGGAACATATATAAAGGATACAAAATAGGTGTCATTTGACTGTTTGTGTTATTAGTAAGGCTTCTGATCAACAGGCTGTTCATAGTTAAGTCTTGGGGAAATCAAAAATCATACATGTCTGCCCAGGGCATCAGTGCCTCTAACCCCCATGTTGTTCTGGGGTCAACCATAATTTCCTTCCTCTGGAGATGTCTTTTTTTTGCACTTAACAAAAGAGTATCCATTTGTATTAATCAGGGTTCTCCCCAGAAACAGAACCAATAGGGTGTGTGTGTGTATACAAAATAACACTATTATTTTTGTAAATATATTATATATATATATATATATATATATATATATATATATATATATATTCTACATATACAAAATAACCCTCTATATGCTGAAGAGAGAGAAAATGCAAGAAGAGTTATTTAAAAAACCGGCTCATGTAATTATAGAGGTTGGCGGGTCCAAAATCTCTAGGCAGGCAGGAGGAAGACCCAGGAAAGAGTTGATGTTGGAGCTTGAAGTGTGAAGACAGCCTGGAGGCAGAATTCCCTCTTCTTTGGGGGACCTTCATCTTTTTTCTTTTAAGATTTCAACTGACTGAATGAGGTTCATCCACATTGTTGAGAGTAATCTGCTTTACTCAAAGTCTACAGATTTAAACGTTCATCTAAAAAAATGCCTTTACAGAGACATTTAAACTGGTGTTTGACCAAATGTCTAGATACCCTGGCCTCGCCAAGTGGATCCATACAATTAACCATCCCAGCACTGTTGCTTCAGAAATAAGAATTTAACTGTGTATTTCGACTTCGAGAGTTGAACTAGAACAGAGACCAAACTTGCCATGCTGTGGGAGCCTTCATGGGACTTGAGGAAATTTCTTTTTGTTGCTTTCATTTATGGAAGCTTTATGTCCTTAATTATGTTGTCACTGAAAACTTTCCTTATGGTCTGTCCAATTTAAGACTTTTGATGAGGAGTTAGAGGAGAAGTAAGACATAATGAAAATGACTAAGCCAGAGAAGCCTCCCTAATTCCCACATTTCATTAGCATGTTTTGCATTTTGTGAGAACTCGGTACATCCTTTGTGTTTTACCAGTGCCAAACCATACAGAAACAGAAGGGCTATCGGGGAAGAGCAGAGAGTAGGTGGTTTATTGGAGCAAACAGAGAACCCCGCAAGGGAGCATGCATTCAGGTTAGCCTGAGGCCCCCACATTTTCAAGAGCAAATAGCACAGGCTGTTCCAATTCATCACTGAAGAACAACATTAGTTGGAAGGGGGATTTCTGGCCAAGGGTTTTGAAACAAAAATCACCTATTGCATGATTTAGTGCATTTGTTGATGATCATTATTAAATATTTTGAAACATCTTTTCATCATCAGAAGTTACAGTTTGTCCTTTTCTTCCCCAAGCCATATTGTAAGAAAAGAGAAAAAAAACATGTTGCTTTGCCCAAATTAGAAGGGCTATGCAAAAATCTTCCATTTCACCACTTAGAGCACTTCATTCTTGGTGTGTTTCTTCTAAAAAGAATGAAGCACTTTTTTTTTGCATTTACTACCTTTTTTGTTTCTGCTCCTGATTTGTGCCAAAACTGAGGCTCAGTCATGGTACGTGATGACTGTCTGACCTTGACTCCTTCTGCATCCATTGTCCTTTAAGGATGATCTCTCTGGGATGACGGTTACTTCCTGGTCTCTTGGAACCATGGGAGTTCCAGGTCTGAATAGGCAGGAGAGAGCTCTTCCCCCTGTGTATCTCACATTCACCTAAAGCACAAAATGCCCACAAGCAAAGACCGTGCTCTCTCCCGAGAGAGGCTGAAAATGTAAGAGTCGAGGGACCTAATTATCGCTGAGGCAGTGATGTGAGAAGGTGAGGGGGTAGTCTGGAACACAGATGGAGAATATGTGACAATAAAGAAACACTTTACAGTGGTGAAAGTGTGTGTTGGAAAGTTCCTGTAGAATAGCTTCACCGTCCTCTGAGATGGGGTAAGTAGGTAATATGAAGATGGTGAAGAAATGACCATGAGCTTGAATTGGAACTGACCACTGTAACTGAGAAATGAGACATGAAGTAAAGGGTTGCCAAGTGGCTGGGGCCTGGGAACCCACCACTGGGACTCTCCAGTAGTGTGTGACCACCCTGGAGTGGGGCCAGAGAACGTGATGAGCAGAGGGAAGTCGAAAGGTAGCTAAAGCCCAGGGTTGACAAGCTTGAGTAGAAGTGCTGACCATGAGTTCTTCACTAGACAGGAAACGAGAGAGGTCAGCCGGATACATGGAAGAGGCTTGAAGAGCTAAAGTCATGAGATGTGCCCTGACAGGACTAGTCTGGATACTGTCTGTCCATGGAACTCCTTTCTGCATCAACCACCACCATGAATCATTGTGAGTTTGCCTTCCCTGAGCACTTTTTTTTTTTTTGCTGCCCTTATGCTTGAATGTCCTTCTTATCCTTAAGGTTCAGGTCAAGTGCTACCTGCTCCATGAAGTTCTCCTAGCTATTTCTAGGTTTGTCAGCACCCTTTCTCAAAACTCCCTCAGAACTTTTTTCTGGGACACTTAAATTACTTCAGAATTATAGTCATATATTTTATCCATTGTATATACCTTAATTCTTTGCAGAGATTTGCAACTGTCCTGGTGTAAGAACTGAGTCGTATGCTGCTTTTATTTTTCTAACAAGATAAAATGCTATTTAAATACAACTATGCTTAATAATAAAAAAAAGTACTGATTGATTATCCAGTAAATGACATTACTAGCATGTATTTGTTTGGAGACTGGTGGATTTTGTCAGATTGTTTCTATTTGAGAATTTGAAATATGCTGTCTTGGTCACTTATGAGACATTCAAGTATCCGTCAAATAATCCTTATTTACAATATTGTTTATCTCTGTGAACCATTTGATTCTAGTAAGATGTGCATGGGAGATGGGGTGCCTGGGTGGCTCAGTGGGTTAAAGCCTCTGCTTTCAGCTCAGGTCATGATCCCAGGGTCCTGGGATTGAGCCCCGCACTCTGCTCCACAGGGAGCCTGCTTCCTCCTCTCTCTCTCTTCCTGCCTCTCTGCCTACTTGTGATCTCTCTCTGTCAAATAAATAAATAAAATCTTTAAAAAAAAAAAAAAAAGAAAAAAATGTGCATGGGAGAGGGGATCCCAAGTACTTTATATTCACAGTTACTAAATTATGATAGAATCAGAAGAGGACTCTCTCCAGGTATTTTATATTTCCTTGGATTAAGTAGAGAGGAACTTTGCACTTTGTTTTAACATGGTGACTAGTATCTAGTAGAAATAAATATTAAATGATAGGGTGTGATGGGGAACAATTAGTGTATTGTATGGAAGATGACTTTTCTGCATGGTCCAGAATGGCTGCCAACAGGTCAGCCCTACCTCTAATTAACTGGTGACCTTGGGCAAGGCATTTCCTCTTTCTCCTTCAGGTTCCCCACCTGTGAGATACAGAGAGCTCTTGGAACCGCGGCCACCAGCTAGTGTCCATGGCAACACTGGGCTGTCCACTAGTGGGCGCCATTGAGCAATCTTCAGAGCCTCAGCTTCTGCCCTCCAGAGCAGGCCACAGCATTTCCCATCCTCACTGACGCATTTGGCTCTGAAATGGCGCAGGATTATGGAAGTCGTTGGCATAATTCGATTCCATCAGCTCTTCTGAAGGTCTTCCCTGGCTCTCTGGTTTTGAGTCATGCCCACACTGGAAGCTTGCAGTTTTGCTACCACAGCCCGTTGCCATCGAAACTGTTCATCCCCTGTGAAAAATGCTGACTCTTTCTCTTAATAGACAGTTAATCTCTTCCTATATATTGAAGGCAGACATCAACTTCCTTGGGCTGTTGGACTAAATCTCACAGGCAAAATCTTAGCAGTGACTTACCTTGTAGAGGTTCAGAGCAGAGGGAAAACTTAGGAGTCTTTCTCGACAGATCCTCTTGTTTTACAGAAGAAAATCAGGTTCACAGAGAAGTGATTGGTCCAAAGGCACCCAACCCTTCAGGGAGTGAGGCAGAGCTGGGACCCGGGGATGACTGTGTAGCAGAGGTAGAACCAAAAAGGGATTCTCAACTCCATGGTTCTTCTTTCCGACACCTTCAGTGATGTGAATGGTGTGTGAGCTGCAGCTTGCATTAGTCTATTTTTGTATAAACGTCCTTCATGGTGCCTTTTTTGGCAACTCATATATGCCAAGAGCTAGACTAAGCCCCTCAAACACGTTATGTCTCATTTAATCCCAGGCTGGGAAATCCAGGCTCAAAACGATGGTCTCTGGACTGGGCTCAAGTCCCACCTCACTTCTCAAGAGCTGCGTGGGCTGGCGCAAGTTGTATGCCCTCCCTGCGCCTCATTTTCCTCTGCTGAGTCTGGGGACGATAATAGAACCTCCTTCTATCCAATGAGGTAAAGCGTATAAGCCACTTAGCAGGACCTGGCCCATGGGAAGCACCCCAGAAATGTTAACTATTATTTCTATGATCCTTAGTCATTAGTGTCCTTCATATTGGTAAATAACACAAGAACTATCTACGTTCTCCATTGCATTTATCATGTAAATGAAGTATTCAAAGTGTACGTAGCTATAAATATGTTCATCATTGTATTGTTTCTTCTTCATCCTACAAATAATGTTACTGGGAAATGGATGGATAAATAAAACCAAAGTGGTATAATTATCCTAAAAGAAAAAAAAAATCTATGGTAGGGGCACCTATGTGGCTCCCAACGGTTAAGACTCTGACTCTTGGTTTTGGCTTGGGTCATGATCTCAGGATTGTGAGATCGAGCTCCATGTCAGGCTCCACACTCAGCTCTGGTGCTCGCTCACTCTTTCTCTGTCTCCTTCTGCTCCCCCTCCCCCCCGCACGCATGGTCTAAATAAGCAAAAAAATAAACAAATAAAGATTTTAAAACTCTATGCTAGTCTTCAAAACCACTTTATGTCCTCGTGATGCCTCTCTTTACCCCCACATTTAAAGAGATCATAACAAAAACAAAAGAATGCTTGACATCAAAGTCATCCTTATCCTCACACTTCTCCCTGACAGTCACTCTATTTCTTTTAAAGATTAGCACTCCATTTATGGCTCCGACCAAAAGTCTCTTTCGGCTTTAGGACTTTATACTTTTTAATCAGTAGGAGATAATTGTGGTTCACTTTTCTCTTCACGGAAGGGGATGGCGAAAGACCGTGGAGACTTTGATTGCCTACACTGGTTCATGGGGTGGTGCAGTCTGAACCGTACGTTAGAGCCCCGTACCCGTATCCCCCACGTGTTTACAAGTTACATAAGCTCCTGCTTTCTGGACAGCCATCAGCGTTAATGCATCCCAGAAGGAAGATTCTGCCTAAATTCTCTTGACAGGCTCAGCATTCAAAGCAATAGCTATGTTCAGTTTGTTGCATTCTGAACCTAAAAGCCGGAGTTCTAGATATAAATAGTATGCACAGTTGGACAACAGGATTGCCATCAGGGTGAGATCACTTCCAGGAAAACACTGAAGTGAAGCAATGGGAATAACATCTGGCCTTTCCACAGTTGCATTTGATTTATCCTTGGACATCCTACATAAAATAGAGACGGTATTTATTAATGACTTCAGTTTCCATGAAGTTCCCTCATTTTAAGTTGAAAAGTAGGACCTCCATAGCTCTTGGTCAAACGGACTATGTTTAGGGTATGGATGCAGAGCTCTTTGGACTTTATAATTGTTTGCTTGCTTGTTCCTCCCTGGTGCATCCCTTCCCACCTTATACCACACCAAAGGAACAGAGGCAAAGAGGACCCTAGAGAACAGTTTCTCTGTTGGGGAGGTAGGGGTTATAGTGATAGGATGGGAAAAAAATGTCCCTTCAATAAGATAAGATCAGAATGGAAATGTTTTGTTTCTCTCTCTCCATTTCAGGATCTGGATATCATTTTAGTTTTCCCTGTGTAGCAATGAATCCCCCTTTTACTTAATTATTTATTTATTTTTTTGCCACATTGTCAACCAAAATAAAACCTCAACCCCCACCTTTCTGTGAAGATAGCTGTGAAAGCAACAAGTTCTAGCCAACGAGATATAAACAGAAATAGTGCTTGCAAATTCTAGAAAGTGTTTTTTACTTTTTTCTTTTTTTTTTTTAAATGAGCTCGTGAAATCCCTTTCCTTATCTTTCTTCATCCTGTGTTTGGAATGTGATTCCAATAGCTGGAATTTCCGTAGCCATTTTGAGCCGGGGGTAGCCTTGAAAATGGGAGGTATACGCAGCGAAAGCACAGAGTAGGAAGAGCCTCTCAGTCTTTGGCACGACAGAGGATCTTGATAATCCTAGACAGAATTTCCAGATTACTATGGAAAAAATGGTATAAAAACAGTAATGTGAATAAAATAAAAATATACAGTGCAATGATTCATCAAAAAAGAAAGCTCCATGTAACTACCACTTGGTCACTTTTTGTAAATGCTCCACAGTAGACTCAAGGAAACAACGTATCTCTTGTGGTTTGGCGTGAAGATGATGTGTCTATCGCAGCAGTTTGCTAATCATGTTGTTTAGATTTACTGTGTTTCTGCTGGCTATTTGTCTGCCCTCTCAGTTATCCAAACACCCATGCTACAGTCTCCTGCCATGATTGTTTCTGACACTTTACTCAGGCATTAATATTTTGATGCTATTTTATTAGATGCATGCAATGCTAGAATAGTTAGATCATCCTCTGAATTGAATTATCTATTTTTTAAAGTGTTTATCTCTGGTAATGCACTTTACCTTCAAGTCTTCTTTTGCCTTTGGATATTAATCTAGCAAAACCAAATGTACTTAGTGACTTCCTGTTAATCATCTTTCAGTCCTTCCTTTCAGCCCTTCTGGGTCCCTGTATTTTAGACGTATCTCTTATAAATGGTATACGGTTGGGGTTTTTATTTTTAAATCAGATCTTATAATCTTGGAACATGGGAACTTAGATCTCCATCAGTGGTCTAATGCGTTAGAGCACATAAACTGCCTTAGCCACATGGAAGGAGCACAATAGGGCTCTACCCCAAATGTGTTGGGTGTTGGGGCTGATGACACCGTGCACACATGCCAGCGGATAGGGAAAGGTTTATTACTTACGTAATTGAAGCTGTCGGGGAGGACAGGTCAGGCTCCCCACGCAAGCCTGAAATGGCTTAGGGAGAGCAAGGAAGGGAGACAGTGGTTAGGGGACAGAGATGGGGGCTTGTGTGGCGTGAATCTCTTCCTGGTGCCAAAGGAGGGAGCATCAGCTTCTCACTCTTCCTAGATGTGAAGACAGAAGCGTGAGGCTTAAGAACTGCCAGCAGTGAAATATCCCAAAATGGAGGCAGATGCTGTTCATTACCCAGACCAGCATAGTGGATATAATACTTGATGCTTTCGTTTAGATCCATCATCTCACTCAGTTGCTTTCTGTGTTTCTTGCCTGTTCTCTGTCACCTTTTCTCTCCACTCTTGCCTCCCTTTTGACTATTTTTCTGTTTACATTAATCCCTCTGTTAACTCGAGCATCTTATATGAATTCAGTCATTTTTTTCTTCTTTACTGAAGCATAGGTGACATACAGTTTTATATTGGCTCAGATGTACAAAACAGTGATTTGATAATTCTGAACATTACACAGGACTGAGTGTAAGTGTAGTTACCCTCTGCCACCATACGTTATTATGATATTATTGACTGTATTCCCTATGTGATACCTCTCATCTTCATGACTCATTTGTTTTATAACTGGAAGTTTGTACCTCTTAATTCCCTTCCTATTTTGTCCATTTCCCCCCTCCCACCTGTCTCTCCTCTGGCAACTCCTATTTTGTTCTCTGTATTCATGAGTCGGCTTCTGTTTGTTCCTTTATTTTGTATTTTAGACTCCACACCTAAGTGAAACCGCACGGTATTTGTCTTTCTTTGCCTGACTTATTTCACTTAGCATAGCACCGCCTAGGTCCATCCACGTCACTACTTGAAAGATTTCGTCCCATTATGGCTGAATAGTATCCCATTGCCTGTGTATTACACCATTTCTTCTTTATTCATTCGTCCAGTGATGGACGCTTAGATTGCTTCCATAGCTTAGCTATTGCAAATATATTTACAATAAACATATGGGTGCCTATATCTTTTTAAGTTGTGTTTTTATTTTCTTTGGGTGAATACCCCGTAGTGGAATTACTGGACTATATGGTATTTCTACTTTGAAATTTTTTTGAGGATCTCCTTCCTGTTTTCTGCAGTGGCTGCCCCAGTTTGCATGCCCACCAACAGTGCACAGGGGTTCCTTTTTCTCCACATCCTCACCAACACTTGTTTCTTGTCTTTCTCATTTTAGCCAGACATTTTGACAGGAGTGGGGTGATATCTCATTGTGGTTTTGATTTGCATTTCCCTAATGGTTAGAGGTATTGACCATGTTTTCATGTGTCTGTTGATTATCTATATGTCTTCTTTGGAGAAATATCTATTCAGTCCTATTCCCATTCTTTTAAAGATTTATTTATTTACTTGGGAGGTGGGGAAGAGCACAGGGAGAGGGAGAGAAAGCCTTAAGCACAGAGGGCATAGGGCTCAATCTCATGACTCTGAGATCACAAACTGAGCCAAAACCAAGAGTTGAATGCTTAACTGACTGTGCCACCCAGGTGCCCCCTCTGCCCACTTTTTTTGAATTATTTGATGTTTCTTGCTGTTGAATTGTATGAGTTCTTTGTATATTTTGGGTATTAACTCCTCATTGGATATATCATTTGCAAATATCTTCTCCCATGCCGTATGTTGCCTTATTATTTTAGTAATGGTTTCCTTCACTGTGCAGAACCTCTTTATTCTGAAGAAGTCCCAATAGTTTATTTTCGCTTCTGTTTCCCTTGCCTCAGGAGGCATATCCAGAAAAATATTGCTAAGGCCAATGTTCAAGGAATTACTCCCTTTGTTTTCTTTTAGGAGTTTTATGGTGTCATTTAGGTCTTTAATCCATTTTGAGTTTATTTTTGTGTATGATAGAAAATGGTCCAGTTTCATTCCTCTGCATGTAGCTGGCCAGTTTTCACAACACCATTTGTTGAAGAGACTGTCTTTTTGCCATTGCATATTCTTGCCTCCTTTGTTGAAGATTAGTTGACCATATAATCATGGGTTTATTTCTGGGTTCTCTATTCTGTTCTATTGATCTTTGTGTCTATTTTTGTGCCAGTGCCATTCTATTTTGATTACTGCTGCTTTGTGGTATATCTTCAGACCTGGAATTGACATACCTCCAATTTTGTTCTTCTATTTCAAGATTGCTTTGGTAGGCCAGGGTCTTTTGTGGTACAAATTTTAGGATAATTTGTTCTAGTTCTGTGAAAAATACTACTGGTATTTTGATAGAGATTGCACTGAATCTGTAGATCATTAGACATTCTTTTAATATTTATTCAAGAGATCATAGCATGCATTATGACTTATCAGAATCTAATATTAATTGTTTCTATTTCTTTCTGGACAATGCAGTAATTTTATTTAATGCTTTAATTCTTTGCTATTGATTGTATTTTAATTTTTGTGTGTTTTAAGCCCATAATACATTATTATTATTTTACACAGTTGAATGTCATTTTGATTTACTGATGTTTTTTCCACTTGCATTGTTCTTTATTTTTTCTTTGCATCTCCAAACTTCTGTCTGGGATCATTTTTTCTTCTACCCAAAAGTTGCTTTTTAATATTTACTTCATTGCAGGCCTGCTGGAGAAAAATTCTCTCATTTTTCATTTGTCTGCATTTTAACATGTCACCATCTCTGAAGAATTTTTGTTGTGAATATAGGATTCTAGTCAGATTTTACATTTTACATTTTTTTGGCACTCTAGAGGTATTCCAATGCCTCTTGGCTCTCATTATTTCTGTTTAGAAGGCTTCCCTTTATCCAATTGGTACTCCTTTCCAGGGAACCTGTTTCTGTGGTTTATTTGGGCTGCCTTTACGATTGTTTTTGTTTGCTTATTTTGTCTGTGGTTTTCAATAGATTTGCTGTGATGGTCCTAGTATGGATCTCCTTTATTTCCCATATATGGGGTTGCTAGAATGTCTAGAATCTATGGCTTGATATCTTATGTCAGTTTTGGAAATTGCTCAGCCACTGTCTCTGAAAATACTGCCTTGCGTCCAGCCTCTCTGTAATCTTGCTCGGAGATGGCATTTAGACTCTGTAAGACTGGGGCCTCCTCGTCTTCACTCTGCACCTTACGCTCCCTTTCTCTGTTTCTCATTATTTTTTTTTCCCCATGCTTCGTTCTGAAAAATTTCCTTCTTCTGACCCACATTTCTCAAAGTTCAGTGTCTTTAAAATCACCTAGGGATCTCATTAAAATATAGATTCTGATTCATACTAGGCCTATACTGAGGCCCGAGATGCTGCATTTCTAAAACGCTCCCAGACATAAGGAGAACATTAAATAAAAACTCAGGAGGTATGAAGAAAGTCCGGGGTTTAATTAGTAACAACATACAAGTATTGGTTCATTAACTGTGACAAATATACCGTATCAATGTAAGGTATTACTGACTGTAGGAATTGGGTGTGAGTTTTATGAGAACTTCTAGTACTATATTTGCAGCTTTTCTGAAATCTGAAGCTGTTTTAAAATTTAAAAGACTACTTAAAAAAAAAACAAACAACACTCCCAGATTATGTCAATGATGGTCTATAAATCATACTTTAAGTATAATATTCTAGTCTGCCTTACCAATTTTCTCTTCAGCTGATTCTAATCCACTGTTAAACACATCTTTTGAGTGTTTTTTTTTTTTAAGATTTTATTTATTTTTTTGACAGAGACAGCGAGAGAGGGAATATAAGCAGTGGGAGTGGGAGAGAGAGAACAGGCTTTCCAGAGAGCAGGGAGCCCGATGTGGGGCTCGATCCTAGGACCCTGGGATCAGGATCTGAGCCAAAGGCAGACACTTAACAACTGAGCCACCAACGTGCCCCATATTTCAGCTATTGTATTTTTAATTTCCAAAACTAACTTTGATTCTTTTAATAACTTTTGGTTCTCTGACAAAAATTCTCAAGCTTATCTCCTACCTCTTTGAACATAATGAACATAGTTGCTTTGAAGTCTGTGTTGTAACTCTAACATCTGAAGCCCATGTGGGTTTGTTTTCTTCTCTCTATTGTTTTTCTTATTTTTCTCTCATGTTGTCATGTCTTGGAGTGGCTCTGGTTATTTTTCATCTTGTGTGAAACATTGTATTTACAAAATTTTTTTGTAGAAATAGAGGACTGAGATGATGTTATAATTCTAGAGAAGAGTTATGTTTGCTTTTGCCAGATCCTAAAGCATCCCTAGAAGCCAGGATAAGCTCAAAAGAACTCCAAGATTGAGATGAACTGTGTAGTCCCTGCCAAGGCCTAGCTTCTCTTTTTCCTCCTATTCCCTTGAGCACAGCTCGTGAGCATCTTGGCCCAAAGCGGGGGGTGGGGAGGGGAATGTCTGTCTTTCTCTAGTTGACAGGCTCTGGATTCCATTGCTTGATCCCATAGGCTGCATAAAGTTTGTTTTGACTCTATGTCTATGCGGTAGGTTGCATCACTTCAACCAGAGGCCATTGAGAGGAATACCTTTCTCTCATTCAAAATAATTCCTGTAATGTTAGGAATATACTTCTTCTCTCCCAAATCTTCATAATGTGGAAGTCCTTCACTCAGCCCAAGTACCAGTGACTTCAAATGGGAGATTCAAGAAAACTATGGGCTTTGTTCTATAGCCATCCTTCTCTCTATCCTAAAAAGGTACATATTCAGGTCGAAGAATAAAATTGGAAAATTTTATTTCCTTTCAAGGAGGAAAATTAAGTCCAGTTCTGTGGTTCTCAAATGACCATTCTTATGTCTGGGGCCCATCCCCAGAGGTTTTTGAGTCAGAGTGTTTCCTACAAACTCTGGATGGTTTTGATGCCGGTTTTATCACAAGGTCTTCTCAAAATGCCTTCACAAACAGATTTGTGCCACCCTTCTCCACCCAGCACAAAGCACCTAGTGGCTTCACAATGCATTTAGACTGATCTGTGCCATCTGGCCCAGCCCGTCCGCTTCTTTAATCCCACCCCACCCACTCCCCACTTCCATGCTGTGCTCCTCAGCCATCTGGACTTCTTCCTGTTACTTTAACATGCCAAGCTGAGTTCTGCTTCAGGGCCTTTGCACTAGCTGTGTCTGCCATCTGGATGCTCTTTCCTCTACCTTACTTCTCTTTGTCTTCAGATCTCACTTTAAAGGACTCCTAGCACTCTTTTTTTTTTTTAATTTATTTTTTATTTTCAGCATAATGGTATTCATTATTTTTGCACCACACCCAGTGCTCCATGCAATCTGTGCCCTCTATAATACCACCACCTGGTACCCCGACCTCCCACCCCCTGCCCCTTCAAAACCCTCAGATTGTTTTTCAGAGTCCATAGTCTCTCATAGTTCACCTCCCCTTCCAATTTCCCCAACTCCCTTCTCCTCTCTATCTCCCCATGTCCTCCATGCTATTTGTTATGCTCCACAAATAAGTGAAACCATACGATAATTGACTCTCTCTGCTTGACTTATTTCACTCAGCATAATATCTTCCAGTCCCGTCCATGTTGCTACAAAAGTTGGGTATTCGATGGAGGCATAATACTCCAGACTCCTAGCACTCTTTGTCATCCTATTTTCTTTCCTTTAACTACTGTTGCTGTTTGATTTGTTTTGTTGGTTGTTTATTATGTGTCTTCTCATTATAGTTAAATGTGGGCAGGAATCTTATTTGTCTTGTTCACAGCTATACCCTCAGGATCTACCTGGCACATAGTAAATGCTCAGTAAACATGCGTCAGTTACAGAAACTGAATGTATCCAGACTGTCTGGGTGGACAGACACAGCTTATCTTCCAAGGAATGCTGTCCTTCAGTTCTTTAGCGAGGTCTGGAGCTGACTTATTTATTCAGCTTTGCCACTTAATACTGAGCACACAGTCTACATGGGTTCTGTCTGAGGTGAGAAGTGGACAGAATTCCCAACCTGCAGGAGCACAGGCTGATAGAGACAGACAGACCCATGGACAAATATGAGACAGTATGAAAGGTGCTTTGGTTCCCAGTTGGGGAACCAAAGAGAAGGCCACGATCTTTTCATTGGGCCCAAGCCCTTCAGGCAGTGAACTCAGGGAAAGCCACAGAGAAGGAGCCTTTGGGATGTGTGCATTTCCCTCTCTTGCAACATTTTGCTTAACGTCTCATTTCAAACTTTAGTAAGTACCATGAAGAACAAGAACATGGTTCTCTTAAACTGAGTAACAAGGGGGCCTGGCCTAGCCCGAGACTGGGAGAAGGCTTCTCTGAAGAAGTAATGGCCTGAGCCAAGATTTGAAAGAAAGGCAGGGGATCAGAGGGGGCTGGGGCAGTGCCAAGGGGTAGGGAAGAGGAGGGCAGCCAGGCACAGGTCATAGCTCATGCCAGTGTCCTGCATGAAGATGACCTATGTGCCCTAAAGGGGGAGGAAAGGAGAATGTGGTGTCAGAGGGGCCTGCAGGTGGGGGTGGGGGAGGAGTGCAGGCACCCACCCCACAGACTTTATAGACCACATGAGAGACTTTGGATTCAGTCTCAGAATAAAACGGGAAGCCCCTGAAGGTGTTTAAGCAGAGCAAAAGCCATGATCAAATTTATGTGTGGGAAGAAGACTCTGGCTATACTGAGGGAAATGGATCGAAGGAAAGAGAGAGATGGAGAAAGGGCATTGGGGAGGACATTGCAATATTAGTGGATGGGCTTTAGTTACAGTGGAGGTGGAGAGAAGCAGACAGTTTGGAGATATTAAGCAGGAGATAGACTCATCTGCAGCGCTGTGCTCAAGGCGATGTCTGTCACCTCCCAGCAGAAAGTACCCAGATGAATATCTTTAGTGCCGTCAGCCTCCTGGATTAGCCCAACACACCATTCAGAAGGGTCAGTTCCCACACGTGCCTTCCAGAGCAACTGCAACGAAGCCATCTCATCTGACACGGCTCAGGTGGGTGAAGGTGAAGGGGGCGGGGCAGGTCTTCTGCATGTGACACCCTTGGGAACTAGGGGTTGCTGGTTCTTAGCTCCCACAGCAGCCCCTAGAGACAGAAAGCTTTCTCCCGTCTTGTCCGTGTGCTCCAGCACCCTTTCCCCCATCCCCTGTTGTCAGCTGGCTCCATCTGTTCCACTCCTTCACACGGGAGTGGGTTTCGACCGGCCTAAACATGGCGGCTGCTTGAGCCCAGAAAGGGTTAAGTCAGCCCAATACATGTTCTGAGCCAAGTTGCCCGTCTCCGTCCCGCTCGTTCTCTCCCATTTTATGTTTCCTCTCTTTTCGTCATATTTCTGTGCAGCTTTTTCTCTGGATTTCCCATCCATGGGGAGAACAAATGACATGCTAATGTGTTCAATTGGTATCATATGTGGTAGCTTGGAGGGAAGGTGCCAGAGTGTGTAAGGGAAGTTGTAGGGCAGCGGAAAGTATCCATGGCAATGTTACCCTGTTTAGCAAACATATTAAGAGAATTTATGCTGAGAGAATCAAAGCACAACTTAGAGGTACGTTTTGGCAGGTCCAGATTCAAATCTGGCATTTTCCACTCGTTGACTACAAAGCAAAAATAATTTTCATACAGTTTGTGCCTTGAACTTCATTGCAATAGCGAGGAAGGCTTTCTCTGACCATAGATAATTATCAAAGTGTCATGTGACTTTGGGGTGTATCCAGGACTCACAATACATCAGATTTCCTTTAGGACAAGTCTACACACCTTTTTCCTGCAGCAAGGTGACCTTTGATCATCCCTGTTTCAGGGATGTTCAGATATTTCATGCTTGTTGTTGTTGCCTTACACATTCTGCAAGTATGTTGAGATATAAATATTGACATGAAGTCCCAAAAGGCTTACTCAGTGCAATCAGTATTTATAAGGAGTTAAGTCCTTGGCCGTCACTCATCAGTGTGTGTGCCCCCATGGCTACTCATTGAAGTCCTCCATGTCCCAGCACCAGGTGTCACTGCCTACCTCAGTGCATTCCAAATTGCCTAGAGTCTATGTCTTATCTAAACTTGGCCTGAGAAAAAAGATGTAAAGCCTGATACAGTTTTCTGGAGGAAAATGGAGGGTCTGGTTTTTGTGTTGGTTTTGAAATTGACATAAATTCTGTTTTCTTGCACATAAAATACGCCAAAACAAATTAGACATCGGCATAGGGGTTCTCTGGGACTTGAATCAAACTCATCCACCAAGGAACTGTGTCCTGCAAAGCTTTGTCTGCAAAATCCTAAGAGGATTTAAGTCTGGAGCTTTTTAAGAAGTAGAAATTTAGGTCAATCAACTTCCATTGGCAAATGTAATATGTGACCCAGTCAGGAACTATTTGGGTAGTTACAGCAATAAATATCATGCTGTCCTTGCTAATTATAGATGAGTCACTGTTGAGAGGACTTTTTCCTGGTAGCCTGAGTTAGACGTATCCTAGGTAGTGGTCAGAGCCGTAGCTAATATTTTGTCTTAGGTTCTTACAGACTGTGTGTCTTTTTGTGATTCAAACAAGTTTTTCTTTAACTAGTAATATATTATGAATAATACCCTATGCCAATGAAAACCTGGAAATCGGTTTCATTGGGATGTCACATTATCATGGAGCTTTGCACAGGGCTTAGTACATAGTAAGCATTTAGTGCATTTTTGAAACAATAAAATGACAAGGGCAGTGTGGTCTAGCTTTGGCACCAAGTTTAACAGGCATGCACAGGTCTCTCTATAAAACAAGTTGATAACATTTACTCTGTTTTCAGTGACCCTGGTAATTACCCCAGCCCGAAAAGTGGCTATCAGGTTTATGGCATTCTTGTCATTCTTTTTTGTCTGTCATTCATTTTGCCAGACTGAACCCAGGCTGCTCTGACATGACACAAGCCGGGTGCCAGGGCTGCCTTTCCAACCCCAGAGTCTTCCCGTGGAACAACACTGACCATGGGGACCATGGGGCCTCTGCCCCCAGGGGCTCAGTGCAGGGAGGAAAGCATGTCTACATCCCCCCATCCTCCAAGCCCAGCATGCACTCAGCATAGTGCCCTTGGTATCTTCCTGCTGCTTCTGCCCACCCATCCCAAACTCTCCCCTGAAGTCACAGGTAACCACCCAGCTGATGATGGTGTATAAAGTTATTCAGAACACCTGACGTAAGGTGAGATTGGCAGAGTTAAGCAACCTTCTTCTGTCTCAGAAAATCTAACTGAGTCATTGTTTGGATGAAGTCATTGTCCAATCCATTTATCCACCAGACCTCCCACGTCGAATATTGTAGCTTTACTTCTTCGTCTTCCATGTTATGAGAGAGAAAAAATAAGAAGGAGGAGGAGGAGAAGGAGGAGGAGGAAGAACTGTGAAAGGAAAGAGGAGGAGGGGAAAGGAAAAGAAAGAAGAAGAATCTGGATTGTGGCTCTCTGATGCCCCACTCCACTCGGGAACTTCAAAGGGAGGAATAACATCACGGAAAACCAGAGTCCACATGCAGTAGGACATCACCTACTTTGTCTGAGAAGCACAGGGATCTTCAGAAGGACGTTCTGCCTCCCTAGAAAATCATTTCTAGAGAACCATTCCTAACAAGGACTTCAGAGGAAACAGGCTCTAAGGCGTCAACACCAACAAAATGGATGATTTCAAAAATATTTGAAGTGCACATAGCCAAAGAGCTCGTTTCTGTCGTTGGTGGGGCCTTGGTTTTAGCCCACATTGACTACTTCCCTTTCAAGCTACAAGCTCATGGAGGGCTGCCATGAACATGCCCTGGGAGAGCACTCTGTCAGCCAGCAAGAGGAGAAAGGGCACCAGACCACACTGACCAAGAAGATACTGGAAACCTTCTCCCCAGTGGCCCTCTCCCCTCCTGCCCGGAAATGCCTGCACACTCTGCTGTCTGACTCATCCAAGGGCAGACAAAAAGCAATCCATGTTCGTTGATTACAAATCGGCCTATCTAGAATATAAATATTCCTTTCAAGTAGCTATATTACTCTATTTGTGAAGCATGTAGGAAGTCTGCTTTGTGGTCATTTTTCCATTAAAATGCAGTCCTAACAGAATTCCAGCTACCCAGTAACATCTGCTCCACATCTTCACATGATTTATATGACCATGTGGCCGACACCATGTATAAATATAGAGTCTGAGAGGGATCTTGTTCTAAACATGAGTAAAAATGGTAAGATAGGTACTTCATTACATCATCAATTTTTTTTTAAATCCTAGAACATCATATTGTCAACCACATTTATCATTTCACGTCAGGAAGACATAGGAAGGCTATAGATGAATATGTTCCTTGTAATTAATTCTGAATATTTTAGGTAAGTTATTTCCAGAAAGAGTAGATTCTATCAACTCTGCTCTGTGGCTGGTGAAACTCGGTGGTCACACGACACATCAAATTACCAACACCCTATTCTTTTGACTCTTAGCTTACTTTTTGGTGGATAGTCTCCTCTGAGGGTTGTAAAAGTATTTTAAATAAAAGTAAGAAGCAACAGATGGCCACTTTGGATGGAGGGGAATGACAGCACCCCTCAAATGTCAGCAAGTTCCTGTGTCAGAGTGACCCCCTTCTTTGGTGGGGAATTTTGTGTGACTTCCTCTGGCTGCTGGGTGGGGAGATGACTGGGCTGGCGGGGGTGCAGGAAGGAAGTAGGGAGGTCTGCCACTACTCCAGGTGAGAGATCATAATGGCTTGGCCTCGGTGCTTGGGTGTTTGCCCTGTGAACAAAGAGCAGAAGGCTAGTTCTAGAGCCCTGTGGAAGGCCAAACAAGGAGACTTCCCAATTACGTATGGAAGATGAGGGAACAAGAAGGTGGTGAGAAAGCGTTGCTCAGGTTCCCGAGTGGATGGTCTGACCATTCATTAAGATGGGAAGTTCAGGAAAAGGCCAGGGGTCTGATCTTTAACGGACTAATGTGAGCTACTAATTGTGTGGCTTCATACGTAGAGACCACTAGGAAAGCAGGCTGGGCTTGGGCCTCACTCCCCTACACACACACACACATACCTGCTCCTGTCCATGTGATAGGTTACTGTTCTGCATAAACAGTTTTTGGAGAAAATAATCTTTAACCACAGAAAATACTGAAAACCTGTAATAGGCAATGGGGAATCGCCAAAGGATTTCCATCAGGGAAATGAATTTTGTATTTATGTCTATCTCAGAGTGCGAGAGAAGAGAGGAAAGAGGTTTGAATCATGGCAGGGGGTCCTTTCCAGCTGTTTAGATTTGGGCAAATTAACTGAGCCCTCTGAGCCCCAGGTTCTTTGTCAGCAAAGTGGAGATAGGACTGCCTTCCTCACAGGGTTGTTATGAGAATGGTAATTAAAATATCTAGGATATTAAATAATTCCTATGTGTTGGTTCCCCTCTCTGTGACTGAGCACATCTTGGTGCAGATCAGCAAGTGGGGCGGCCAGAAGTTAATCCCAGCAGTCTCCGGGTCGGGGCAGGGGGGCAGAATCCAGATTGCTGGGTTATGGGGCGGGCAGGTTGGCCAGGCTGACGAGTATGGGGCTGGGGGTCCTGATGCAAGGCGGTGCTGTTGATCGTGTTCAGAGGTTCACGGGGCGAAGACAAGCCTGGAGCATTCTGGTTTGGTCAGGTGGAGGAGCTATCTGGCAGCCATTTGTATAAACAGGCCCTGTGTCCCCACTAGACCACAGAGCTGCTCTCCACTTTCCTTTCCTCATCAACACCCACTCTTCCCCTTTTAATCTCTGCTGCTCTTCCTAACCACAGCTGAGTACCCGGCCTCCTCCTTCCTCTTCCTGCTCTAGTGATCACAAGGTCCCAAGGCCCCCTGCTTCTCACAAGGTGCTAGCCCATGTGTATACTTTCTTTTCCAACCTCAGGATTTGGCTGCTGCCTCTTTAAGTCAGGGGTGCTGGTTGCTCAGGTATGAGCTGTTTCCTTCCAAAGACAGGAACTGTTTTCTTCTTAGCTGGCTCTTTCCACTTCTGGAAGCCTGCTGCTTTCTCCTTGCTTTCCAGTCACTGCCCTTGCTGAGCCTCCTCTCGTGGGCTGTGTCCTGGGTGACGGTGGGAAGTGGCATAGTGGCTAGCTAACCACAGGCTGCACAAGGCAGCATGACCTGGGCCATGGCCCTGCTTGATCCAGATGAGGAAGCCTTTCATTGGTGGAAGGCCTTGTGGATTTAGAGAGACAGGCTGTGACCCAAAAGCTCTTACTCTGGCCCATGGTGAGGCCTCAGCAAGAGACCCACCCCACCACACAGCACGGGAAGAGCTTGTGGGTGACCTGATTATCTTTGAACCTCTCTTCCAGAACACATGGCCCATTTTGCATTCCTCTCGCTCCTTTTTCTGGGCTTCAGTTGCTGAGCAGTCCCTCTTTAAGTTGGTTGAGTCACCTTGTAAGCCACATCTTTGGTGTCAGCCTGGGAGTCCATCTCTCAGGGAGAAATGGCTCTCCCGGCGTTCTAGAGGCTGGCTGCCCGAACGTAGGTCTTCAGGCATGTTCCTGGCCTCACCATTTACAAATCCGAAGCACATCTCCCTTTCAGAAAGGAAGGGCCTATGACATTTCCAACAAAGTCTTAGTTGATTCAGAATATACAATTTTTTTTCATTTTAAGTCAAACTTGTGGTATAATTTACATATCATAAAATGCATCCATTTTAAACATACAATTTGATGAGTTTTGACAAATGTATACTTCCATGTAGCCAGCAGCACAATCAAGATACAGAAAAGTTCCATCACCCCAAATCATTCCTTGTGCCCCTTGCCAGGGATGCCCCTGGCCCCCAGGCCCAGGCAGCTACTTACCGACTTTCTGTTATAGATTAGTTTTTGCTTTGTGCAGATTTTTATAGACATAAATCTTACAGTACGTATACCTTCCTGTCTTGGGCTTGGCATAATGTCTCTGAGGTCCAACCATGTGGTGGTATGTTATTAGTAACTTCTCCTTGTTTTAGCTGAGCAGTAGTCCATTGTATAGAAATGCCACAGTGTGTTCTCTTCACCTGATGGTAGACATCTGTGTTTCCAGTGTGAGGGTATTATGACTTCAGATGCCTTTTCTGATTCCAGAGTGGCCATGGGGATTGCCCTGAGAGAGCCTGGAATCTCAATGTGATCCTTGTGGTGGTTTATTATTGGTTGTAATCAACTGCAGGAATGCTTAACAGTTGTGCTGGGGGGATGGAACAGTCAGAGAGTGCCAGAGTACAGTGGGCGGCAGTTGCAAGGGGGTTCTCTTTTGGGGGGTGGCATGTTAAAGCCCCATCTGATGAACGGGGACCCGGGGACAAAGGGCAGGGGAAGTGCCCCTGGGAGCAGACTGGAGCAGAACACAGAACAGAGCGATCCTGGCAGGTGGCAATGGCCCTTCAGATACCATTGGACCTGGAATAGAGAACTTGTGTTCAGTGAGAGGGTGAGAAAAGGCTGGAAGGCCTTAAACACTGGGATTAAAAGCTCAGAATTAATGTCCCAAACAAACAAAATGGAGTTGCTGTTTGAGCAGGGAAGGGCATGGGCAAAAGCAGTGTTGGGCAAGATCCCCATCACTGGTGTGCAAGTTGGCTTGAATAGAGCAAAGAAAGCAAGAAAAGAGATAACAAACATTAGGTGTCTATTTGAGCTTGGCTTCTTGCCAGCTTCAAGGGTGGCCTTAGCCACAGCAGCATGCCTGGTGGTAGAGTGGAGTGAAGTCGCATGGGGGCTGGAAGCTGCAGAATGTACCACGGTTGTGGCGGACTCGTTCTCTGTTGTCGCATGACAGTGACTTCAGATTCAGTGGCTAAGATGACACTTTTTTTTTTTTTAATCTCATAGTTTCTTTGAGTCTAGAGTTGAGACATAGGTTAGTTGGGTTCTCAGCTCACGGTCTTACCAGGCTGAAATCAAGGTAGGCTGGCTGAGGCTGTGTCCTCCTCTGGAGCTCAGGATCCTCTTCCAGGCTCTTTCAGGGTGTTGGCACCATTCAGGTCTGGCACTTGTAGGGCTGAGGTCCCCATTTCCTTGCTGAGCTAGAGACTGCGTTCTGGGTTCTAGCCCCTGGGGCCCCCTCCATAGACTGTGACAGCACGGCTGTTTGCTTTCTTCATCTCTTTTAAGGGCACTGTAGATTAAGTCAGGGGCACCCAGGATAACCTCCCTTTCATTTGACTCCAGGGACCTCAGTTAAATCTGCAGAATCCCTTTTCCCATAGAGAGTACCAGTCATTGGAGTGGTATCTCATCATGTTTGTAGGTCCCACTCCTGCTCAGAAGGAGGGGTTTGGGAACTATGTATACCAGGGAGAACGTATATTGGAGCCATCTTAGGATTCTGCCTATCACACGTGGTTTGGTTTCTCTTTGACTTCCTGTTTCCCCACCTCTAAATAGAAGAGTTCTAGTCTAGGTCCAACTCAGAGGTGGTTCTATTCTGTATCTTCCCTAATTCTTGATAATGGAGTCAAGGTGGAAGCGCTCTTACCAAGCACGGCCTCCAAAATGTGACTTAAAGATTGTGGTGACCTGCTGGGCACAAACGGATGACAATCATTGAGAGGGGTATGTGCTGAGGGAAGGGACAGCTAGTTGACTGTGGGTATGTCATGGAATGGGTGGTTGGTGGAACCAAGCAGCATATGGAAGGGCTGTACCTCCCAGCCCCTTCGTGAGTACCCACAGCCATGTGACTTACTTTGGCCAATGGAATGTGAGCAGCTGTGATCTATATCATTCCGAGCAGAAGCTCTAAGAGCCAGTGTGTGTGTTTGTCTCACTCTTTTTTCCTCTGCCATGGGAACATGATTTGAGATAGTGGCTGCCCCATCAGCCTGGGTCCCTAAGAGAGAGTATGCAGAGCAAAGTCCTGCCAACCTATACTAGACTGTTGCATAAATGAAAAATAAACCTTTGCTGTTCAAAGACCTTGAGGGGCACCTGGGTGGCTCAGTTGGTTAGGCGTCTGCTGTCAGCTCAGGTCAAGATCTCAGGGTCATGGGATTGAGCCCCGCATGGGGCTCCCTGTTCAGTGGGGAGTCTGCTTCTCCCTCTCCCTCTGCTGCTCCCCCCACTTGTACTGTGTGTGTGTGCACGCCAAATAAATAAATAAATAAATAATCTTTAAAAAAAAAAGACCCTAAGAGTTGGGGTTGGTTGTTACTTCAGCATAATCTAACCTATCCCTGGCTGATAGAAAGTTTGACTTCTCATCTTGCTGCCACCTTCTTTTTTAATTGAAGTGTAATTAACATACAATATTATATTAGTCTCATTACAATGTAATGATGCAATATTTGCATATATTGTAGAATTATGACCACTGTGAGTCTACTTAACATTTGTGGCCATACATGGTTACCAATTTTTTTCTTGTGATGAGAACTTTTAAGATCTGTTCTCTTAACCACTTTCAAATATGCAGCGCGATATTATTAACTCTAGTTGCCATGCTGTATATTACATTTATTTATTTTATAACTGGGATTTTGTCCCTGTTGATGGACTTAACCCATTTTTCCCTCCAATCCCTCCCACCCCACCTCTGGAAACCTCCAGTCTGTTCTGTGTATCTATGAACTTGGTTTTGTGTTTTGTTTTTCTTAAGATTCTCCACATAAGAGCAATCGTATGGTATTTGTCTTTCTCTGACTCATTTCATTTCGTCAAGTGCCCTCAGGATTCATCCATGTTGTTCCAAATGGCAAGACCATTCTTTTTTTTATGGCTGAGTAATAGTCCATTGTATCTGGATAAACCACATTTTCCTTATTCATTCTTCTGTCAATGGACATTTAAGTTGCTTTCTCTGGGATGTCTCATCTTGGCCAGGCCCCAGTCCATTTATTTCTGTGAGATATAGCTGTAGGACCCAACCCAAAAATCTGCACGAAAAGTGGTTTTTTTTTTTTTCTGGCATTCACACAGAACTACCACCTGCTCACTGAGAGAAGATGATCCCTCACACTCTGGGACCTCAGCCCTCATGACAAACAAGCGATTTTTGTTTGAGAACAAATATGTGTAAGGAGCACATCCAGGGAGAGCTTCCAGCCAGATGTACCCTCACCTGCTTCAGACACTCTCAATGCAGTTTACTTGTCATCTCTTTCTGAAGGTCTCAGTTGTCATGCAATCTACACAGACCCTCACTCTTTTCTTTCCTGCACCTATGACTTATTTGTCCATCATGCTGGCATCCTTACAATTCCTTTTTTTTTTTTTTAACAGACTTTCATGTTGATGATGCTGCTGTCTTAAGTCTTTTCTGCCACCACCTCCAAAAGGCCACTGAACTGTCTCTCCTTCCTGAACATTTTGAAACTCTTTGCCTTCTCTGATATCTTCTCAGATTGCATTTGTCTTCTCAAATGCTTCCTGTATGCTCCCCTTCCTTTGGGACCCTTTTTCCCTTTTCTTCCTAGACCTGTCTCAGCAAACCCTTTGCTCTGGGCTTTCTTCTCCTGCTTGTCCATATTTTAAGGCTTCAGGGGACACCGCTCTACTGAGACTGACTATCAGCCACCCTCTGGCTCTCAAGACTATTGTCCCTGCTACACAACTGCCTGATGGGGGAAAACCCGGGGCCATGTTGAGCGGTTACACAGGGATCACATACGATAATCTGGACTCATCCCAAAGACAACGTAGATCACGGGTGACTACAGGTGGAGACCCACAGAGGGTACAGAGGCAGGGACCCACTAGAGACTGAATGCAGTTGCTGCTTTGAGAAGAAATAAGGCCCCCAAAGCTTGATGGAATGTAAATTACACCACGGTGTAAAGTGGAGGGAACAGAGAGAATCTGGCCATTATAACAATGGCAATAGCCAACTGTCACAAAATCTTATGTGCCAAGCTCCATGGGCACCTCCTGTGTATTATCTCCTGCGGTCATCTTCTCTTCTCTGAGAGAATGGAAGTCCCATGCCCATCTGTCTTGTGAGGAAATACGGGCTCAGAGAGTTTAAGCAGCTGGCCTAAGGTAACACAACAAGGAATTGGAGAGCTGGGATGATAGATATCCTGGACAGGACCTCTGGTTCCAGAGTCTGGGCCCCTGCCCAGGAAAGTAGAGTGCCTCAAGGCCAGGGAAGGAGGACTCCCACGGGCAGGATGGCTGCCCCCTTGTTGCCACTGTTGGAAATGATTCCCTCGGCTGCGGGAAGTGAGGCCTGCAGCTCTCCAGCCGCTCAGCTTTCCTTCCTGGTTGCTCTATAAAATTCTTTCCCCTGCAGGTCCTAAAATCTCGGATCCTCGGGGTCCAGGCCACAGGTTCAGGGGTTGGCTCGCTTCCACCTGAGGTAGTGCAAGATGGCCTTGAGTTTGCAGCTGGGCCCATGGAGGCGCCCAGCAAGGTTGGACAGCCTTGCCTTTCAGACGAGGAGAGAATTGAATTATTGTTACATCAACTCCCCCAACACTTTGAAAACTATGGCCTCCCACCCTCCTTCCTCTACAACTTTTCTCTGCCTATAAAATGAAAAGCAGATTGCCTTGCCGGGGGCTCCAAACAGACTCTGAATCGGAGGTGTGCATGTAGGGAAAGCACAGCATGCGCACAGCGGCTGGGCCATCTGCTTCTCATTGACCGCAGTGTAGCCGTGGTGAGACAATGGGCCAGTGTGCAGCCTGCACCCGGCTCAGCCGCAGCGGTGACCCTGGGCCTGCTGCCTGGCAGGCTGGGGAGTGGCCCTCCTCCGCCCTGGGGCCTCAGAGGCTCCAAGCTCGTTTCCTAGAGTGTGGGGGTGGTTCCCCCTCATCTGGCCATTTCTTCCCTCTTGTCTTCCTAGAAAGATGGGTTTCAGCTGTTTCCTTAAGACTCCTGGTAACCTCCTTCAAAAGTGGTATTTATTTTATGTGTGTCTTAACATTGTAACTGCAGCCTGCATTCAGTGCAGAAAACCCAGTAGAGGAAAATAAAGCATAAATTAGTGACCGTCCCACGACCGAGGGTTAGCATGTGTTTGGCCGGGCTATTTTCCGTGAGTATTTTTCAGCCTTGTTTTTAAAAACAGCGATGGCCTAACATACTCTTCTGAGTTAGACAGCATGCTGAGTACTTCGGCTGGATGATCTCAGGCTGCACAGAGTTAGGTTAGCTCTTTCATTACCACCCTTTTTACAAATGAGGACTCTGCAGTTTAGAAGGGGCAGAGACTCTGCCCAGGACTCCCCAGGGAGGTGAGTGGGTCCGGACTCAGTAGGAGGCTGGGCCCTTCAGATTCCGCAGTCCAAAATCACCCCACAACACACACCTGTGTGCGATGCAGACAGTGTGTGTCCTGATTTTTCACTAAACAGCAGATATGGTGGGGGGTGGGAGGACACCTGGGTGGCTCAGTCAGTTAAGCCTCCAACTCTTGGTTTCAACCCAGATCATGATCCTGTGTCGTGAACCGAGCCCCGCGTCACTATTCAGTTAAATAGTTGTCTGCATGTGATTCTTACAGCTGCCTCCATCCCGTAGCCATTTCTCTGATTGTGAGTTGTTCCTCATTTTACAATAATGATCCTGAGAAGTTCACTCAGTGCACATATCTATAAGCCCGTCTCCCATGATTTGGTAGTAGTGGAATTCTGCATGCGTGGACATTTGCGCCTGAAATAGTTCTGAAAGGTGTGGCAAATCGCCGTTAAGAAAAATTATACAGGCAACATGGGGTATTATAATCTTCCATCTATCAAATTGGTAAGGCTTTTTAAAAATTTATACCTCACTTTCTAAACTTTTAACTCTTTTTTTAGTGATCAGGCAGTGAACTTTCTTACTCTTTTATTGTCAATTTTGATTTATTCTTTTGTGAGTTTACCGCTTATGCTCTTTGCCTCGTTTTCTCCTGTGTGATTCATTTTCAGATTGACTTACAGAAAATTACTACATTAAGGATATGAATCCTCTGCTGCCCAGATTGCAAATACATGTCTCAGTTTGTCTTGGTTTTATTCAGTTGCATCATAAGATAAAATGCAATTCAATTTATCTTAGGATGTTTTTGCTTCAAAATGTGATTCAGCTGATCTATCTTTTTCTTTGCACCTCCTTCCTTTACTGTTTTTATTTTTTTAACTTCCATCTGTCTCCTCGGCAATATGACATAAACATTCATGTTGAATATAGATTTTATCCTGCTGTTTGAAATTGAACTTGCTGCAGCATGAACTAAAGAACTGAGATGTCAGAGTGGGTGGCTTAGTGATGGAAGAAAGTGAATGGAAACCCTATCAGCTGATTGCCCAGGAAAATGCAACTAAGTAACCCGTCCATCCTGAAACTGACATGTAGGCTGACCCAGTTACATTGTTTTGTTTTATAACACAAATATGAGAGAAATAAATGTCTGATGTTTATTTCTTGGTCTGGTATTTCAAACTCCTCAGGAAGCTCTCACCATTTCTTACCTAAGTGATGGAATTCATAGGTGTTTTCTTTAAAAATCAGAGAGTGTTCCTTAATTTTCTTCATAATTATTAAAAGCTAACATTTTATGACTTTAAACATTTTTTAGCATAGAACGGCACCTAGTATACATGTTCAGTTAAAATGTCATCTTTATTCTGCCACGGAGCTCAGAAGCAGGACGTGCCATCCTGACACCAGCCTAGAGTTCTTGGACCAGATGCCTCTGTGCTCCTCAATTTCTTCCCTGTGGAAAGGAATAGAAATCTTGTAGGTCAACAAGTTTGGGGTAGATACCAATTTGTGGAACTTTTATAGATGACCTCATTTATTTATATACATGGGGAACAGTACCCAAAAGGCAGGAAGGAGCCATACAATATACACATGAGCTATCCACCATACTGTTGAGAAATATGACCGAATGCCAGTGCAATGTTACATTTCCCTGGCCTCTCTTCGTTTCCTTCCTTTGATCTATTCCAGACACCCCATTGACCAAACCCAACCAGAAGCCAGAGGGCAAGAGAGCCTAGGCAGTGTGGCTTATAGAGGTTATAGATTCAGGATCCCAGCACAAGGTAGAGAAAAGTGGAGGACGGATCTCATGATAAGCAGCAGCACAGAGAATAGCTAGGATAAATAATAGAAGAAAATTAAAAATCCTTCAAAAGTCCACCAGCCAGAGGGCGTGCCTTGGCAGCTCGTGCCGTTAACTGTGCCTTTAGCTCAGGTCCTGACCTTAGGGTCCTGGGATTGAGACCCATGTTGGGCTCCCTGCTCAGTTTGGAGCCTGGTTCTTTCTCTCCCTCTGGTCCTCCCCCTGCTTATTCTTTCTCTGTTCCTCTCTCTTTCTCTCTTCTTTCAAATAAATAAATAAAATCTTTTTAAAAAATCTATCATCCAAGGTAACCTTGATTAACAGTTTGGTAAGTTTGCAATGACTTTGTAATATGCGTGATTTTTATATAACTGAGATCTACTACATAGTTGCTTTTTAAGGCGTTGTTAACCAGGGAACAATTAGAAGTCCACATCAAAAACTATTTAGAGAGTCTCTTCAATAAGTGGTACTTGGCAAATTGAATAGCTACATATTGAAGAATGAAACTGGACCATTCCCTTACACCATGTACAAAGATCAAACTCAAAATGGATGAAAGACCTCAATATGAGAAAAGAATCCATCAAAATCCTAGGGGATAACATAGGCAGTAACTTCTTTGACATCGGCCATAGCAACTTCTTTCAAGACATGTCTCCAAAGGCAAGGAAACAAAAACGAAAATGAATTTTTGGGACTTCATCAAGATGCAAAGCTTCTGCATAGCAAAGGAACAGTCAACAAAACTAAGAGGCAACCCACAGAACGGGAGAAGATATTTGCAAATGACACTAGAGATAAAGGGCTGGTATCCAAGATCTATAAAGAACTCCTCAAACTCAACACCCAAAACCAAATAATCAAGTCAAAAAATGGGCAGAAGACATGAACAGACATTTCTCCAAAACAGACATACAATTGGCTATCAGATACATGAAAAAATGCTCAACATCACTAGCCATCAGGGAAATACAAATCAAAACCACAATGAGATACCACCTTACACTGTTAGAATGGCAAAATTTAACAAAACAGGAAATAACAAATGTTGGCCAGGATGTGGAGAAAGGGGAACCCTCTCACACTGTCAGGAATGCAAGCTGGTACAGCCACTTTGGAAAACTGTCTGGAGATTTCTCAAGATGTTAAGGATAGATCTACCCTACTACCCAGCAATTGCACTGCTAGTGCAAATTACTACTATCCCAAAGATACAGATGTAGTGAAAAGAAGGGGCACATGCACCCCAATGTTTACAGCAGCAATGTCCACAATAGCCAAACTATGGAAAGAAGA
This sequence comes from Mustela lutreola, assembly GCF_030435805.1. NCBI lineage: Eukaryota > Metazoa > Chordata > Mammalia > Carnivora > Mustelidae > Mustela > Mustela lutreola. The sequence continues at coordinate 74,283,407 of NC_081294.1, forward strand.
GAGATGCCCTTTAAACAAATGGTTAAAGAAGAGGTGGTCCATATATACAATGGAATATTGCTCAGAAAGGAAGAATACCCATTATTTGCATCAACATGGATGGGACTGGAGGAGATTATGCTGAGTGAAATAAATCCAGCACAGAAAGTCAATTATCATATGGTTTCACTTATTGTGGAACATAAGGAATAGCATGGAGGACATTAAGAGAAGGAAGGGAAAAATGAAGTGGGGGGAGGGAATCAGAGGGGGAGATGAACCATGAGAAACTGTGGACTCTGGGAAACAAACTGAGGGTTTCAGAGGGAAGGGGGATTGGTTAGCCCATTGATGGGTATTAAGGAGGGCACGCGTTGTGATGAGCACTGGGTGTTAATATGCAAACAATGAATCATGGAACAGTACACCAAAAACTAAGGATACTGTATAGTGACTAACATAACATAATTTTTTAAAAAACCCATTTATGGAAGGGTTTGATGACAGATAATCATCGCATTTGAAATTTTTTTTAAAACTCTACTGGTAAATACATGCACAGACATATGTACCCATACAAAATGACCCAAATCATTCAATGAGAGTATTTTTTTCCCAGGCTGAGTTTTTCAAATGCAGAAAACTATTACTCTGGATTCTTGAACTGCAGTTGCTCTCTTTTCTTACACTGTACAACTATTCTTTTGTGAGAAAAGATAAGATTTTTTTGTTCATTAATTTTCAAGTCACAGTATCATGAGTATGTGATCAGGGATGACAAACGAGTGACACATTGACCGCCATGTTCCATTTTGTTTCCCTAAGACAGACATCTCTCATTGATCCCTCCTTCTTTCCCATGGAGTGCCTGTGTGGCTCAGGTTGGTACCCAGCACAGCAGTCCTTAGTACAGTAAGTCTCATCAACTGGGGACTATTGATGCCCTTTAAGTTTAGCAATCATTAAGACTGGTAGTATACTGCCTGATAGTTTCTATGGCCATCAACCATAGCAGAAGATTCCTCCTAAATTTGAAGTGTGGAATATGGCACCAAAAAATTCATTTCTTGATCTCAGCAGAACTGCAGAGGCAGGAAAAACATTAGAAGAAAATAAGAAGACATGAGGCTAACGTTGCACAATTCTCCAGGAGAGCAACGCAACTAATTTTCAGGTTGGAATCTCCATAAAAGAAGAAGTACATATCCAGAATTCCCTCTCCTCACATTCTTGGAGTTTATAATCTCAGTCATTAGTGGAAGTCTATTTTGCATGCTTAGGTATCTAAGAATGTCTGTCTATTGCCTTACTTTGAAGGCGGCACAATTACTGGGTCCCAACTCTTTCTTTCAAAGCCCTCTGAAAACTGCTCCACATAGAGGGGTGAAGAGAGTCTGAAACCAACCAATTTTTATATTCTTTATAAGAAATTGTGTTTTCCTTCCTTGTTGTTTATAACATAAAAGTAAATTATTATTAAAATTCAAATATTTTGCTAGAATGCATTTTAAGTGAAGCCCCTCTCTTAGGGGTCCCAAAGGCCATCTATCACTAGGTTTGAACATTCACCAAAATGATGCACAAAACTCTGCATGTAGTGTCCTCATGATTACGATTTATTACAGCAGAGTCATGGGAGTATGCCACTAGCTTATAAGGGAAAAAGCACAAGTGAGTCTGGAAGAATAGAGGTGCAGGCTTCTTTTTGCTCTCTCCCTCCTGTGAAGGGTCACACACAGCTCACTCTTCCCCTGACAAGGAAAACAGAAGAACATATGTGTGAGGTGTCTGCCCAGGAAAGCCTGTTAAAGACTCCATTCTCAAGATTTTTATGTCTGATCATACAGGCACTCCACTTAGTGTGGACCAAAACTCCAGACTGCCAGAAGGAGAGCAGGCATTCAGCATAAACCACAGTATTTGTGAAAAACAGTTTAGGCACTGTGAGCCACTCCTACCAGGTACACAAAGTTTTCTATCAATGTTGGGAACTACTGACCAGCCAAGTTCCCAGACGCCAGCCAGCAAGGCTCCCTAAGTGTAGCAATTTCAGGTCTGCTTTATGAACGCTATTCTGCACAGCCCTCTTTAAGTTTATTTTTCTTTCAAGTGCGATGAACCCCTTCAAGTTGCATACGAAATAAAGTTTTCTTTCATTATATCTTTAATTATCGCTTTTGTTGGAGTTCTGTGAGTTTCTTCCTTAGGATGTTCTAGAATTCTTTTTTTTTTTTTTTTTAAGATTTATTTATGTATTTTAGAGAAGGAGAGAGAGTGTGCATGCAAGCTGGAGGCAGGGTAGAGGCAGAGGGAGAGGTCTCAAGCACACTGTGCTGAGCTTGGATCCCAACATGGGGCTCGGTCCCATGACTCTGAGGTCATGACCTGAGCCAAAAATCATGAGTCAGATGCTTAACCAGCTGAGCCAATCAGGCAGCCCATTGGTCACTCTGTAATTCTTGGGTTTGGTAAGATAGTGAAGGGGACACAAGCTCTCCTCTTCTTCCTTGTCGTTTCTGTCCAGTTGCCCTTCTCCTCTGCCTTCTCTCTGAGTTTCATGCTCGTCCTCCCTGTTACTCATTCACTTTGGTGTGGTGTCAGCCCTGCTTCTTATGCCCTGAATGAGAGCTGATTGATTGATTTTTTTTCTGCTATTATATTAGAAACATTTAAACTGCAAACCTGAGTGCTTTGTTTCAGATGTATTTTCTTCTTCTTGTGTCTCCCCCTCCGCTCCTCCTCCACAGTGACAGGTCTATCTAGATCCATTATTTCCTTGAGAGAAGATCTGGTGGCTTATGCCTATTGTTGCCTCTGTGATAACGGGGTATCTGTCAAAAGCCCTATCCAGTAGTTGAGTCATAGACTGTGGTTCCTAGTGACTAGCGGGTTTGCACTGATTGAACATCCATTAACTGAAATCCTCCTTCTCCTACCCCGCTGGAGAGCTCTCTGACACCAGGAAGAAATGGGGATCGTGGAAAGAACAGTGTGCTGGTGTGCCTACCTCCAAGCTGGTGACTTTCATATCATGTCTGTGAAGACTCCCTTCCTGGCTACTTTGGAACCTCATTCCTTTCCATCCGCATTTCCGAGATCATGAGGAAAGGGTTGCCTGTAGATGCAAAGAACACTGGATCCTGTCTCAGGGTTTTGGATAGGTCAGCCCTGTGGTTCTGGTTTTAGGGACTGATTCTCTGGCTCAAGAGTGGGGGGTCCTGAAATGGCATTTTGAAAAAGAAGATTTTATTTATTTATTTGACAGAGAGCATAAGCTGGGGGAGGGGCAGAGGGAGAAGCAGGCTCACTGCTGAGCAGGAGCTGGATGTGGGTCTCCAACCCAGAACTCTGAGCTCATGACCTGAGCTGAAGGCAGATGCTTAAAGACTGAGCCACCCAAGCATCCCTGAAATGGCATTTTTTTAAAAATCCAGTTTGTTGCCTGGCATTTAGTTGAATATTGATCTTAATTCACAGAACGATGTTTTTAGTGTTTCCAGTATCATCTTAGGTATTTTCATGAGTTTGGAAGGGCTCACAAGGGAGCTGTTAACCAAGCATCATTTAAAAACTCAGGTTCTAAGGAACCTTCTAATTAAGGGGCTATCCGGGCTCCCAAAGAATAAAGCACTGTAAGCAGCCATTGGATATTAGGTCTCCTTAAGGAGCTAGAACAGATACATGTGGAAAATAAGCCACAATCCCAGATGGTGTGTTTTGACGGTTGCACTGGGAACACAGGGCCAGGACTCCGGCACTCTGGCTTCCAGGTCCCACCTCCAGCATGGGTTTGCTCTGTGACTTCAGACAAGGCAGGGCACCCTTCTGGAGCTCTCTGGACTTGTTTACAGATGAGGGGATTGGTCTAGAACATTTCCAATATGCCTCCACCTTTAATGTTCATCATCTTTTTCAGCTGCTGTGATTCAGTGGGAATTCTGTAGAAAGGAGGGATGGGCTATCCTTGGCTGATGGATCACCTCCAAGGACCAAAGAAGAAGAAAGTACAGACCCCTTCCAGAGTCCAGCCTCCAAGCTGGGAGTGCCCTGCATCCTGCCAGGAGGGTTCAGCTCTAGCCTCTCTTGCCTGTCTCTTCGTCAGACACAAAATGGCCTGTAAATGATAGGAGTGTGCAGTTTACAAAGGTCTTGTCTGTTGGAATCATCTGCCTGTGTGCATGTGTTGTTCGGTGTATCAGAAAAAGGATGTCAGGCCACATCTGAAAAGTGAGGAGTCTGTTCTCCCTTTTATAACTGATTCATAATTTAGCCATAAAGAGTTGGGCGTTGCTTCATTCTGACAATGAGCTGTGAGCCTTTTGTCAGGCTGTGTTTAGACAAGGGATATTGGGCACGAGTGAGTAAGCTCTGATACATCAGGGTGTGCAAAGACCTCAGGACCCATCCTGGAGCCTCCTCTGCTCCAGGTAGGTTTCCTTCCTGTAGTCAGAATTCCATATTCTAGTGTCTGACAGGCAGAGGTGAGTCAGCACCCATGAGAAAGAGCAGGGAGTGGGGAGGAACTGCTATCTGAGGAGGCTGCTCTTAGGGGTGACATTCCCCCTACCGCCACCTTGGGGCAGTGGTATGAAGACCTGGGGCCTCAGGGACTGTTCTTCCCATGAGGACACTGCTGGCTGGATGTCTTCCTGAGCGGGAGGCCTGGCTTCTATCTACCCTTTCTCTTGTGAGAGCTCCCTAGCCCCAGACAGGATAGGAGGGGCAGTTAGCTAATTTAGCAGATTATAAAACACCTCCAAAACCAGATATTCAGGTTAACGTGAAATTCACTTCTAGGGCATAAATAATCTAATTGGCTGTTGACACACAAACAGAATAGATGACCAGAAGCTCTCCCTTGTATTTGGTGTACTTCTTCAAGGACTTATAGCTCACACTGGTGCCTCTCACTCATACCCATATCTGAGGGAGAGACCAGAGTGGGGAGAATCGTTTTTACAATTCATAGCTGTGAGGTGTTGCAAGAGAGGGAAATGAACACATCCCAAAAGCTCCTTCTCTGTGGTTTTCCCTGACTTTGCTGCCTGAAGGCCTCGGGCCCAACGGAAAGATCGTGGCCTTCTCTTTGGTTCCCCAGCTGGATCACAGCATCTTTCACATTGTCTAGTGTTTGTTCATGGGTCTGTCTCTCCATCAGTCTGTGCTCCTGCAGGTTGAGAATTCTGTCCACTTCTCTCCTCGGACAGAACCCACGCAGACCATGTGCTCAGCACTGAGTGGTGAAGCTCTGTAAAGAAGTCAGCTCCAGACCTCGCTAAAGAACTGAGAGTACAGCATTCCCCAGAAGACAAGCTGTGTCTGTCCACCCAGACAGCCTGTGTGCATTCAGTTTCTGTAACTGATGCATATTTACTGAGCATCTACCAAGTGCCAGGTGGATCCCGGGGATATAGCTGTGAACAAGACGAATAAGATTCTTGCCCACGAGGGGTTTAACTATAATGAGGAGACAGATAATAAATAGCCAAAAACCCCCAAATAGCAGCAGTGTTAAAGGAAAGAAAATATGATGACAGGAGTGCCAGAGGTCCTTTAAAGTGAGATCTGAGGGTAAAACGAAGAGAGAGTAAAGAGCATTTCAGATGGAGGACACAGCTAGTGCAAAGGCCCTGAGGCAGAACTCAGCTTGGCATGTTAAAGTAACAGGAAGAAGTCCAGATGGCTGAGGAACACAGCCTGGAAGAGGGGAGTGGGTGGGGTGGGATTAAAGAAGCGACGGGCTGGGCCAGATGGCCCAGATCAGTCTAAATGCATTGTGAATCCACTAGGTGCTTTGAACTGGGTGGAGGAATGTGGCACAAATCTCTTCATGGAAGCATTTTGAGAAGCTCTCGTGATAAAACCAGAGTCTCATCCTTCTGTGGGGATGACCTTTCATGCTCTTGTGCTGCTTTTAAGGAAGGGAGATGACTTTCTGCACTTTTGCTCCAACCTTGCTCGCTTGGGCCCTCTGGTGCATGTCGGGACCTATAGAAGAGAGGGACTGGCTCCCTTGAGGATGGAAAGCACAACTTCGGGCTTGAAGGCACTGAACAACTCCACACTGGCCAGACCTCTCAGTTGTAAGTGACAGAGACCCCATGCAAATTAGCTGAAGTCAGAAAGGGAATAATCTGATAATGACAGTGGTTGAACTCACCTGAGGGGCTCAGTGTCAGCAGGACTGTCTGTTGCTTGGCTTCTCTTGCTCTGTTTCTTTGTTTTGACTTCATTTTCCCTTAAGCTAGCAGAGCTTCCTCCCAAATGCTCTTTGTCCAAAGTGGAGTCTCTGTCCTGGGCCCTGTGCCTCAGGGGGGCCATGCTTTGGAGTAACTTCTTTGAAATTACCAGAGCTGGAGGAATCAGTCCCATCTGTATGAGCTCTGGTCCTCTTCTCTTCCCTTTAGGGCCTCTGAGCCTCCTCCACCTACATGGATTCTACCAGATGCTCTGAGGAACTTGAGGGCTCACATCCATGGGGTTATCCTGGGGCCCTGTGGACGGGCACCAGTTCCACGATGCTGGCCTGGTGAGTAGGAGCTCACTCTCCCAGAGCAGCATGGTGTTTCTCTCATGGAATCTCACAAGATGGCCCCAGAATGGCACTGACCTGCTGATTTGGGATGACTTTTACTCCTGTGTGACATAGGATGAGTTCAGAGCCCTGGGCTACCCTGGCTCTTGGGCTCCAGCCACATGTCAAGGCTGGAGCAGCAGTCTCTCCTCTTCACTTTTTGGTCGCAATGCACCTGTAGTGCATGCCCAAGGGCAGCATGTTGGCAGCAGGCTCCTTTACCCTGTCCCTGTCCCTTGCTACTGCACAAACCACACCCACAGGTCAGGAGCTCTCCCACATGGCCATGCCTGTCTCCCCAAAGGGTTCTGCGACCACTGCTCCACAACCCCAGTATGCTATCACAACTGACATGCTGACTTGGTGGCCTCCTGCGTTGGTGGTGATCCGTGCCAGACAAGGGACAGGTCTTCTTGTTGCAGATCAGGATAATAAAACATCTCTGGCTTCTGCCCTCAACCACCTGCATCTTTCTAACCCATGTTTTCCTTTAGCTCTCTTCCATTTATGACTGGATATGAAACCTTGATAGGGGGCGCCTGGGTGGCTTAGTCGTTAAGCATTTGCCTTTGGCTCAGGTCATGATTCCAGGGTCCTGGATTAGAGCCTCTCATCAGGCTCCTTGCACGGCGGGGAGTCTGCTTCTCCCTTTCCCACTCTCCTTGCTTGTGTTCCTTCTCTGGCTATGTCTTTCTCTGTCAGATAAATAAAATCTTAAAAAAAAAAAAAAAGGAAAGAAAGAAACCTTGATAAAGCCAGGACCAATGGTCCAGTCTCAAGAAACAGATTATCTAGCCAAATGAATCTCAAAGTTGCTCAAGTTTTTCCATTTTTACTCTGAAAATCCTGAAGGAGATCTGAGTACACGCTTCACGGCAACTCTGTTCATTTACACCTGACAGATCACAGCTGCTCCAACATGAATTTCTTCAAAATTTTTACCCTTGCCAGAGTGCCTGACCTCCCCACAGCCTGTATGGACTTTTTTCTTTACTTCTACTCCGCCTCTTGATCTTTCATTACCTAGATCTCCGCTGTCCAGTGTGGTGGGCCCTGTCCACGTGTGGCTGTTATGCACGTAGAGTATGCTGGTCTGAATGGAGATGGGCACTAGGTGTAAAATACACACGGGATTTCGAAAACTGGATATGAAACTTAAAAAGGAAATTTAGGGGCACCTGGGTGGCTCAGTTGGTTCTTGGTCTCAGCTCAGGTCTTGATCTCAAGGTTGTGAGTTCAAACCCCATGTTGGGCATGGAACCTACTTAAAAAAAAGGGGGGATTAAAAATGTCCAACTATTTTTTTATATTCAATACATGTTGAGATGATAATGTTTTAAATATATCAGGTTAAATAAAATGTGCACTTTTATTTGTTAATTTATTAATGTTACTTGTTTCTTTTTGCTCTTTTGATATGACTACTACGAAATTTAAAAGGACGTATGTAACTCATGTTATATTTCTGGAGCCCCGTGCTGAGTCAGATCAACTGAGACTTTGCAATTTTCTCTTTTTCCTCCTGCTGCTTCCTCATTCCTTCCTGGTTCTTTCTTCCTCGCCCTGATATCTTGATTTGAAAACACAAAATTTCTATCAAGTGGTCTGGGAGAAACGAAGCTCTCCTCAGATGGGGGTATCACAGTGCAAAAGCTCTAGTAGAAATACATCATTCATTTCTGTCTCCTCCCACATATGTTAAACCGTGTTTACATTACAATAGACGTTTCAGGAGATCAGGGACTTCCCTGTCTAATGAAATTGCCATCACAAAATGTACCACATAGAAAACAATATTGAGTATAGGAAAGACACGATTTTTTTTTTCTTTCCTGAAACCCAAGTCCACATTTCACCCTAGAGTTTAAATTATTTCATTCATGACGGAACTCCTTGCTAATGTCTGCTCTTTCCAGCCCTGCCAGGATTCCCTACTTCTTAGTGACACTCTTGTATAAGACAGTTAGCTCTTTTTATTTAAAATTGGCAGGCAACACTTTCCTATTTTGTTTTTCTTCACTTGGATGAATGTCTCATTCCGAGTCCGTCATCACCAATAAATTAAGAGCCATTTCAGTCTTCACTCCGGGCGTCTGTCCTGAGCCATGAAAGCCGTGCCGCCCTGACTCATACCTCACATAAAATAGGTCTGAGCATTTAGGAAAATCAAGCCAAAAGTATTGCTTGATCGAACCTTATTATAAGAGATAGAAAGTAGTTATGAACACAATAAGAGGATTTGTCCGAAGCTTTGAAATATTTTTTATTTGATAATCTTTTAAATCCTTTTTTTTTTTTTTAATAGAAGGGCAGTGCTCAACGACAGCTCACGGGAAATGTCTCCAAAGTCTAAGTGTTCACATATGTGAGAACATTGAATGTGGGTTGAACACATGCACTTGAAACAAGTCATGGTTCAAGAACAAGAGAGGATCTTTTACTTGATGATGATTCTCCCTAGGTGAATAAGGGACTCATTTACCCTGTGTGGTTGCAGCCAAAGATTTAAAAGCTAGCTATTTATTGTTATCGGCTTTTGGTTTTATAACTCAGAAACAAACTTGGAAGATGGTTTCCTGGAGTCTCCTCCAAGGACCTGGGAGGGATGCAGGGAGCGGGGGACGAACAGGAATCCCGCCATATGCTTGTCTTTGCCCGTGAAGAGCACCCACATATAATTTTAGGATTTATTAGTTAGTGTTCACTGTGGTTTTGTCTATTTAATATTTCAGACAACTGCTTGTTCATGTTCACTGAGGAAGAGGAAGTAGCGTGTTGCGTAATAAAACAGAATCTGGAGAATTAACGCTGATATTTGGTAAGCCATTTCCTCTTCTTACTACAAGTGTCTAATTCATGCTTTCCCCAGTAAGTAGCAAAATTGCAGTTCTCATCAGAAATTCTGAAGTCGAAATAGAAGTCTCTGAGGGCCTGGTTGACTCTGAGGTGGCGTTTTTCTCAAGAGTTTTTGGAAGTGAGGGGCTGTTCAGAATTTTGACATTTGTGCTGTTACCTGTGATGAGATGAAGGTACAGGCAGGTGCAAACAAAAGCTTCTCAGCGTTTGGCTCAGAGGGCTCAAGGGTTTCACACCCTGAGCTGCAGTTCCCATGTGAGAGTGAAACCTTGTGAGAGTGAGGCCTTGCGGTGGGGCAGAAGTTGTACAGTGTGCTGGAAACATCCGTGGAGATAACAGACACTTAAGCAAAAGTTGGAGAAGGATGAGCCCTTTCTCCTGACTCAGAATGAGGCAGGCTGCACTCCTCAAAGGTCCCTTCCTCCTACCCTAGCCCCTCTGCAGTCTTTTCCTCAGCTAGATGTGATCCAAGGGTGTGTGTCCCCAAGGATCTCAGGACACCTCCCAACAGCTTCTGCAACCTGGTCCAGGCCTAACACTGGAGCAAATCCTTTACATATGTAAGGTAAATTTGCCTTGCTCTCATCTGGGGCCCTGTGGGGTGCTGCCTTCCCGTCCTGTACCCAGGTGAGACATGGAGAGATGGACTCACTTTTAACTCTGTTAAATATTCTCCGGTCTTAAGTAGTGTGTACTAAGGAAGGAACACCTCAAATTTCTCTTGAGATCTATGGTTTGGTGCTAAGAAGATAAGAAGGCAGACATTTCTGGCTCTTCAGTAAATTCTGCCAGGTGCCTGCAACCTTGTCAGTACAAATACTGATCTTAGAGGAAAAATGAACTTCGAATGTGACCCACACTGATGCTTATCAGAACCCAGTTTAAAAAAAAAAAAAAAAGGCTTGCAGAGCCCTAGAGAAAGTAGGTACCAAATCATGACCTTGAAAAGACACCTACACCCCCGTGTTCATTACAGCACTATTTATAATAGCCCAGATATGGAAGCAGCCTGATGTGCCTTTGATGGATGAGTGGATAAAGGAAAAGGGGAGGTACACACACACACACACACACACACACAATGGAATATTAGAAAAAGTTATCAGAAAAAAAAAAAAAAAGAATTCCTGTCATTTGCCAGAACATGGATGGACCTTGAAGGCGTCATGCAAAGTGAAGTAAGTCAGACAGAGAAAGACAAATACTGTATGATTCATTTATATGTAGAATCCTACAAAGAACAGATTGGTGGTTGCCAGACTTGGGGGTAGGGTAGAGGATATAGGATAGAGGACAAAATGGGTGAAGGGGGTAGAGACTTACAAATCTCCCATTATAAAGTCCTGAGTGTGTGGACTGAGTGTGACGTACAACATTGTGACAATAGTTAATAATACTGGATTGCAAATTGGAAGGTTGCTAAGAGAGTAGACCTTAAAAGTTCCCATCAGAAGAGAAAAATAAGTGTAACTATGTATGGTGATGGATGTTGACTAGACTTACCATGGTAATCATTTTGGGAGATGTATCAAATCATTATGTTGTACAAATAAAACTAATGCAAGGTTACATGTCAATTATACCTCCATTAAAAAAAAAAAAAAGGTGTGTGGGTGCATGGCAAGGGCAGAAGGTGAAAGTGATCCAACACTAAAGGAGCAGCTGCTGGGGCCCCAGTTCCCTGGGGAGGAAGACACAGGTCAGCCCCACTTAAAGGCACATGGAGGCGGTGATGATAGGGGGAGCTCTTCTCCCTGCATCCTGTTTCTAGACATTAAATATCTGGTTCATTGCCTGAGCAAATCACTGAATGATTTTCATAGCATGAAGGGAAAACAGAGGAGGAGTCCAAGCCTAAATGCTAATGCAGTCTCTGCATTAAAAAAACATTTATTATGGGTTTGAACTGAGGCCAGGCTCAGGCTGCCAGAGGGAGCTGGAAGGAGAGATTGGAGAGTGCCTCCTTTGAAGTTGGTGGTCAGGTTTCTGCTGGCTGTGGTAGTGAACCTCGCTTATCCCACCAAAGAGTAAGGCTATTATTTAGAAGGGAGGGGGCCCACATTTGAAGTTCTGTATTAACATTACTACAAATGATAGAAAACTGTGGATTTCCAGACAGCTTTTATGTTGCAGAGACCAAAGCAAGTTGCCTAATGTGGGTTTTGCCCACTCCCCTTAGAGGAGTAATTTTAAAGAGCTTTAATTTAATGAAACAAATTTCCACGCCAAGAGTCCCCAGGGTGGGTGGAGACAGTTTGCAGGACTGAAGGGCTCTCAGGCCCTGCCTGAATTTTCCAGGCTGTGGAGTTCTCCTGGGCCTGCCTCTGCCTGAGGGCGCAGCTGTATGTGAGTAGCCCTGGGTGCTGAGCCACAAGCCAGGATGAACAAGAGTAAATGGGCCCCACTTCACCCTCATGGCAGCTCCCAGCCTAAGGGGGTGAGGAAGAACGGGGAACGAGGCCATCCAGTGTGAAAATAGGAAGGGCCATGTGAAAGTCAGACCATGATGGGGAGATCACCACCAGGCAGAGGGTTCGGATGAAGAAGGCATAGTTATGATGCACTTCCAAAGAGGGGCAGGATTTGGACAAGAAGTAAGTGGAAGACAGCTAGAAACGGAGCACGTGGGAAACTTGGAAACATGCTTGGGGAAGGAAGAGCGTTTAGAGAGAAGGCTGAGAAGACTTGTCAGGGTCAGGTGGGGAAGGGTCTGGCCTCCGGAGGGAAAGAGCCAGGGGCAGCTACAGTGGCCCAGGTGAGAGGAGCCCAGCCTGGCTGTGCCATGTGGACAGGACTGAGACAGTGGCTCTCAGCAGTGGCTGCACCCGGGAATGGCTCTGGGAGCTTAAAAAGTGTGGCTGGGACGACAGAGCCAGAGTTCTGGCTTAACTGGTCTGAGGTGTGGTGGGTGGCATTGGGTTTTGCGCAAATCTCCCCATTCTAAGATGCTGCCAAGGTAAAGATTGGCTCATTTGCAGCAGATTTGGATTCAGTGGGGCTTGTTCTAGAAGTTTGAGGTGATGCCAGTAATTCTGGTCCATAGACCACTCTTGGAGTAGCAAGAGGGTCTACAGGACTTAGCCATGCAGAGCACCTGTCTGCTGTTTAACCTGGGGAGGAAAAGCAGAGAACATTTGACCTCTTCCCTCTGGTATGTTCTGGGATGCTGGCCCTTGATGAGAGAAGGCAATCTTGTTCACTTGTGGTCACAGCCCTTCAGGGACATGTGGGGACTTTAAAAAATGAATCACAGGGGGACGCCTGGGTGGCTCAGTGAGTTAGGTGTCTGACCCTTGATTTCAGCTCAGATCATGATCTTAGGATGGTGATATTAAGCCCAGTGTCCAGCTTGGCACTGAGCGTGGGGCCTGCTTGGGGTTCTCTCCTTCTCCCTTGTCCCTCCCTGCTCATTCTCTCTCTCTCTCAAAATAAATAAATGAATAAAATAAATAAATAAATAAATAAATGTATATCTAGATAAAACAAAGCACACATAACCTCAGGGCTAGAGGAAGACCTCCCAGGGGTTGTGTGGACAAGCACAGCTTGTACCAGATTCCGTTTGTTCAGCTTCCATAAGTGTGCTCTCCCACAGCAGATCTGCCTGGGATCACCTCCTCCATGCTGACCTGCCTAGGTCCCTCCTCCCTCTCCCTCCTTGTCTCTTCTCTCACATTTGGTAAAGGCAAGATTTCCCTCTCATCGGGCTTGCAGTGGGTGGGGCATTGCAGCCACATACAAAGATCCCCAAGATACCCACCGAAGGGGCCATAGAAAATGCAGGCTCTCAAGATCAAAGCAAGAAGTAGTGACGATATTGCACCTGGCTTCATGGGCATAGAGACTTCTCTGTCTCTGCTAGAGTCAGAACCCATAAGGGAGATGGTTCTCAGGAGGGCCCACAGCAATGTGTTTATTCAGGGGAGCCTAAGTATTTCAGTAAATTAAGCTTCTGACTTTAGGACAGGTCATGGTCTCAGGGTCCTGGATCAAACCCCATGTTGGGCTCCCTGCTCAATAGGGAGTCTGCTTCTCCCTCTCTCTCTGCTCCTTCTTCCCTGCTCATTCCCTCTCTCTCTCAAATAGATAAAATCTTTAAAGAAAATGAAATGATACTTTTCCAACCATAATTAAGTCAGCTTTGGTTAATATTGACAATGAGAAATGACTTTGCAATTAGATCATGTAAAAAATCTAAATAATAGTAATAATAATAGCACACACTTGTTTAGCAGTATGGACCAATCCTTATTCTAAACACCTCATATGTGTCAGCTTATTATAATTCTCCCAACAGCCCTATAATTCAGTACCACTATTATTCCCAATTTATAGAGAGCCCTGACTTAGATGAGGTTAAATAACTACCGCAAGGTCACATGGCTGGTAAGGGGTAGAGTGATAGAAAGCAGGCATTTTCCATAAATTGCATGAACTAAATCTATATTTCCAAACTGGACAAAAATATAATGGGATGTCCATATTCAAAATACAATACTCTAGCATCTTTGGCAGTTATTTAAATGTACAATTAAAATCTTTAAATATCACCTTTAACGTTTGACTCAGTGGCCATGCACATTGGCCCCATCCCACCTTTGTGAGGTTCAGTCCCTCATCTGCAAAAACAGAACAGCCATCTCTGCTCAGCAGGGTTGTTGAGAGAGCCCAAGAAGTGGCCTGGCCTGAAGCCAGTTCTGGATGAATGGCAGATATTATTAACATGGTTGGCATCTGGAAAACCATCTTGGCCTGTGGTGGGAGCTCCCTGAATAGAAGCACCCTTCCGCCTCATTAATGATTCGCAGATTGTATTCCCATGGAATAGAACACCCTGATTGGGGTGGGGGGTAGCCTGATGCAACTAGGTTCCATGCCTCCTCTTATCTTTCCTGCCCCAGCTTCCTCGAAGAAGACATCACAGTGCACCCCCTCCGGCATGCCAGTTCTGAGGGATAAAGCTGCACAATGACATCTCTTTCCTATGATCATTTGACTGGTTTACATACCAGGTCACCACGAAGAGATCTGTGAATCAGTGATCGAAAGCTGGGAATAGGGACATGAGTGAGGCAGGCACTTCCTTGTCTTCACCAAACTTGCAGTCTACGTATCACCAGATAATTGCAACACTGACAAGTGCCATAGTATAGAAGAAATCAGGGTGAATGCCAGCCCAGAAAAGGGTTATCGAAGAAGGGAAGGTTTCCTGGAGGAGATGTCATCCAAACTAAAATCAAATGGACAAGTAGAAGCCAGACGGCAGGAGCAACGTGTCCATCATCGTGGAGGTAAGACAGAGTGTGCTGAGCTTTGAGAACAGGAAAGCTTAGTAAACTTGACCACAGAGCTGAAGATTTCCCAGTCCAAAGCATGATTTCTTGCCTTTTTTGGCCCTCCCAGTTGATGGTATGCTTCTGGAAAACACAAAGAATTCTCTACATCTTTTGTATTTATCCCCAAATTTGCTCATTTCTTGCCTCCTAGGGCTCATCTCATGCATCCCTGGGTCTGGGCAGCACTGCATGGAACCCAGTCTAGCCAGGGCCAGGAAAGGGGCTAACAGAACCCTGTCTGCTGGCCCCTAAGATATGAGTCCCCAGGAATCCATGCTCTAAAATATCTTTTCATGCATTGTTCCAAATCCAAATTATGTAAGCAGCATTTCACCTGCAAGTGGCATACACACCCAGTAGCCCTGGGGCTGGGGTTTTGGGCCTGTAGAATGGAGGATATGTGTGGCTTGTCTCAGCCTGCCTTTCCATTCCAAGACCTGAGAAGGGCACAGAGTCAGCAGCCAGGACGGGAGAACAGGATTGTCCATTTACGCTCTCGCTCTGTGACCAAAAAGATCCCATCCCCAGCAGACAGACGCAGCCTCTTTTGTTGCTTCCCTAAAGTGACCCTGGCCACTCTCTCACCCTCGTACTTTCTGGGGCTTTCTGTTCCAGTCTGCAAAATTAACTCCTGCAAGTGACACAAGAAACAAGCTCTGCTCTCTGCAAGGCCAAACCAGCTGAGGTCAGATGTCCTTTGAGGCATGAAAGCCAAGATTTTCTGCGACTTTTCAGAGCATTCCCAGTTGCAAGATTTTCTTGGAAATCCACAAGTAAAGAGCTACTTGTGTTCTAGAATGAATGAAGTGCATTCTTATGGTTGGCTCTGGAGTGCTCACTGATACCATCACACAGGCAAACAGACTCCCTATTTGTGTGCTAGAGAAGGCCACGTTGATGTCCGACTAATTTATATGTTTCCAGTTTGAGCAATTCAGTTTATTTTCCTTGTGATTGTGATGAGCAGGTTGGCTAGCAAATAAAAAATCAATAGAAGGAGACTTCCCCAAAAGTCAGAAGAAGACTGAAGCAGAAGGCCAGAGCCCTCAGCTCTACTGGCCTGGCCTCCAGGCCTGGGACCCCTGGCAGCCTGACTGCTCCATGGACCAAGGTCTGAGGTTGAGGGAGAAGTTCCTCCACACACAGGGACTGGCCACTTGAACCATGCTGGAGCCTGCCACTTCTAGGAGCTCTTCTTTTTGCTCCCGAAAGTAGTCCTGACTGTCCTCTACGAGACCCCGAACGTGTGAGTTTTCCAGGATGTCTCTCCTGACAATTCTCTTTTGGCCTGGGTTACTCCTTTGGCTGGGTGGGCGTGTGCCCCATCTCAGCCGGTGAGCTCCCTGAAGCTGGGAGCACAGCAGCTCCTGTCTCCTCAGCAGCTCTGGAGGAAGCATTTCATCGATGGTAAACCCAGGGTCCCCTGCTATGGATCGAATGTATGCCATTTCTTTACTGCCAGGATGTGGGACCCAAAATCCAGGTCCTGTCTCTCCCCATGGTCCAGGACTGTTCTTCTAAGTGTGCAGTTTTCCCCGCCACCTTTTTCAGGAGACGCCTTGCACCGAGGTGCTCGTGTTTAGCCTCAGGCAACCCCACTCAACAAGGGCCATGCTTCCAGCCAAGGGAGTCCCTCTGAAACGCAAACACAAACAGGCCATCCTGCCGGGACCAGTAGCCGCCTGCTGTTAGCTGGGGAGGAAGGACTTTCATTCATTCTTGTCACCGAGCTGGCATGGCGCCAAGCCCCACATCTGGAAACAGTTATGAAGAAAGAAAAGGCATGAAAGCCTGGACTTCGTGACCCTGCCGTCTTCCTTTCTGCTGCTTTATTTATTAATTTACTGGTGTGGGGTGATCCACTCAGGTCCCCAGCAGAAAGTTACAGGCACCAAAGTTACAAAGAGGCCACGACAGTCACAATACGCTCTGAAAACGGGCCAAGATCTTATTTATGGGGTCTTGGAAAGACTTTACATCTAAATAAACATGTTTTGAAGTTGCAGAGTGTATTGGACTTTAATCAGCAAGCCAAGCCTTTCTAAGCTCTGCCTCGAGCTTCGTGCTTCTCTCTGACTTGGCCAGACCCAGCCACATCTGTCTCCAGGGCTCACTAGGATTTGTGCTCATAGGATTTGGACACAGAGATAGAGTCTGCTGTTTACACATCACACAGACACACACACTCACACTCATGCTTGTTGCTTCCCCCCACGTACCTCCTTTAAACTGCAAAGGTGGCTGACCTGTCTTTGCATGGCCCTGGGGCACATTCCAGAGTGCTGATCGGTTGTGAAGTTTGGAAAATGTCCACGCCGAAGATGGGTTTTTTTGTAAAAAGGACCAAATATCAAGCCTTAAGATATGTAGTAGATTTCTATACAGTGGTGGGGGGTGGTTCTAAATAGAATAATCAAGATGGCCTTTTCCTTGGCCATTAAGAATGGATACATGAGAAAGCAATTCTTCTAGGCTCCTGTATGTCCCAGGAACTATAGAGCTCTGACGAGAACCAGAAACCTAGACTAGCAATATGTATGTCACTGGTACTAACCCTGCCTCTGGTTTTTGGTTTGATGAGTTGCAGTCTACCTTTGCTGACTTGGCTTCCCTCCCAACCAAATGATGAATCACCTCTTCTGGGAAGTATCCCAACCGCCCCCCCCACCCCCGCCACTGCCCTGCCGTACTCCCTCACCATTGACTAGCCACCACCACCCCCTCACACCCTGTGTGGTTGGGTACTTTCCTTTGGAAATCCTGTCCACGGATCCATGTATTAAGCTGTTATTTCATTGTATATGAGCCTAGCTCCCCCACCAGACTGAGTGCCTCACGAACAGAGAATGACTGAGTCATTTCTGGAACTGCCACATGCAACCTGTTGCTGAACTTGTAGCCTGAGTTCTGTGAGTGGAGAATCAGTCCCAGACCATTTTCTGGAGCAACACCATTGTCCATACACCGGCAGTAGCGTTTTTTGGTAAATGAGGTAGAACAACAGGACTTACTCAAACTGTGGCTCAACTGTGACTTCAGAAATGTGCTCATTAATCTAGACAAATCTTTTGTACAGATGCTGGGGTCATTTTGATTCTTCTGTTGTCCTGGGATTTTGTTGTATTAAATGTTAATTCAAGGGACTGTGCCATTCGTCTGAAGAATTCTCAGGCACGGATAATTGGTTGGAGCACTAATTTAAAAAGGTATCAAAGGGAAGTTTGGGGTGTTTTGTTTTGTTTTGTTTTTTTCAGTGAGTCTGGATGAAGTGTTGTCACATGGCGGGTTGTGCCAAGAACCCAAAAAATTACCTCTCACTTCTTATTTTACCCACTTTTACCATACTTTAAGAGAAACAATGACTGCTCAGTATACACAGTCCATCCCCAGTGTGAAATATATTAGGAAAGAAAATGATCCGTCTTGCCAACCAGAGTCAGGCAGAGGTCATTGCCGAAGCACAGAAGGCAGCAAAGAGGAGTCTGGATAAGTAAAGTGCTTGCTGCAGTACGTTTAAGAGTCCACGTGAGCTGAGACCCTAAGTTAGCAGTGGGAACCTAGAGAATACCCCAGGGTAAATTGGGGTGCAGCTGGAGAAGGTCCCATCTGGGTTGCTCCAGGCCATTGGGAGCCCAAAGTCAGTGCTGCAGACAGGTCTAGACCCTGGGGGAAAAGACTGGGATGTGCTTCACCCAAATTCAAGAAAGCAGCCCCCCTCCTGCCCATGCCGGCAGAGTAGCATTTTTATTGGTTTAACTCCCTCCCTTCTGGAGACTTCCTCAGAGGAGGACTGTGCCACTGGGTGATTTGGAGGAGCCGAAAGTTGCCACGGCAGAAGCCGGCTGAGAATCCCCCGGCCTGTATCTCGGAAACACTGGCTCACTTAGATTCACCCAGCGGTAAATACAGATGGTCCCTTTTGCAGGTGGGGAGGGGCCTAACGGTAAGCTTGCGGAGGACGGCTGAAGAATTCTTGTGGATCCACTCAAAGGAACGCTGAAGTTCCCGTGAGAGTAAACAGCGGTGCAAGCTGCTCAGGCCCCTGTGTCTCCGTCCCCCGGGCAGGAGGGGAGTGGTCGAGGGTCACTAGTTTCCTCTCCCAAACAGCCTCATTCACCAGAAACCCACAGGGGTTTGCTCAATGAACGTCTGTGCAAGGGAGAGAAAAGAAGGTTCAAGGGCTCTCAAAAAGTGTGCAGCCCACCCTGCCGAACAAGGGGCAGCACACGGCAGTGTAGGCAGGGCCGGTGCCAAGAACTGGGCTGCCTCTGTTCAAAGCTTACTAGCTCCATCGCTTCTCCCGCAAGTCCCTTCACCTCTCCCAGCCTTGCCTTCCTCGTCGGTAAAACAAGAAAAATTCCCAAACCACAGGATTATTTTAAGGACAAAATGACTTCATGGGTGGAAAGTAATTACAGCAGTACCTGCCCTCGGTGAGCTGCGTCCGTGGGCTTGTGTTCCGTGTGGTGCATGCATGCTCAGACACGCTTTCCTCCTCGGACTGCCTCCCTGCCGCCAGGAAGCTCATGGTCATTCCCAGACACAGCCTCGTCTGGAGGAACCCTGGGCTCCTCCCTACTTTTGCTGTCTTTAGAAGCAGCAATCCAAGCCTCTTTCCAGGGCTCCTCTAATTACAGTGTTTAGGCCATCCCACTCCAGGGAAAGGTCAGGGGCCCCCAGGGTGGAAGGCTGAGGAGGAGATGCTGGGGTAAGGCTGGGGGTGGCGGGGAAGCCAGCAGCAGAGAGGGGCGGCTGGGGCTGACAGGTGTGCTCTGGGCCGCGTCTTCTGGGACGGGCCCTGAGCCCGACTGCTGCGTGAGCAGAGTGGAGGGTCCAGGGAAGTCGGGGTGTGTATCACGGAGCACTCAAGTGGGGGGAAGTTTTGCCCTTTCATACCAGGGTGAAGGTGCTGATCTTGAGAAGGGGCATGTTCCAACGTGTGCAAACCAGCAGGCAGAATGTTGTGTCTCTTATCGCTCAGGCTGTCTGGCCTGTAGAATCACCCTCTGTACCATGAATTCCAATGTCCAGAGTCATTTTTGTTGAGGCAGGGTGGATCAGGGTCAGAGCATTTCTCAGGCACTTTTTTTAAAAAAAAGATTTTATTTATTTAACAGAGAGATAACAAGTAGGCAAAGAGGCAGGCAGAGAGAGAGGGGGAAGCAGGCTCCCCACCGAGCAGAGAGCCCAATGCGGGGCTCGATCCCAGGACGATCCCAGGACGATCCCAGGACGCTGGGATCACAACCTGAGCCAAAGGCAGAGGCTTTAACCCACTGAGCCACCCAGGCGCCCCTTCTTAGGTGCTTTTAACACGCTCTCAGAAAGGCCCGGGCTCTAACTTCTTCCCCTTTCTGTCTCTGAAGCTTGCACAGCATGGGGCTGAGGAAGTGGAGGCTTTCTCTGCATTTACCAAGGGTGTGTGTGGGGGGGGGGGGGCAGTCAGAGAATCAGGATCTGATGTTGGGAGCACCCAGCCCCAGAGAAGCGGAGTCCTTCCTGTGGGGACTGAACACCCACCCCATCTGGGGAAGACGGGGAGGGGAGCCAGGACCACTGTTCTTTTAGCCCCTTGGGTCTCTGCCTGACCCAGAGGGCCACAGAACACTGGCAAATCTTAGTTGTCGGTGGGGGGAGCAGCCACGTGGAGCGGTGTCAGTCCCCGCCTTCCCCAGACCAGTCAACTGCAATGGGTGGGAATTGCACCAGAAGGGGTTCAGGCTGGCCTTTCTAAAACATAGACAGCAGTCAATTAATGAATCTGTAAATGCTGACTGTGCTGAGTTATGCTGAAGTTCTAAAAGAAGCGCACGTGTAAACACTTGGGTAACAAGTGTCACGGCAGACCCAAGGGCTAATAGCCAGTCGACATGGGAAGGAAGAGCCTCCCTCAAGTGGGAAGGCCAAGGAAGGAAGACCTGATGATTACACAACAGCTCAGAAAGGTTAAGGAACTGCTGGGGGCACACAGCTTCTCAGTAGCAATGCTGTTCTTAAAGGCAGAAGAGTATACAGGTACAGGAAAGTGGGGGCCAAGAGGAGCCCAGTGCTCTGCCTAGGGAAAGCAGAAGCGGGGCTGTGTGGGCTGCGTGTCCCACAGGAGCCAGGGCTCATGCCAGGACCGTGGGAAAGCAGGCAAAGTCCATCACAAGGAGGAATTCTACAGAGACCTGTAGAGGCCAGGCACAGTTGAAGAAGGGCAATGCATCAAAAGTACCTTTCGGTGTAGAGATGGTGGATGGATCCGTTTTATTCTATGATCTAGCCTTTTCGGTATTTTCCAAACTTTGTATCATCAGCGTGCATTCTTTTTTTAACCAGAAAAAAAAGGGGGGTCCATTAAAATGAAAGGAAAAAATGCCCATTAAAATGAAAGAAAACAGGCAGAGAAGTCTGGATTTTATCTCATAAACATTAGAAGCCATTGGGAGTGTCCTAGGAGAGCAATGTTTTGGGAGAAGGGATGTTTGGGGAAGATAAGACAGGCAGTGTTGGGAAAGGCAGATGGCTGGGGTGCTGGCTAGGGGCTGCCGCTGGTGGGAGGCGAGGCAGTGGGGTATTGGAGCGCTAGATGGGAGGAATAGAGACATCTGGGAGAGGTGTGGAAGAAAGGCTTGGAGGATCTGGGGGACATTTGCACATGGAGGGGCAGGATGAGGAGAGAGGCAAAAGTGCCTGCTGGGCTTCCAGCCCCGGGCAGTGCCCTTGGCAAGAGCACAGTAGTGAAGCAGAGCCATGGGGGCTCGCTGGAGTTTGGAATGCATAGCCACTGGGTGGTGTCTGTTCCGTGAGGCCTTTGTCCTCCAAGCAGGAAAACTTGAGGGACACCGAGGAAAGGCATGGGTCTGCTTTGTCTCAAGTTCCCTACTGTGGGCAACAATCCTCGAAAGTATTTGAGGTCAGGTGATTGAAGCAACCTCAAAAGTGCCTGTGGATTATTTTTCCAGGACATTTTTATACGAGCCAAATCAGAGCAACTCTCTTGTGAAAAATCCATTTCCCTGGAAAATGAAGTTGGGTTCTAACCAACAAGTAGCGTTTGGCAAGCCCTGATTAAGAAAGCCAGTGTTTGGAGAAGTTGTGAAAACAGCAAGTCATTTAGGAAAGTAAACACTGGGGGCCTCATGCCATTTGAGGGCTGCAACAGCTCTTCTGCCCCCATCAAATGTAGAGCCTGAAGCCGCAGGTTTGTTTTCAGTGCTGGCTGTGGCAAACCCGTGGACCACCTGGGTGCCCTTTGCAGGCTCTGAAAGGCAAGAAGAATTGCAAGTGACCCTGCAGAACACAATTGTTTTTCCCTGTTCAGTGGTGGAAGACATTGACTATCCAATGGCTGGACGATGCTGGAGGTGGGGGGAGGGGGGTACACCTGCCAGTCACCCAAGCACCTTGACTTTCGTTCACAAAGTCACCTGGGCCTCGGTGCAGCACCAGGCCACATTTTCAATGGGCTCATGTCACTGGTAAACATTTTCAGGTTTCTTTCTTTTGGTCAGTGTCTGTATTTCTTGAAAAGCTTTCCATAAGTTGAACTGTAGTTGAAACTTATCTGAGCTTTACCTGTTTCACCCAAAACCCTGTAGGCCTGTGCTTTTCAGACTTGGCTGTGCACACAAATGACCTGGTGATCTTGTTAAAAGGCAGAGTCGGATGGGGGGCGGGAGAGTGGGAGTGGGAGAGGGGCTCTAAGATCCTCGTGCACCAACAAGATGCACACATTTTCAGTGACAACGTCGTGGAAAACCCTTGACAACCCAAATCTGAATTCCCTAAATGGCACTGCAGTCACCCCTTAATTTTTGAAAACAGGGCTGTTTTGTGCATTTGTTTGTTAGGGGGATAGATAATTGCTGTGTGTAAAGTACTGTTCTAAATGCTGTGTGTTGTACAAAGAATGGAAACTTTCCTCAAAATGCGATTCGCGTACTCTTTTAAGTGAGATATCTCGTGCCAAAACCCATCCTTCCTTCTCCCCAGCAAGTCTAAGGGTACTGAATTTTAAGAGCTGATTCGCTACAAGGTGGCAGGTTAGAAAGGCTGAGTGTCCTCTGGACATTATGTTGACCATCTCGTCTGTCCGCGTTGATGCACGGGCATCACCAGGGACCCTGGGGAGGATGGCAAGAGGTAGGTATGAATTTGGCCAGGGTGCCAACGCCAGCTCTCCCACCGGCAGACCCCAAACCAGTTTCTGTCGGTTTTCTTTGTGGCCAACTTGTTGGAAACCACGAATTCATCCCGATGTTTAAGGCCTGTTGTCAAGCACAACAGAGTGATTTTTCAAAAACGAAACCGTTTGGGGGGAATGTTACATGAGCCACAGAATGTGAAAGTAGTCATTTTTATAAAGTGCCTGAAAAAGTCTAGTAATTATTGTTCCAAACAAGCCGCTCTTTCTCTTCGGTTTTTCTGACATGGAAAGAAAAAGAAAATCCTTTCCAAGTGAGCGGTCTCTTAGTGAGCTGTGTGAGCCCTGGCTGGCTCCAGGTCGGCGGGGATGGAGGACCCTTGCTTTTCCCGCCGGCTGCATGTTGTCCGGTAGAACAAAAACACTCCCAGAGCAGCTATCTCTGGTGGGAGAACATGTTTACATTCGCGGGGCTCTGTGTTTTATGGTTTTCTGGAGGGGACAGTGGTGGGCATGAAGGTGAATTTTTTTTCCTACATCTAAACAGTAAATGAAATACCGCTGTAATCTCTTACTGAGCTCATGGAAAAACTCAAGTCATCGAATGTTAGTTTTACAGATGAGGGAAGTTTTACAGAGATTACCTGGCTTGCTCCAAAGCCCATAAATCTTGCTACAGGGAGAGCTGGGCCGGGAAGGCGGGGTCCTGGGGTCCTTATACACAGGAGGCATCTTCCCTACAATCCACATGCTGCCAGGGCTCTGGCCCCCCGGGGGGAATTTCAAGCCTTAGCTTGGATCTCTTTGAAGGCTTCCTCATGTCCTCGGCCAAGCAGTCTTGTTGAAACAGAGAAATGTTCTTCTTGAAATTAATTAAATGATCATTTTCACATGATTGCTCCTATTCTTGCTAATCAGTGGCTTCTATTATATAGAACTATTACCAGGGAGAACAAGCAACTCCTATTTATTGGCCGTTTTACTTGAGTTATGTAATGTAATCTACGCTGAAGTCCTGTGAGGCAGATTTTATTAGCATGTCTATGAGATAAGTAGCAACTTAAGCTCAGAGGAGTTGAATAACTTGCCCAAGGCCACACAGTTTATAAGTAGGAGGACTGGGATTTGAACTCAGGCCACCTGCCTCCAGCACCTGAACTCCACAGCTCTGCTGTCCCGATGCCATTACTCAGGCAAGGCTGGCTATCTACTCGGGGGACCTGGTGTGGGGACTCCAGTGACAAAGGTGAACTGTCAAGCAAGATCGCCAAAGGCTACTTCCCCGCTTTCCTTCCCAGAAACTTCCTATTGTTACCCCACATTTACAAAGGAATTATTTTCCAGTAGGTCAGGCTCAGATGCTTGTTAATGGAGGCTGCCATGTGTTCAGACCTCAGCCCAGCCAATGCAGCCTTCCCAGCTGGTGATCCGAGCAGCCATCCAGACTGACTCACTGAGTGGGGTCGTTGCCAAAGACACCTCTCTCTTTGTGTGACCCCTGGCTGAGCAGAGAGTCAGCACACAGGATTTCTTGATGTGGAAATCATCAAAATAGCTCTTCCTATCCTGTTCTCTGGATTTTTTCCCAGAAGTTGCAGGGGAAAAAAGGAAATGGTAATAAAACCCACGATGAGGGAAAGAATTCACAGATCAAGTGGAGCTAAACCCTGGAGACTCGAACCCAGAATCTAAGGCAGCAGGAGAGACATTCTCCTCTCTCAGAAGGTTGTTTTCGGGAAAGTTCACTTATTCCTGACTGAGGTATGTGCTTGACAGTGCTCACCAGCGAGCAGACTGAGCCTCATCTGGGTAGAAACAGGCAAAGGAATATTTTCCTCAAAGTGACAGAGCCTTCCCTCCCAGAGCTAGCCAGGACAGTGAGTGTCCCACCCCTTCATTCTGGGGAGATGGGGGTGGGGAGAAAGGCCATCAGGCCAAGACCACCCCATCTCATTCCCTAGTCTTCAATGCAGAAGATATAAACTAGGGTTCCAGGAAACTCTCTACAGCCTTCTGGTCTTTGGTTTCCCGAGTGCCAGTGATAGGCTAGAACCCACTCAGTGATAGGATCCCGCCGGAGCTCTCCGCCCCACCTGGCAATGATGGGGCTCTCTGAAACCCTCCTCTCCTTTGGTCTCCCTGCTGGGTTCCTTCTTTGCCTGCCCCTCAGCCTCTCAAATGCATCGTCCCCAGGGCTTGGATCTGCTTCCTCTTTTCCCCTCTCCTTGCTTTTCCTCCTTCTCTCTTCCAACGGAGGTTCCCCCAGATACCTCGTCTACTCCTTGGCTTTGGCCACCACCTGCTAGTGTGGTGACTCAAGGTGCATCTCCTGTCTTTGCCTCTCCCCAGCACTCCAGCCTTGTGAAGGCAGCTCCTTCCAGGACCTCTCCACCTGGAAATGCAGGTGGCTCAGGGGGCACGATGTGAACACACCCGGGGTCACGCCTCCCAGTGGGGTGCCTCCCCACTGGCACCCCAATACACCTTCCCCGTGTGCTCCTCATACATCCAGTCCTTCCAGCTACAAGCCTTGGTTGCCTCTTCACTTGCCTCACGACTACTCTCTAGTGCCCATGGGGTTTCCAAGTCTAGTCAGTGCTACCCTGAAGTCTCCCTGAAATCTGTCCTCCCACGTCAGGCCCCCAATAGCTTCTACTGTCCTAAGTAGGAGGTGCCCCTGCCCCCATCCCCTCAACTGTTCTGCTCCATGACTCTCCCTGCACCTCCTACTCTGATTATCCCTCTTTTTCTTTTTCCTTTCCATCAGCATTCTAACATGTCTGAGCCTTTCTTGATTTTGTCTTCCCCTGACCCCGATCCTGACTCTCCCTTTCCCTTCCCAGACAAGATTCTCAAGCGAATTGTCTATGCTCTGTACTCGCATCTCCACCCCACCCGCTCACTGTCAAACCACCCCATCTGGCTTCAGCCATCCTCTTGCCCACAGCCAAGTCCCCAGTGGCTCTCTGTTTGCAACACTGCAGGCTCTTTGGGTCTGTCATGTGGGCAGCAGTACTGCGAACAGCCCCTCCTTGACGGCCCCCCTGCCCAGGGACAGCCCCGCGCTCCCCATCTCCTTCCACTCCATCACCAGCTTTGTGGCTGCTCTGCGCCCTCACCGTCACGGCCATCACCCACCTCCTGCTCTCTCTGCCCTCCCCAAGAGTCCATGCTCTCCCACAGCCTCAGCTTCATGTGTGCCCAGGGTGACTCCCACATGTGACTCTCCACCCCCACCCTCCCAGAGAGCCACAGCCTACGTCCTGCTGTCCGTGGGACACTCTACCTCAATCAGTCACAAGCACGTCAGACCTCCCCTCTCCTGGCAAACCTGCAACTCCATCCCTGTCCCTTATTGTACAAACGGCGTCCCCACCCATCGAGATGTGTGTGCCAAGAGCACCTGAGACATCTTGCCTCTTCCCCCACCCCTCCTTACGTACAGCCTCCAGGTCCTGCTGGGTCGGTTACCTCCTCCACACCCCTCGAGTTGGCCCCCCTCTCTGCATACCCATCTCTACCATGGATGGTCCCGCTCTCATGTGCCCCCTTCCTAGTCACCTGACATTCCTGCCTCCAGGGTGGCCCTGCTTTATCTGAGGTTCTCTCAGCCTGTTCCTGACACTGATCATGTCACTTGCCCGTTTTCCCACCACGAGCACTTAGCTTGGGTCTGGGCCCTGCAGCACAGTCTTCCAGCTTCCTCTCTCCTTGACTCTACCTCCCCATTGTTCAGCCAACAGGACAACTTGAGTTCCCTGAACACGTGCCCCCTTTTGCTGACCAGCTCCTTCTCACCCTCAGGTCTAAGACCAGATGTCACTTCCACAGGGCCAGGTGCTTCCTTGGGGCTCCCAAGGCTCCAGCTGCCATTCTCCATGGCACATTGTTGGCTCATGGATCTCCCAACTGTGAGCTTTTTCAGAAAGAGCCCAGATGTCAATCACCAGGCCTTCATTGTCTCCCCAGGGCCAACAGTGCTGGGGGTGGGGGGAGCAACTAGTGGGTGATTAATAGGTGCTTGGGTGAATACTGACGGCCCCTCCCCTGTGACTATTTGCAGAGGTGCTCTGAGCTCCTCCAAGGCAGAAATCTAGTCCCTTCCATCTCTTTGCAGAGTCCTTCAGGCCCAGAGTACTGAAGAGAGGTTTAAGGAAAGCGAATGAGTGTGCACCAAGATGAGCAGACCCCCCAACACCCTATTCTGGGGGTTCTGAGGGTAGCTTAGTTTTTTGGTTTCTGTCAATCCAAGTGCTACTCCTTTCCTGTCTTTCAGTTAGCTAGCCAGGGTGAGGCCAGTTCCAGAAACATCCCAGAAACACAGACAAGTGTGAAGGGAGTGCGGAGGGCATCACCAGTGCCCTGCTCCCCTAGAGTTTTGCAGCCAGAGGTCAGGGAGGGATCTCAGGGATGGGGCTCTGCAGGCCTGGAGGAGAGGGAGGTGTGAGGAGCCGGCCTGCCGCCCCTGCGCCAGCACCACCCAACCACGCCCGCCGGAGGGGCCTTGGCCCCTGGGGTGGGCGCCGCGCGGGGAGCGCGGGGGTGCGGGAACTGCGGGAGCCGCTCATGGGTGCCGCGCTGCCGGGGGCGGCGGGCGGGAGGCGGGGGCGGCGGGCGCCCGGCTTCCCCGCCCCTCGTGGCCGCTCCCTCCAGCTCGCCGCCTACTTAACCTGGCCCTAGGCAGCGGCGCTCTCACTTCCCCGATGTCCGCGTCCTCCCGCTCCATGGCGCTCCTCGTGCAGCTGCTGCCCCTCGCCCTGGCGCTGGCCCTGGGCCCCGTCGCCACCCTGGCGGGCCCGGCCAAGTCGCCGTACCAGCTGGTGCTGCAGCACAGCCGGCTCCGGGGCCGCCAGCACGGGTAAGCCGGCCGCAGCGCTCGGGGTGGCCGTGGGACGGGCCGGGGGCGCGCGGGACAAAGCACAAACGGAAAGCAGGAGGCGCGCCGGCACCCGGAGGGACAGGCCCTGCACGGGGTGTACAGAGCGGGGTGGGGGACCTGGAGGGCATGCCCGCAGGAGAGGCTACTTGCAGAGGAGGGGACGGGCGAGCTGACCAGCAACACTCCCCATCGGACCGAGAGGGCTGGACAGATAGACGGCCAGGGCTTTCAGCCTCCTCTCCCCGGAAGGGGGTGGGGAGGGGGGGAGTTGGCAGCTCTGCCCAGAATAACGGTGGAAAGGTAGCCACAGGGCAGAGAGGAAGCCCACCCAGCCGGGTGCAGATTCCAGTGAGGCCAGGTCCTTCCAGAGGGCGTCTCCACACGTGGCACAGGGCCATGCAAGCTGGCAGTGTCCAAAGCCCGGAAGCTCCTGCTCACCTGGCCAGGCTCCGCGCCCACCACAAGGCACGGCAGTGGCAGTGTGGCATCTCCTCCCCTCACACACGTGATACAGACTGGGAAACTGAGTCTGGAGAGGATGCTTCACTTTCCTGCAGTCCTGCACTAGACCCTGGAGCCAAGATTAGAATCTGCCTTGAAACAATAGCTGGGAATATAAGTGTGGGACGTTATCATTGTGGACAGTCCTTTGAGACACTGCGGATGTGTTGGCTTTAGGAGGCAAACCCAGGCAGAGGGTCCGACCTGGTAAAGATCCCGGCGCAGACCCAGACCGGGATGGCTAGTATTTCTACATCCCAAACTAAACCATTGTGCCTCACACTTAACCAGGCTTGGCTATAGCTTCCAGCCGACCTGAAAAGAGTTACAGCCAACTCTTTTTTCACAATGAGGTAAAACTCTATGTGGGTAAAGGACATGGTAGCCCACATGTCCCTGGGCCCCAGTAGGAGCTCAGGTGCCATTGGGTCTGGATTTGAACTCAGTAGGGCCCAGACTGCCACATGACCGGGCAGATGTGTACTCAAGTCAAAACTCACTGTTAAGGGTGACTAGAGTTGACTTCAGAGGCCTTACAAAGCCGTGGCTCCCCACCCTGAGGAGGACCCCAGGGGTGCGTACAGGCTGCCCCCTTCAGGGGTAGTCATCCTTGTATCCCGTGCCTGTGGCCTTATATATGGGCTTACTTGGCCCATCAGGTTCACAGGACTGTGGGGAGGGGGATTTCTGCAGGGTGAGCCGCAGCCTCAGTGCCCTCCTGGAAAGAGCAGAGCACCAGGGAGTGTCCAGGGGTCTTTAGGGCAAGGGGAGAATCACCTTGGGCTTGGGCTGTGTGTGCAGAAGGCTGAGGGTCAGTTCAGAAAGTTAAGGGGTCTCTGAGGCTTAAAATCCAAATGGGTGTCCCTGGCATTCTCACTGTCTATGCCCAGCTCACCTCTGTCTTCCTGCCTTTCTTGCTAAAGAAGCGTGTTCTGATTGGGTGCCACAGTGTGCCTGGGAAGTTTCTGTTCCCTCTGTATCTTAGCCACTAAGTCAGGAGAGGATCCGGATAGCAGTCTTGCCCCCCCAGAATGGTGTCTCTGTGCACACCAACATGAAGCTTCCCCAAGGGCATTGGCATCCTTCCACCAAGAATCACTTCTGCAGAAATCCTCCTTGCCTTGGGAGCCCAGAAGAGACACTCACCACCTGGAAAATACTGCATTATTTTATTTATTTATTTATTTATTTATTTATGCAAAGCAAGTGCTCCTTAATATGAATTTTGGATATTAGACCAACTTCCTCTGCACCCCTCCTCCCCGTGCCTCTGCAGGCTGATCCTGTTGTTTTGGTTCTTGGGGTGTCTCGGGAAAGGCCTGCAGAGATCTGTGATTGGCAGTATGGTCTGAGAAGTCACACCTGTACCCCCTCCGCTGTAAAGTGTGGGCCTT
Organism: Mustela lutreola; assembly: GCF_030435805.1. Classification (NCBI taxonomy): domain Eukaryota; kingdom Metazoa; phylum Chordata; class Mammalia; order Carnivora; family Mustelidae; genus Mustela; species Mustela lutreola. Next base: position 74,313,054 of record NC_081294.1, read on the forward strand.
TAGCCGATGAACTGTAACAAAATGGTTGTAAGCACAGTTGCATTTACTGTGACCATCGTGCCCCCAGAAGTACCACGGGACTGTGTGGCCTTGCACATGGGTGTGGCGCCCTGTGCAAAACGCATGACCTTGTTCAAGCCCCAACCCTCCATTTGCAGTAAGAAGTGGTGAAAAGGGAAGAAAAATCTCTGCTGTTTTAAGGCCACGCGGTGTTCTCCAAGACCTGACGCACAGCTGGCAAGTGTGCCTCACCCATGCACAGCGCTCTATCCCCCCCACCCCGCTTGCTTGCATCTTCACCACCACATGGGAGATCTGTAGTTTGTGTTCCCATTTTACAGATGGAGAAACTGCAGCTTAGTGGGAGGGAGGGACTTAGTTCCCGTGCAGAGAGCTACTGGGAGCGTAGAGACTGTGACATGGTCGCCTGACTCCCGGCTGCACCCATGTTGCTATAGAGAGGGACAAAAATACTGACAGAGAAATAAAAATGCGTTCGCACTTCTACCAGCCTCCCCAACTGGGCTGGATTTCCTGGAGCACTTGATTCTCAAATCCAACTGGAACAGCAGAGCTGTGGTGCTGAAGGCTGAAGGCCCAGAAATGGCGAGGTCATTTCGATTAGACTTCAGCCTTGATTTCCTGTGTATACAGCCCACCCCTCCCACCCTGCTGTGAGCCTCCGCTCCTATCTCAAAGGGCTGCAGCGGTGGAAACTCACTCCGCAGAGGAATGTTGGAACCACATCCACAAGAGACTCACTGAAGATTCGCCAACCGCCTACGGAAAGTTGCAGGGAATTCATCGACAGTAATTGTTTCCTGCTCGGTCACATAGAAGAGCTTCTGAGATTGTACAGCAATAAACAGTACCTAGGGCTGGAGTGTGGCCAATGGGGACTCTCCCGGGGTTATGTGGGGACGGCTGTAACCTGTGAATCTCAGGCAGCAGACAGAGGGGCAAAGGGGCTTCCGGTAGAATCCTCAGGAGGGACCCAGCTAGGGCTAAGGGGACGTGGGCTTACCTCCCTGCTGGCCTGGGGTTTGCTCTCCACCCTTAACTTCCCCTGTCCTGCCCCCTACGTCGACTCACTGCTATGTAGTGGGCCTACTTGGGCCACTCACCTGTGTCCCCTGAGCCACAAACTGGACAAGAGGTGACATCCACATGGGAGAAGACAGACAGCAGAGAAGCAAAGTGTCAGTGTGCCCTCCTACACAATAACCCAACTCTGAGCATTTGAGAACTGCCCATGTTCCCGCAGCCAGCAGGCCAGGGATGGCAGGTGCAGCTCTCACTGAAGGAGCCGTGTCTTCCTGGCAGCAAGTATGGTTACGGAGTGCATTTTTAAAGTAACAGAGGAACTGAGATGTAAAAGTCACACCTGAATTTCTCAGGACGCAGAGGTTTTCTGGAAGCCTCTGACTCTTTGCTTTGCTTTCCTCTGACTTGTGCTTTGGCCAATGAGCCTGACCCGAGGCAGGAAGACAACCCCCCCCCCCCGCCCCCACAGATGTCACCACATAGCCACAGCTGACTCCTTTCGCCACGGGCTCCTAATGACAATCCCGCCACCACATGCCCTGGGCATGGCCCAGATCATGACTTGGTCCATGGATTAAAAAAACATAAAAACAAACCCCCATGGCTATGGGAAGGAAGGCTTCTCAACAGAACTGTGGACATTGCCATCAGCTTCTCCAGAGTTCCCGTGGACTCCTCTAAGTGGGTGGTCCCAGGAGCAGTATTTTCAACAAGGTCCTTCTGAAGTCTCTCTTCACCCTGACGCAGGGCTAGGGCCCCAACTGGGACATAAAAGAAAGAACAAGGCAGGGAACCCTGTTCTTTGGAGGGCAGGGAGATACATCCTCTCTGATCAGTGTTGGATTCTGTTTGGTAGCAAGCATCAAACAAGGGCTATATTCCAGGTCAGATGTGCACAGAAGAGTGTCCCCTGGGGCCCTGGAGGAAGGTTTTCTGGGGACAGCGGACTTCGGATGGGGCCTGAGTATGAATAACAGAGAGAGTCAAGTGGAAGAGCATCTCCTAAGAAGGTCCTGACCACAGTCAGTTTGGTTGTGTTCAGAGCTAAGCCTCTGGCCTAGGGATGCAGAGTACGTCTGTGTGGCACTGCCTGGGAGGTGCCAGGTCCAGACCTTGGCCTCCCCTCATGACCGTGAGGCTGGCCATGTCCCGGGAGGCCGGGTTAGAGCCTGTGGACATTTTGGCTCCAGGGTTGGGGGTACAGCGAAAGGTTGGGAGCTTTCTCTCAAAGCTGCTTTGCTTAGCAGACATACACCTTTGCTCCTTGTCTCCATCTGGCGCATGTGTCCTAAACATTCTGAGATGCTTTTATCTATGCATACCAAATATCTGTGTAGAAGAAGGACCCTTACATGAAACCATGTCAGCGTGTGAGATGCACTTAGACAGTATTTAATATGGTAGGAAACTTGCAGGGGGCCTAGACATTGCTAGAGAGGGTGTCTACCCCTGAGCTATCCGCCCCCCAAAAAAAAACACCCTAAAATGACTGTATACCTTCTTCATGTCTAGAACATTCTGATGACCCAGGAGGGCCCACACTGGGGGTGGGGGAGGACATGGTGGTAGGGGGGCATGCTGCCCAGTTTGCTAACACTGCTGCTTCCATCTCAGCCCCAACGTGTGTGCTGTGCAGAAGCTCATTGGCACCAACAAGAAGTACTTCACCAACTGCAAGCAGTGGTACCAGAGGAAAATCTGTGGCAAATCCACGTGAGTATCTGTGGCCGCTCGAGACCGTGTAGCCACGCTGCGAGGAGGGCAGCCAGGGGGGCCCTGGGCCTGGGCCGGCCTTCTGGAAGGTTAGGCCGCAGCAGGAGTCATGAGGGTGCCTGTGCAGACGTGTCAGGTTGCTGTGTGCTTGGGAGTGGCCTTTTCAGTAAGCTGGCCGGGGGCGGGGGGGGTTATATTTTTAAGGTTCCTGACAAGACTTGGATACAGTTTTCAGGACTGATGTGGGATTATAAGAAGCATGAGATACAGGGGGTTGCGCTTGTGTGAGTGTGCGTGCTTCTCCTTCCTAAGTGGGACCAAGTGAGCGGAGGTGCCCCCGGCCTGAACCTCTAGAAAGGAAAGCCCGTTGGCAAACTTACACACCGCTCCCGCTCTGCAGTCCTAAGGTAAACACGCCCAAAAGACGGTGTGCCTAGAAATAGGCATGTTAGGAGACAGCAAAGCCTCAGCTCAGCCTCCTGGGTTCCAGGGCTGGCTCTGCCCCTTAGCTGGGCAGGTTGCTTCACAGCTGTAGCCTCGTGTGCCCGATGAGAAAGGACTTCCTTATGGGATCCAGGATAGCCTCAAGTCCTGAATGCAGTGACACAGCCACAAGCTGAAGGAGAGGCTTTGCATGTAGTAAGTGCTTACTTAGTAAGGGCTTCCTGCTGCTCTCATAGATCTGTGCCCTGTGGACCCAAGGGACAGTGCCTGTGGCATGGGGACCAGCGTGCCTCCCACAGGCCTTGCTGGTGCCAGCATCCGGGGAGGTGTCATTGACCCCAGGGGCCCTGCAACCTGGTGGAAACAGAATGGCGTGCATGTTCGAACAGAATTCCTGGGTGACCTAGTTCTGTTTGGGCACCAAGAATCAACCGATCTCAAAGCTGGCTCTCAGTTGCAGACAGGAAAAGTGCTCTGCCACTTGGGAGGGCTTGACCTTCCTCTTGTCTGCAGAACAGGAGGGCTAAGAGCCTCCGAGTCACTGTCTTGAACTCCTTCCCTTGTTAGGGATTTGTAAATGTATTGCCTGGGACATGGGTTTTGAGGAGACATCTCTTCCCACTCCATAACCTGCTGAGGGAAGGGAAAATGCTCTTTCCTTAAAACGGACGTAGAAAATAAATAGTCCAACTTCTGACCCTGATTGTCTTCGGTTCTGGGTACAAATCAAGAGGAACTGGGGATCATGGCAGAGCTGGAGAGAGACCAGCAACCCCCTGGAGCTCGTGTAGGGCGGGTCCATGACTGCTGGCCCACTTGACCATGCCCAACCTCAAAGGTAAAGGCTGAGTGAGCTAAGAGGACACACCTCTGGGTTCTGGGAATCAACACCCAGCAGTTATTCTTGCTGCTGTGGACAAAAAGAGATTATGCGAATTCTACACCATACATTCTTCTTTGGTGCCCCCAGCTAAACACACATAAAAAGACTTTAGTGCTGCTTAATTTTTCCCCCTGTGTGTATATCATCTACTCAGTTAATTAATTACTTAACTAAACATAGAGCGAGGCCACATGTAATTGCTTCTCAGAAAGTGACCAAAGACATGTACCAAGCAAACAGCTCTTCTCCATCTCAGAGTCCTAGGTTTCAAGAATTGCCCATTTTTGTTGGTCCTGATTTCCCTAGAAATGAGACCTACTTCTGACATCAAGCTGGCCCTGGGGTGGCACGGGCTGTGGTATTTTGGGTGGCCTTGTGTGGAAGCATTTGCCTGCCCTGTTAACAGTAACTTGTTAATGTTTCTCGGCACTTGTCTGGCTGACACCACTGTTGGTGACGAGCCATTTTGGCTTCTTGGCTCTTGGCATCTACATCCTTCTCCACCTGGGTGCCAGGAGGGGGCACAGGCCGCTCAGCGGTATTGACCCATTCTTCCCTCTGGGCAGGCTTGGCTTTGAGAGAGTGCTGCTGTCTCACCAGTAAGCGCAGGGGGAGCCTGGGAGAGAAAGTGAAGAGGCATTGGGCAGTGGGTGTGAAAGAGCAGGGTCAGGTAGCCTCCAGAGCCTCATCAGGGCCTCTGAGCTGGTCTGACAAAGCCACCAGGGCTTGGTGTGGCACCTTCAATTCGTCCAGGTGGCCATTGCTTTGGGCGACTTCCAAAAGAGGAAATGAGGCTAGGAAAGCATGAGTTGATGAAAACTTCATGATCCAGGACAAGAGGGTCCCTTCCTGGAACATCACACGCAGTATCGGGAAGGTGGAGCTCACTTGGAAGGGGGCCAGAGGACTCGGGGTGGGGGAAAGGGGAACTCATCCTCATTGTCGGGGAGCTGAGATGGAACAGCCTTGCCCTTCACTCATGGACGGGGCCTGAGGCCCGTGAGCGAGCTGCCATCTGTCCCCCAGAGATTCAGTGCCACAGCTGGTCAGGAAGGGAGTGGGGGGAGGGCTGGAGTTGACATCACCCTCGTGAAAATGGGTCCCAAGGTGCATTTATTGGGGTGAAGGGGTGAAGACCAGACTGGGAAACGGGGAGCATAGTTGCGGTTGGAGCAAATAGGATCGTCTCTGCATGGGGTCCACTGGGCAGTGAGAATTTTCTCAGCAAGACTCTAGGAAAGAAGCTGGAGCAGAGGTGTGTGCTGGGGTACAAGAAAGCAAAGTGTCCCAGGGCGGGAGGCAACATAGGTTGCCTAAGGGCCCAGGTCTGGAAGAAGAATTTAAATTTGAAAGAAGACAAGTGGCACCAAGCCCAGGGCCATGAGGGGAAGACTTGGCAGTGTCCAGTCCCACAGAGAATCCAGGTGCCTGGAGCTATGTCTCTGCTTCAGTGAGGCCCTGGATTCCCAACTCCATGGAGGAAGGGAGGGGGCTGGCCACAGGACCCTAGCTTGTCCTCTGACAGTGGCTTTTCTGCATTTCCAAAGAGAGAAGAACCTGAGTCTTTGGTGCTCCTTGTCAAGCCTGCCATATGGATTTTATTACAGGAAGCGGTTACCAGCGGGCCCCTATTTAGCGACTCGAGTGAATTTTATTAGTTGGAAATTCACATTGGCTTTTCTTCCAGATCCCAAAGAGCTTCAGGGTGATACGATAGCTAATCAAGCAAAAGAGGGCCTGGCCAGAGCCAGCGTCCCATTCTGTGATTCCAGGCCCCAGTCTGATCGGTAACCATAAAAACTTTCTGTGCAGCAGCTTGAGCCGAGGTGCAGGAAACTGTGGTCAGGAAGCCTTGCTGCCTCCCGACAGGCCTCCTTTGTGTGAGCCCCACGAGAAGGAGGCCTGCTTCACCGCCAAGTCGTGTTGGAGTTGACATCACAGGGAGGTAATAGTCATCGCTGGGGCTCAGACATCAGACACGTGGCAGAGGCACAGCCAGCTGGGGAACAAGCAGGTAGGGGCGGTAGCTGTCCGTTCCAGAAGTCTTGAAATGGTTTCATGAGCAGCAACACATTCATGAGCTCAGTAGCCATTCTGCAAAGCTAAGATGAGCTGGCAGGAGGACACACCCCTTCCTCTAGGAGCCGGCCTTGCTCTGCCCAAGGGCTTCGATATTCATACTTCTCCAGCTCCACATTAAAGCGTAGAGATTCAACTTCTGGCAGAGGTCACTGGGGTATGGCTGAGCCTGTCCCTCAGCCAGCCAAGCCCTTGCCAGAGGGTCTCATGCTGGCAGGGCCCCCAGGGACATCTGTTCTGAAGCAGAAGAAGAGCCCTCCTTTTCCTCCCTGTCTTGTCCCCCACAGCCTTGTTCCCACGAGCATGGTGAGGAGCCAGCCGGGGATGCCAGGCTCTCCCCACACCGGGAGCAGCACTTCCTTCCTTCTTTCCTATTCCTTGTGCAGCCATCAGGGACCCTCTGGATAATGTGCTTCAGAATAACAGATTTGACATCCACCTAACACCACCTTAGTGGTGTTCTGGCGCAGGATTGCCTGAAGGTTCTGTCCCACTCTGTTACCTCCAAGGTGGCAGCTTAGCTGACATTCGTTCTGTTGTTTCCGTGCATCCATGCAGCATCTGGGGTCCTGCCCTGGGGTAGGCAGAATGACAACTCCCTGAGATGTCCACATCTCATCCCTGAACCTGGAACTAGGAAAATGAGCCTTTGCTGATATGATTAGGTTAAAGATCTTGGGAGGGGAAGATTATCCTGGGTTATCTGGTATGTGGTCGTAAGGGTCCTGTAGGAGGGAGGCGGGTAGGTCAGAGTCAGAGAAGGAGATGAAGTTAGAGTAATGTGACTGCAGGCCGGGAAGTGCACGCAGCCTCCAGAAGCTGGAAAAGACAAGGAATACATTCTCCCCTAGAGCCTTTCATGAATGAAATGAAATAAGGAATACAGCCTTTCATTTCAGCCTCATTAAGGCCGCTTTGTGATTTGTAATCTGGAATTGTAAGATGATAAATTTGTGTTGTTTTAAGCCACTAAATCTGGGATTATTTGTTACCAGAACAATGGGAAACCAATGTAGGCCCTGTCTGTTGCATTCTGTAGGTTGCATTTTATGGGGAATTTGTTTATCACACCGTCATAAACAGTGGTCTCATGCAGGATATTGATTTCAATGAAGTTATTAATCTAACTACAGTTTTTAAGTTTATACCTGCAGTGTTTTTTTTTTTTAAAGCTCAAGAACTGAGCCCTTAGTAAATATCAAGCATCTGTGAAGTACTTTTCATATGTGAACCCATTAAATTCCCATAGTCACCCTATGAGAGCAGTATTATTATTAGCCCATTTTACAGAAGGGGAGACTGAGACTCCGAAAGGCTAAGGAATGTGCTCAAAGTCATCTGCTGGGAAGTGGGGCAGGCCTGATGTCTCCAGGGAAAGTAAACAGTAGCAGCTATTGTTAGTCTCATGGGGAGATCCACAAGCGAGCAGCCCTGTAGGGCCTGAGTGACCTGTCCCACATCGCTCTCTACAGCCCTAAAATCTCTGCCTGAAGGTCCCAGAGACAAGGTCTCCTGAGGGGCAACAGAGGCCCTTTAGCTTAGACTCACCAGCCACCTTCTGGTTGCTCACCCCCAGTCTGGTGATCGTTGTGCTCCCTGCTACAAGGGGACTCCTGGTCAGATAAAAGGGCATGGGAACTCAGGAGACACAGTAAGTGTCCAGGCGCCCCCACAATGTGTGCACCCACTCCATACACACAGATTGTCACCAAACATGTGAGTACATTTTTTAAAGTCTCTGTCTTCTCATGAACCAAGCTGGACCCTGGTTAATGATGGGGCCTTTGGTGCTGGCCATGAGGTCAAAGCAAGCACCCTCCCCCACCTTTTTAAAAGATTTTATTCATTTATTTGAAAGAGAGAGAGTGAGAGAGATAGAGCACAAGAGGAGGTAGTCAGAGGGAGAAGCAGACTCCTGGCTGAACAGGGAGCCTGATGTGGCGCTCGACCCTGGGACTCTGGGATCATGACCTAAGCAGAAGGCAGCCACTTAACCGACTGAACCACCCAGGTACCCAACTGAGCCCTTTCTCATCAGAGAGGTCAAGATTTGGACTTTCTGCTGGAAGCTCAAAAAAGCTCAGCTTAGTTTCCAAGGCCAGGAGAGCAGAAAAGGAACCAGGCGAGGTCAGCAGTCCATGGGGGATGGCTTTGTGTCTAGACGATATGGAGCTGTGTTTGCTCTGCGACTCTGTTTGGAAATCATGACCCGCTGAGTGGTTTACCTTCTGTCACGAGAAACTGGCACTCAGACTGCATTCCTTGCTCCACCTACTTCCAGAGTCTGGTTCGTCCCTAGACATTTACAGCCATGACAACCGGCCGGAACTGTGAAGTGTGGTTGGAGAGAGTGATTGTTTTAATTTATTATATTAACTTCTTGGAAAATCATTTTGAGGAAAGAACTAGCAATGCTTCTGTCTGTATCTGATCGTGAGTAACGCTCTGGAGGCCATTGGCAGAGAGCCTCCTAGCCACCTCTATCTTTAGACCCTGGATTGACACTGTCTCTCCTTCCTCCTTTAAAGGCCCTTCTAGATTGGTCACCTTCCCTCACCTTCTTCCTCAAATGGTTCTTCTGATTGGGAAAACCAAAAAAAGAATAGTCATGTCTCATTGTCCTAGAGATAGTCTTTTTCTGAGGTTTTTTACTTACTGACTGTGTTGGGTCAAGAAGAAGCCCAGAGCCTCTCATCAGAGCAGCTTTCCCTGGTGGAATGCGATTCAGAGAGCAATAGATCGGTTCTCTCTGCACGGGGAGGCCAAGGAACTGGGGAGACAGAGATGAAGGCTCCTGTGTTTTCCCTTCTTCCTGCCTTCATCCTAGAGAAGGCTGTGATGGCCCCCAGCTCCATCTCTTCACAGCACCCATGTTTTCCTCAGCCAAAGCCAAGGGGAATAGCACACTGGGCTGTGAGCAGGCACCGCTCATCCAGAAAGGTTTGGTCAAGATCATCTCAATGGGCTTGTCTTCTCAGTCTGTAATTTCCAGTTGCCTCTGCCTCTCTGCCATGCAGACAGGTTCTGAGCAGGCCTGGTTTTGTGGGGACAGTAGGGAAACCACTGGCCAAGGAAGCATCTCAGCCCAGAAGGCTACCAGGCTGGGGGTGAGAGGCATGGCTGATGTCCTCGTACCTGGGGAGTGCCAAGGATGCCAGACTGTGGCAGGAGGAGGGCAGAAGAGAGAGAGAGGCAAGTGGGGTGGGGGATGAGGAGAAAGCTTCCTGGCAGAGCCACACTTCATTAACCAGGGAAAAGCCCTCGGCTGGTGGACCAACCTCTGTGCGCTGCCCTGTGCCATCCACATCCAGCCGCTGTGGGACACGGGTGCAAAGCCCACATGGAAAGGGGGCTGACGAGGTGGAGGGCTCTGTCCTCCACACCAAAGAGAGCACCTGTGTCCTCTCAGTGTCAGGTTACTCTGCTTGCCCCCTGTATGCTGCTAAGAGCAATGGAAAAGGGATGAGACCTGATGAAATTGGGGGGGGGGGGTCCTAAGTCTGCCCCTACCCAGTTGTGATCTTAAGAAACCCTTCTGCCCCTGAGAGCCCTTGCAGTTTTCTAACCTAAGTATCTTTCTTCACGCTGAGACTTGTCTGCTTAGATCTCTTCCTCCTCCAGCTCTTCAACCCCTCTTCTCCCCACTACCCCACGACCAGTTACTCCCACCCCACGCACAGACACATGGAGCCGCAGAAACTATAAAGTTCACACTCGGTGAGTTGGCTTTCTCTGTCCTCAGTGAAATTCTGGTGAGGCCGCCTGAGCTGTGGAGCTCTCTTCAGGTTGTTTCGTTTTGTTTTGATTTGAGATAGAACTCAAAAGCTGACACCCTGGAAGAAGAAATGTTGGCGAGCCCAGCTGGGAGTTCCAAGGCATAGAGTATGCAGCACCCCTATGCACGGGAGACCCCTGAGATGAGGAGGGCTTTGAGGAGAAGACCCATCCTCCAACTGTGCTTCTCCAGTTCCATGAAGTGTCAGCCAGGCACTTTTAGAAATATGCTAAGCTTTGGCAGACTTGACCTTAATTCCACCTCTGCAGCGCCAGGCCCAGAGCCCTGGTATTTATCAGAGAAGCCCTGGGATCCCACGCATGGGTGTCCACTGGATCTATGGGCCTGAGGCTTGGAGCTCTCCCTAGGATTAGCTGGGAGAAGCCAGCAGAAACTGTCCTTTGAAAGACAGTTTCTCTGCCCCCTAGAAAGAATCCTAGTGACTAGAATCATGAGTGTGAGTTTGGAATGAACCTTGGAGACCATCTAGTTTAACCTCACCCCATTTCACAGATAAGGCAACAGAGACCCTGAGAGAAAAGTGTACCTTTGAGGTCACTCTACTAGTTACCAATGGGTCACAAGTCAAGTTCCCTAATTCTCATTGTTTCCATGACACTATGTTGCCTTTGAAGGTTGCCTGTCGGTCAAATCTGACTTTCATGGCAGAAGATGACTTTAGTCTCCAAAAATAAAATTGTGGGTCAGTCAAGGGAAGTCCTGAGTCTGTTTAGCCCTTATAAGTAGAGCCCTTATGGGTATGGAGATGAAAGGTTAGAAAGGACCAGGATGGGGGAAAGCTGGAGAAAAGGAGGATGAGGTGGGCGGAGGGAAGCAAGGAGCAGGGCAGAGAGGGAGGCGCATGACTTGTCACTCCGCAGCGATTTGCTGGAGGACCCATTTCTGGCAAAATGCTTCCAATAGCTCCCCAGCAGCCTGAGACTCCTAGCCAGTCAGTGTCTGAAACTCCCCCTGGATAACAAATGAAGTCGGCTGTGTCTTCTCATGACTCACCAGGGCTCCCCTGAGATGATTCCAAGTCATTTAATAAGAGCAGAATGTCCTGGGTGCATTGAGAGCACCCTGCCTGGCCCCAAAGCCCTGTTTCTTCCCCCTCTGCCTGCCTGTCTTCCGGCAAGGTCATTAAACATCCTGGGAGAGCCCTGTGGTAGGCAGTTCTGTGGGCAAACCTGCTGCAGTTCAAGCCCGAGTTGTCTCCTGTCCCAAAAAGGGTGAATCCCTGTACAGGAAGGGAAGGGACAGGACGTGGCCACTTGGCCCTGGTTCAAAGGCTGTCAAAGAAGGCTGTGTTCACCCTGCCTGTGCGGGGCTAGCCTTACACAGAACCCGGGGAGTCGATAAGAAGCAAGTCTTTCTTAGCTGTAAGCCTTTTGATCACTTACTTCCTTGCCATACGATTTGAAACTCGGGCTTTTGGGCTTCCAGAATAGTGGGTTCACTGAAGCTGTGTGTTTCAGACCTCCAGAGGATGGCAGATGTTCCATAATGGACTGGCCTGAGTTGGGCGAAGAGAAAGTTTTAAGATTTTCTGCCGAATGATTTCAAAGTTTAACACTGTAGAGTGCCAGTCTCATTTTCATCCAGATACCAAAGCATTAAGCAAAACGGGCAGTCGCAGGTGCTTCCTGGGAGGACGATGAGATGGTTGAGGGCTGCGAGGTTTAATGGGGCACACTCTGCTATGTCATCCTTTGTACATTTTCAATTTGAAACCATAGCATTGTTGTTACTAAGATTCTGTTTTTAATTTAAAGAATGAAAGAAAAAAAAAAAAACACCCCAAAGGAGCTTTGTCTTAATTTTAAAAGTTTTAAGGTTTGATTGTGAAGACGGAAAAGCTTGATGATGATCTCTATGCTGTCCTTCTTGGTTATTAAATCAGAAGTCTAGATGAGCACGGGAGATTTAGTCCAATGACTTTTGCGGGATACACGCATAGGTTTTCCAGAGGGGGCACAGAGACCCAGGGAGGAGACAGGGCTGGCAGCAGAGGCCCCAGCAGGTTAGTGGCAGCGTCAGCCAGAGCAGGCCCAGGGAAGCACCCCCCTTGCTCCCCACTGCCTCTCAAGAACGCCGACCATGGGGTTCACCGTGAGTGAAGCTGGAGTCAAATTCCTGGTGGGGGTGTTTTCTAATCCCCCTACGGAACGTGCTGCCGCAGTCCCAGCAGGATTGCTGTACGGATGGCAACCTTGGGAACATTCTGCAAAGCTGAGGACGAGTGACAAGCTCCTTGCTCCTAAACACCATGATGCACCAATACAGCTGATTGAATGGTCTCCTCTGAGAGCAGGGTGTTTTACCACCCTTTCCCTTCCTCTGTCTGTGGAGGCACCACTTCCCCAGGACAGCGAAGAGGAGGGAAGCCCTGTGTCGCCTTCACGTGTGTTGTCTGTCTCACTGCAGAGTCATCAGCTATGAGTGCTGTCCTGGATACGAGAAGGTGCCAGGAGAGAAGGGCTGTCCCGCAGGTGAGTAAGCCAGGCCTGCGGCATTGGTGCTGGGAGGGGGAGGAAGCAGGGAGGAAGGAGCCCCCACATAGCAGGCAGCAGAGTCCATCCACAGGGGGGTACAGGTGACAGGGCTGCAGGGACACCCTCCCTGCATGTTCTCTGGCTCGGGGCGCCACACGAGAGCCAGAGGATGGAAGCTGGGAGCAGGGAGCTTCCTGCACTGCTCCTTTCTGTGCAAGCTGACCTTCTTACGTGGCTGGTGGCAGACTCCAATTTCAACCTGCCCATGCTCGCCTCCGAGCAGAAGCAGCTGGGCCTGGGCTCTGGCCTTGTTGTCTTGGGCTGGGAGGGATTCTAACCACACCCAGCATTTCTGATCCGCTCAGCTGGAGAGCGGGGCTGGGGCACCGAGCCACCCCCTCCTCCCTCTGTTGGAACTTGAGCCTTTGGAGTCCATTGGGAGGAGGGTGGCCAACCAGGCAGGCTTTCCCAGAACCAGCACAGAGAACCACGCCTGGCCAGAGGAGCCAAAGACCGAGGCACCTAAGAATTTTATCAGAGGATTTCCTTTAAGCATACCCCCCGTCCCGCCCCCACAGGGACTATGCGGAGGAGGAGTTTAAACTTTGAAATTTGGTAATTATTCCTTGAGAATGTGGGACAGACTTGAAAGGACAGTTTGGTTGGTGCCAAGGTCATAAGGGGGTGGAAGGGCAGGTGGGAATTATGTGGTGGGGAGAGGAGAATGGCCTGTGGGAGGGGAAGGCCTTCTATGCTTCGGGCCACTTCTGGGTTTTTAGGAAATAACATTTTATTGCTTGGAAATAGACAAAGAACCTGGAAGATTTGTAATGTTCTTTCATTCCAGTAGAGGCCATTAGGAAACCAGTTTCAACCAGATAAATCAAAAAGCCCAGTTTGTAACTAGAATATCTATTTTGGGTGTATATTCCTGCTGGTATTATGTAAACATCTATGAACGGGACGCCTGGGTGGCTCAGTTGGTTAAGCAACTGACTCTTGATTTCAGCTCAGGTCATGATCTCTGGGTCCTTAAGAGCAAGCATGGGGCTCTGAGCTCAGTGGGGAGTCTGACTGGGATCCTCTGTCCCTCTGCCCCACCCCTGACTTGTGCTCTCTCTTTCAAATTTTTATATGTCTGTGAACAGGGGCTCCTGGGTGGCTCAGTGGGTTAAAGCCTCTGCTTTTGGCTCAGGTCATGATCCCAGGGTCCTGGGATTGAGCCCTGCATCGGGCTCTCTGCTCAGCGGCAGTCGTACTTCCTCCTCTCTCTCTGCCTGCCTCTCTGCCTAATTGTGATCTCTGTCTGCCAAATAAATAAATAAATAATCTTATATGTCTATGAACAGAAGCTTCATTTTCCTGTGGCTAAAATGATGAAAAATGACCAATTAGTAGAGTCTCAGCAGGGAGGCATTTGACCCCTTTAAAGAGTTGCTTTAAGGAGTATGTGACAAGGGCACCTGGGTGGCTCAGTTGGTTGGGAGTCTGCCTTTGGCTCAGGTCATGGACTCGGGGTCCTGGGATCAAGCCCCACTTCAGGTTCCCTGCTTGGCGAGGAGCCTGTTTCTCCCTCTGCTGCTCCTCCTGCTTATGTTTCTCTGTCAAATAAATAAATAAAATCTTAAAAAAAAAAAAAAAAGCAACTTGTCACTCATAAAGTGACAGGCTTTCAGCTGGCCCATGGTGGCCATCCTTGGGCTTTCCCACACACCTGTCCTGCAGAGGTCTCATGCGCTCTGCACACCAGGGAAGGTGTGGTCTGGTTGGGGCAGGCTCCACAGGTCCGTCCCACCTCTGTGCTCTGCCCCTGCAGCCCTACCTCTCTCGAACCTTTATGAGACACTGGGCGTCGTTGGATCCACCACGACTCAGCTGTACACGGACCGCACGGAGAAGCTGAGGCCCGAGATGGAAGGGCCCGGCAGTTTCACCATCTTCGCCCCCAGCAACGAGGCCTGGGCTTCCTTGCCAGCTGTGAGATGACCACCTTACTTCCCAGAGGGGTGGCTGGTGGGCCGGAAGTGAGACACTGTATAGCGGTTTTCCACTGTTGCACGAAGCTTCTTCCTTGAGGCCTCAGATGAAGTCAGGGAACTTGAGTTAAACTATACCTCACTAGATGGCTTCCTGTGCCCACCTATCCAACTGTCTAGACGTTATGTTCACTGAGGAGGGGTCCTTGGTTTCCACAGTAACTTTCCCAGGGTAGCAGGAAGCCACCTCTTGCTCCTGTGGTCAACCACCCCCTAACTGCCGCTCTGGCCTTCCTTCCAGGAAGTACTGGACTCCCTGGTGAGCAACGTCAACATCGAGCTGCTCAATGCCCTTCGCTACCACATGGTCAACAGACGGGTCCTGACAGATGAGCTGAAACACGGCATGGCCCTCACCTCCATGTACCAGAATTCAGGCATCCAGATCCACCATTATCCCAATGGGGTAGGGAGTCCCCAGGGACCCAGCATTGCCCTGTATCCACCCTGAGCCCAGGCCCAGTCTGCACGTGGGGCTGGCTCTGGGGTGAGGTATGCTGGAGGTCATCCCCACCTCCTGCACCTATTTCTTCCTGGGCCCTCCGGTTCCATGGCTGTGGAACCCACATGCTGCCCTGTTTTCCCCTGCTGAGGCTTCGGGCCCACCCCTCAGTAGGTGAACTGGTCATCCTCATTTCTTCTCTGCACAGATCGTGACCGTGAACTGTGCTCGGCTGCTGAAAGCCGACCACCACGCCACCAACGGTGTAGTGCACCTTATCGACAAGGTCATCTCCACCGTCACCAACAACATCCAGCAGATCATCGAGATCGAAGACACCTTTGAGACCCTTCGGGTGAGGGACTGCCGTGGGAGAGGACCCCGCCTGGGGACACAGGACCTCTCAAAAGGGCCTTCTTCCACAGGAGAAGCAGAGGGTGTCTCTTCATGGGCATTTAGGAGACATACAGTCTGTTCTTCTAAGAGCCCATGAACGCAAATGGTCCACTCATTACTGAGTTTGACCACGAGGGAGCATCTTAATCCACTGCTGGGAAACTCCCTCTGCCCATCCTCTCCTCTTTAAGGCTGTCCTTTTGTGACTCCCCCCAAAAGTCCCGTAGTCTGTAGCACCGCAGGTCCCTTTGAGCCCTCTGCTACCTGGGCCTGCACTTCTGGGCTCCAGCAGTAAGAGGGCCCTCCCCCACTCCCCAGGGGCACTTTCCATATGCAGGACTAGAATAATGCCAGGCTTCATGACCTTCTGGACCGTGTGTCTCCAGGGGACCCCTGTCCCAGCCACCCTCAGGTTTCCTTGGATCCCAGACAAGCAGAGAGGTCAAGGGAGTTTGGGTTTGACCTCTGGCCTGGCTTCTACCCACTCTGCAGCCACAGAACACCATTCCTTCAGCCCTGCCCAGCATGAGTTTGTCTTCGGACTGGAGCGGCAAGCTGGCATTGCTCTTGGCAGTGGCTGCTCAGAGGAAGTGAACACAGGCTGCCCCGTCAGGGTTTTTGCCCTGATTCAAGGAGAACTTCCTGACCACAAAGGATACCAAGGGGGGGTTGCGGAGGCTCCTCCCCTGGAGATCTCCAACACACAGAGACAAACACCCTGGGGCTGGCCCAGCAGGGATGTGGCCTCAGGAAGTGGCTCTGCAGGGAACCCTGCTCTCTCAGCTCTCCTTCTGGGTCACTTCAAGGTCAGGGGTCTGCGAGGAAATGATACGTCCCCACAAAGTTGGTGGCACCTCTTGATTAACCATGTATAACCCCCACTGAGTAACATCCTCTTACTGTAGGTTTGACAAATGTTCCCTCTCTTCTCCCTCCCCTTGGGGCCTCCCTACACCCATCTTTCCTTCCGCTAACACATACTTCAGTACCCGCTCCTGGCCTGGCGGTGTTCTACCTGCCGGGGGTATACAGGTGAATGAGACAGACAAATTTCTGTCCTCCGTGGCACTTTCGTTCTTCCCGAGAGACAGACCAGATGCACACGAGGTAGCCATGGACAGGGCTAGGCATTGGGGAGTCGGGGAGTGGTGAGCCGAGGGACCCTGTTGGCACTGGGTGGTCAGGGAGGGTGTCTCTGGAAGAGGTGAATTCAGATATGAGGACTGGAGGATGAGAATGGCCAGTTACGTGAAAGGCAGGGGTCGGAGCACAGCGAGCAGAGCAGAAGGCAAGGGCAAAGGCTCCGGGGCAAGCATAGTAAGAAGGAGGCGGGCAGGGCCAGAACAAAGAAATGTACACAACGAGAGTGTGTGGCATGGAAGCAGCAGAGCAGCAGGGGCCAGAGCCTGCAGGGCTGCAGACGGGGCCAAGGGGTGTATCCCCAACCCCGGGGCAGCGGGAGGCCCCTTCTGCTTTTAGAATATCCTAGGACTCCTCTGTGGAAACGGGTGATGTTATCCTTCCACTCCTGGAGCTCACAGAAGGAGCATTGCCCAGAGCTATTTAAGTATTACGCAAGGAGGACACAAGCTGAAAATTCGTACAACGGACTCTTCTTGGTCTGAGGGCAGCGGCGGGGTGGGGGGAGGATGGTCATGGGGGCAACGCCAAGTTGGCTACCTAGAAAAGCGATAACTATAATCAAGTCCCAGTGAAGGGATAGGAGTCAGAGAAGCCAAGAAAGGAGGAAGGGCAGAGGGAATGGCCAGGCCAAAGCCTGGGGTGGGAAGGCCGCAGGCAGAGGAAGTCATTGAGAAATGGCCAGAGTGGTGGGGGCTCAGTCCTGACAAGGTCCCCGGAGGACACCAAGAGAGGTGAGCTTTGGCGTCTTGTCATTTCTTCTAGGAGTCTGAAGCGCTTCACAGGAGGCCTGGTGAGGCGGCGCCTGCCTCTTGTCTACAGAGCCTCCCAGAGCCTTCAGGCAACTCTCCTTCCTCTCCCTGCCCCGCAGGCTGCTGTGGCCGCATCTGGGCTCAACACCGTGCTGGAAGGGGATGGCCAGTTCACGCTCCTGGCCCCTACCAACGAGGCCTTCGAGAAGATCCCTGCTGAAACCTTGAACAGGATCCTAGGTGACCCAGAAGCCCTGAGAGGTGAGCACCCCTGAGTGCCGTTGGAACGGCCACACTGAACCCGAGGCCTGCTCTTGCACAAGATGTACAGTCTGTGCACCATCCTGTCCCATTGCTCCCATCGGGCCCTGTCTCTGCAGAGGCCAGAGCAGAGACCTGGTCAGAGGGACAAGGAGAGAACCCAGCAGCCTTTGTCCGGCAGCAGTTGTGCTGAGGAACAAGGCAAGGCTGGAGGTCCAAAGCAGGCCCTGGCCAGACTCAGAAAGAGCTAAAGATGCTCAAAACCAGAGCAAGTCTGCCAAGCAGGCAGCAGCTTGGAAGTGTGGGGAGGAGATGGCCGGTCCTGGCGTCCTTAGAATGGGGCCATCGTGTTGACCCTTGAACTCTTCCTGTCTGGCCAGGGACCTCGTGGATAATCCAAAATGAAATTAATAACCAGTTAGAGTTGACTTGACTTCAGAGCTGGGTCCTTCCACGCCTCCTCAGTGAGCTGCTTGGTTAGGGGTACGTTGATTTATTGCTGGAGGAGAAGGAAGGACCCAGCACATGTGAGAGGGGAGGGGAATGAAGGCCGGGCTCGGCCACTGACCCCTGCATCTCCTGCAGAGAGGAGCAGCCCCCTGGTCCTCTGTGTACCCAAACACACTTATTACTCCCAAATACAATCTAGGGATGACTTCGTTTCCTTGGAGTCTATTCAACTCACCTTCAAACTGTGCGATTTAAAATACCTACTATATTTCAGAGGCCCGATAAGTGCAAAATGCTCTCCCTTCAGCCACGCAGGGCTGGCAAGGGCACTTTTCTGAAAGCACAGATGGGGATCCGTTGTGTCCAGATGTCACAGTGCCTCCGTGCCTGGCCTGTGGCATGAACCCAGGTCCCCAAAGGAAATGTGGTACAGGCTTGTCTGCAAGGAAGTTTAAGCCTGGTTGGAATTAAAAACAGGTCGTGGGATCTGAAGCGGTGAGCGCTATGACACAGACGCCCCCGTGGTGGTGGGCATGAGGGCGGGGGTGGGGCACGTGCTGCCAGAGGGGTCCCGAGGCTTCCCAAAGGAGCTGGGACGTGGGCGCATCTCCGCATACTGAACTTTCTATTTGGAGCTGTGTTCTCCCTTAAACTGCTTTTGTACAGAACACGTTTTCATCTTTGAAGATATCAGAACTCTTGCTGTAAGAAAAGGCAGCCGTAATTTATTCCTTTTGCACACTGCCTTTTCCTGCTCAGTAACCCGTTTGCTGTGAGACCAGGCCCTCGGTATAGGGGCGTCACTGGCTGGCTCAAAGGCAGAGGGACAGGAGTCCAGCCTCACAGGCTCGGCTGTTTCTGGTGGCTTGGCAGAGAGGCAAGAAGTAGCCTTGGGTTGGCGTGCCTTGTTTGAAGACTGGCTTCCAGCCTTGGCCCTGCTCTCCCTCCCCGTGGCCCTAGCAGGTCACCCTTACCCCACCCAGCCTTTACCTTCCTTCCCTTAGAAGCTAAATCCCCGAGACCTCGTTTCCATGGCAGCCTGCCTGTCCTTTCCCTTCCCGCCAGCCGAATGGCTTTCAAGGCCCCTGACACTCCTGTGGGAGCCCCGTGCCTCGTGCCTCTGTAGGCCTTCTGAGCTTCCTCCTGTCCGTGACGGTGCGGTTTGGGTTCCCACGCTCAGCACAGATTGAAACTTGCCTCTGCGGTGAGACTGTAAGGGAAAGGGCCCTGGTGACCTGGGGGAGTGGCCGTCCAGGAATCTGCCCCGCCTGGTGGGGGTCACGTCCCCCCGCTGCTCCTTGCAGCTTCCTCAGGACCCCCAGCCTCTGCCCTGTCCCTGAGAGCCACTCAGACAAGGAAATAAACTCTACTTATGACTTACGGGTAGAGTGAGGGGAGTGCCAAAGACCGTGTCTGACGGAGCACCATCCCTGAGCCTGAAGACAGATCCTGGCAGCTAGTGGGCCCTTGGGTAAAATGAACAAAAACAGGTAAAATGCGCAGATAATCTAGAACTCTCATTTGCTACAGTTTCCATCTTTCCCTATCAAATTTCAGGTTTTTCTAAAGGTCAGTAGATAAAAAGTCTGAGGGTAAACTCATTTTGAGGGTCAGACACTAATAGAATTCAGTCTCAAGTTCAGGTGCTAATAAGGGAGTCGCGAATGTTTGTTGGGTGTTGACTGTGTTGTCGGGCACTGGGCTGGGTGCGGTACATTCCGGGCTTCAGGTCCTCCTTACACCATCCCCAGGAGATGAATGCTAGGCTTATCTCGACCTGAGGAGGAAGTTGAGGCTCCCAGGGGCTCCATGACTTGCCCAGGGCCCCATAGCGGGTAAGTGGCCAAGCTGGGATTCAGACTCAGGCAGTCTGCCTGCTGACTCGGGACAGCAGCAGGAGGAGAGGAGGCCGTAGGTGGCGCAGTCCTCAGCCTCATCTCCAGGTCCGTGTCAGAGAGAACAGAATCCTCACAGTCATGGTGGCTGTGAGCTGGCCTCTGAGATTAGCCTAGAGCCAGCACGGCCCTTAATCTGTGTCTGTTTTGGTCCCCAGACCTGCTGAACAACCACATCCTGAAGTCGGCCATGTGTGCAGAAGCCATCGTTGCAGGGATGTCCATGGAGACCCTGGAGGGCACCACCCTGGAGGTGGGCTGCAGCGGGGACATGCTCACCATCAATGGGAAGGCCATCATCTCCAATAAAGACACGCTGGCCACCAATGGTGTGATCCACTACATTGATGAGCTGCTCATCCCGGACTCAGGTGAGCCAGGCCTCCAAGGCCATGATCCTGCCAGGCCTGCTGGCCCCTCTGCCATCTGCAGTTGGGGTCCTTGGGGGAATTCAGAGATCGTGGGGGTCATTTCCTTGCAAGCACCCAGCTCACAGCCCCTCAGGGGAGAGGGCCTGTGCAGCTGGCAGGTCATGGCCAGACTGTGAAGAATCTTGAGCCGCAAGCCTAGGTGTCCAGGCGTCACTTTGGAGGCATCAGAGAGCTGTTGAGGGGAGCCGGGAAGGGATTGACTCAATCCCAGAAGCCGTTCAGGAGATCAGCCTGCTCTGGTTGGGCGCAGAGGGCCATTTGCTGGCCTCTGAGCACCCGCCATCTCACTGAGCCTGGGAGAAATGACAGAGTGGACTTTGGCTTGGGCTTTGTGCAGCAGGCTAGCCCCATTCTGGAATTCCAGGGAGGTCGGTTGCCCAGAAGTGAAGCAATTTCACAGAAGAAAACCAAACCAGAAGTGAGCTTTCTGTGGGTGTGGTCACTGGCATCATGGGACCCTCAGAAGCCACCACACAGACCACGCTGTCTTGCCGCAGGCCTTAGACGGCACCCTGGCTGAAGGCAACGACAGAGACTGGCCTCTGCCTCCCACTCCTCACCTCCCTGCCCTGCCCAGGGAGACCTAGGGGACCACGGGCCTGATGACACGAGCCCGCTGTGCCGCTGCGGGGCTGAGAGGGCTGTTGACTCACGAGATGACATTCCTGCTGGCGTGCGTCATGCTGTGGGGTGGACGGAGGATAAATGAAAACAGCACTTGTAACTTTTGAACCTGCGTTCTCTTTCCTTGCAGCCAAGACGCTGTTTGAGTTGGCTGCGGAGTCTGATGTTTCCACAGCCGTTGACCTTTTCAGACAGGCTGGCCTTGGCACTCATCTCTCCGGAAAGGAGCAGTTGACCCTCCTGGCCCCCATGAATTCTGTATTCAAAGGTAACGTGGTGAGGGCAGTCCCAGGAGCGGGTCACCTCCACAGCACCCTCCTAGAGGGACAGCACCCCGCCAGCGTTAGTGCTTCCACCGGCTCACCCGAAACCTCAGGGGCTCTGCTGTATCATCTGGCAGAGCAGAGAATGCATTTGGGGGTCTGGTCTTCAAATCAATCCAATCCAAGAGTTTGCAGCTGGCCAGAGAGCGCCTTTTTATTCGCAGAATCAACTGCTCATGTGATCGGCAGAAGGTCAGAGCGAGGATACAGCTGAGCCTTGGCCGAGGGGAAGGCGGAAGACAGGGCCAAGGGGTGTCTGTGCCTCCCCCTCCCTCCACGGGCAAAACTCCAGACACCCTCAATTATCTAGACCCTCTTGTGTTTGGTTGATTTTCAGAAGATGCCAGATGTTAAGGAATATTGGCAGCCTCCCTGGATTTCTCAATCTCCCATTTTCAAGTGCAAGGAGGGTTGGGCTTCCCACTGCATTTGTCTCCCCTTCTCTTCCTTTCTGGAGCATGCCTCTGGACCGAACCCACCTTCTCTTGCAGATGGAACCCCTAACATCGATGCACATACAAGGAATTTGCTTCTGAATCACATGGTTAAAGACCAGCTAGCTTCCAAGTATCTGTATCATGGACAGACCCTGGACACTCTGGGTGGCAAAAAACTGAGAGTTTTTGTTTATCGCAATGTAAGTTCTGGCTCCTGAATCATGCTCTTTCTTTGCCTCAGCTCTAAGAAATGGAAGCTGTATTAAAGAAAAAAAATTTTATATATGTGGGTATGTAGCATATAGCTGACTAGGTAGGCAGTGGTCCACATCGAGCTCAGTGTGATCAACAGGGGCAGAGGGATGGAGATTTTGAATCCTTAGCTTATGCGAAGAGAAGCCTTCTGAACTGAAACACAGCTCTCCCTGGTCCCAAAGTTTCTCTTTTCCCTTCTCCTGTCTGTTTTCTATCTTCAAACTCAACGGTTACTGTGGACTCTCAGCCAGAAAGCACAGTACAACACAGGTGTATTCCTTGGGACCTGCCAGTACCAGTGACTAAAGACAGTTGTCATCTGTTAAAGTCAACAATTCAGTAGAGTTGATCTATTGATCTCATCATTGCCGATGGACCTCACGTGTACTGGGACAGTCTCATCGTGGGGCCTCTCTGTAACTCCAGTGGGGCCCAGTGGCCCTTTCTCCTTAAGGAACACTATTTTTATTTTTCCTTTCCTGGAGAAAACATGACATTTTATCCTCCCTGTAATGACCCGCTCTAGCACACATTCACTGCTCTGTGCGGTTGAAGACACAGCGTGTGCCTGGAGCACATCAGGAGGCCTCATTAGGGTGGATGACCTATGTCTGCCCCTCTTTGGTATACAGAGCCTGTGTATCGAGAACAGCTGCATTGCTGCCCACGACAAGAGGGGGAGATATGGGACGCTCTTCACCATGGACCGAATGCTCACCCCCCCGATGGGGACTGTCATGGACATCCTAAAGGGGGACAATCGCTTCAGGTAACCCGCCTCATGCCATGGAAGACTTCTGCCAAGGGTCAGGACGCTGGGTCTCAGCTATCTGTCAAGCTCCCTACTGCCTTGGGGGGTTCCATGAACACTGGCGGTGTCCTGGTGACCTTCCAGCCTGGGGATCTGGGAAGGGCGAGGCTCACACTGGAAGCTTATGTTGAGAAGAAGGGTTATTTCTGGGAC
Organism: Mustela lutreola; assembly: GCF_030435805.1. Lineage (NCBI taxonomy): Eukaryota > Metazoa > Chordata > Mammalia > Carnivora > Mustelidae > Mustela > Mustela lutreola. The sequence continues at coordinate 74,335,893 of NC_081294.1, forward strand.
TGTAATCCCCACATCATTGGGAACAGAGAGGGGGCTGCATTTTCATATGAAGGGCAAGAAAGATACCACACTCTCATATTGAGGTCCCAAGTAAGCTGAGAGCACCCCGTTTTGAGTGTGGGATGAGTCTCAGTCGGCACAATATCTCCTTGGGACCACTGAAGACTCCTTGCTGCTCCTTCTCAAGCTCCCTGTGTCACTTCGTTCTCTTGCCCCCTTTCTCCATTTCTGACCTGCTTGCTTACCCCTGGGTGCTGTGACACCGGAGCCAGGAGGCCCCCACCCCCTGCACTCCCCTGAATCACATCCCTAGGACCTGGTGGCTTGGCCTCTTCCTTCCTGCTCCCCCCACCCCCAGCCTCTGACCTCTGACTGTTTGATGGAGCTGAACATTTATGGAGAAAATATGCAGAATGGAGTCTTCCCTCCTTGTGCATGATGAGCAAGGGGTGAAAACCAGCAAGGGGGGTGTAAATTCTAGTTCTGGGGTCTGCCTCCCAGCAGTGGGGAGATATTTGGGAAAGTGGGTATCCCCTCCCTATCACAGGCAGGTGACATTTTCTCTGTGTGTCTCCCTAGCATGCTAGTGGCCGCCATCCAGTCTGCTGGGCTGACGGAGGTGCTCAACAGGGAAGGGGTCTACACAGTCTTTGCTCCTACAAATGAGGCCTTCCAAGCCATGCCACCAGAAGAGCTGAACAAACTCTTGGGTAAAGACCAAGCGAAGTATATTTTGCATAGTTTCTGACGTGACTGGAATCGTCAGGGGACCAGCAGGAAACAGGGGGCTCATTACCAAGGGTTTGACTGAAAGGAACCTAATGGAGAGACTGCAGAAGTGTGGGCAGGAGTAAGGGACCAGCAAAGGATGAGGACACCCAGGGAAAAGTGTTTCCCACCGCAGGCCCGGGGCTGGGGAAGGCCAGGGGGAGGAGGGAACGGGGAACCAGAGCTCAGGGGAGGGGCACAGGACAGCAACCAGAGCCCACATGCAGCTGCGGGCAGAGCCAAGACAAGGGGGCCAGGAGTCCTTCAGCCTCCCTCTCCTCCCACAGGCCCATTGCGTGGGCCTCCTGTCAGCCATGAGAAGGTGGCAAGGGACCCTGGATGGCGTGCGTCACAGCGGTCAGTCTCCCTGGGTACCATGCAAGGCAGAGAAGAGTAGAGAGACACTGAGTGGGTAACAACGAGCCCCGTCACTGAGACATGTCTTCCCCGTGAGAACCTGTGAGGACAGCCATAATGAAGCCATTTACCTGTGTGAAATGTCCCTCAGGGCCAACGCTTTACCAGAGAAGCTCTTCCTGGCCCTGAGAAATTTAGCTGAGGATGTTTGAGAGATAACCCCAGTGCTTAAGGGCTTAGATTCCTGGATCACCTAAAAGCAGTTTTAATTCCTGGCTCTGGCATTCACCAGGTGAGTTAGGTCTAGCAAGTCCTTCAACCTCTCAGAGCTTCCGTTTTCCCATTAGAAAAATGAGGGTGCCTTGCTGTGTGGAGTGTGGAGTCAATGAGGTGTTGCCGGCAGTGCTGGGCACACGTCCTCCCCTGGTGATGGCTGCGATGACAGGGTTCGGGGTGCGGGTGTCGTGTGGAGCTCTGGTGCTCGCCTGTGGGCACACTTGGGCCCTCCCACAAAGGTGAACCTGAGGAGAAAGAGGAGGGAAGCTAGAGAAGAGAAGGAGGAGGAAGGTCCTGGGCCACCCTCTGGGCATGCCTCATCTACACCTTCCTTCCAGCCCCAGGGCAGGAAGGAACGTTCTATTCAGAAAGTTCAGGCTGCAGGCAGCTGCGGGCCGAATTTGTGTCCTGTTTAATAGTCTTGATTGCAAACGAATGCCTGTGTCTTTGATGCTGATGTATATTCCTGAGAAAAGGAGAGAAGTTCATTCTGAACATAAACTTTCCAGCCTCTCCTGGCCCAGCAGGAGTGGAATGTTCCCCAGATGGCCGTGAGCCTGCTCACTTCCCTCTCATTTTCAGTTGTGCAGGAGGAGGCTTGGACAAAACTTCCCACATGTGCCCTCTGCCAGGCCTGCAGGCAGGAAAAGACCCCCAGTGCTCCTGGGGGATAGAGGGCCAGCCAGGCGCAAGAGGTCAATCCAGGTATTAGATGTCTTGGAAGAAGGAGGCCCCCTGCCCTGGGGGCTGGCATGGTTCATCAGTTCCAGGCGGGATTTCTATAGAATGGGAATTCCCATCTGCCAAGTTGTGGGGTGTTTGGAAACCACATGATACCTGGTGGCTCCATTCCGCGGCACTAATGTGGATTTGTCTGTACCTAAGTGAACTCTCCAAAATGCTTTCAAAACTTCCTCCGCTCTTAGTTTCAAGATGCTAGAAATAGGCATCCAGAAGCCCTGGGGGACATCTAGCCACTTGGCTGGGAATGTGAGTATCAGGGCAGCCGTGATGGAAATGAGAGGACAGCTGGCAACTCGAAGAATTGCCTCCCACACTTAATTTGGAAAATGCCTGTGCACCTTTATGAGCAATCGGATGGTCTCCCCAGTTGGTGGAGAAGCTGATGTGGGCTGGAAGGAATGCCGAGACGTGAAGGGAGGGATGCTGCGGAGGGAATGCCCCCCTTAGCCCTGACCTCATCGGCTCCACGGGCCCCCCCCCCCCCAGACGGCAGCTGTTGAGTCTTTTAAGTTCTCCCTGCAGGAAACGGCTGCCCCAGAATATGCATTTGAGGGCAGAATGTGTAAATATTTCACTACTGTGTTATAACCGTCGGGAGCCACGCTGATGATGAAATGTCCCAGATGCCGGTGCTGGAAAGGTTCCTGACTTTCCAAGCAAATATTTAGCTCATGGAAAAATGAGTCATACTCACAGAGGAGTATGGATTAACTCCTTCTCGGCAGTACAGAGAGCTCTTGCTTAACCCAGCCGTTCCCGCCTTCCCCACTACAGAGGCAGATTCACGGCTACAGATGTGTGCCTCTATCCCCAGAGCCTCCGGCAGGCAGCCCATCAATGGGCTGAGCACACCCACCGTGTGCTCCTCACCTGGTCGCAGAGTTCTACATCGCGGCCATCACCGCTTGCCTCCCCTCCCGGCCCTTCTAGACGGCGGAGCTGGTTACCAGGCTTACAAGGAACTCTGCTCTCCCTTCTTTCCCACAAACCTGCAGGCAATGCCAAGGAGCTGGCCAACATCCTGAAATACCACATTGGCGACGAGATCCTGGTCAGTGGGGGCATCGGGGCCCTGGTGCGGCTGAAGTCTCTCCAGGGGGACAAGCTAGAAGTCAGCTCGGTGAGTGTGCCTGAGAACTAGGCGGCCAGCTGTGCATGCTGGGACCCCAGGGCACCTCCCAACCCCTGGGCCAGGGTTACACATAAACACACACACAAATACATACACACACACACACATACACACATAGAGTCTCGAAGGTGAACCTTGGATCTCTGAGGACATCCTGCCCAAAAACAGAAAAGAGAAAAGGGTCTTCGGGGAAATCAGGCGAGATGGTGCTTAGACACAAATAGAAACGTCTAGATTTGCTGGGGAATCAAGCGTCTGACTGGCATAGGGGAGAGGCCAGTAGGTCTTTCTTCCCTTAAGAAGATGATGGGCAATTTCTCATGCATCTTGAGGGATCAATCCCCAGTCCCCTTCTCACCCCATCCCTTCAAATCGGGGGCTCACCAAGCCCCACCATGACCCAGACTGTCCCTAGCGGCTTTTTCTTCAGATGCGCGGTCGCGAGCTACCCCTGGCTCTGCACCTTGATGACACGTGTTCCACTTTGAAGCTGCCTGAGGGGACATCCTCACTGGAGAGAGAGAACAGATGGGCAGCCAAGCTCAGTGAAGCTGCCTGTGGCCTGCCTGGCTGTACCAGCCAAGGTCACTGGACTTCCCTGTGGAGCCACCCATCTTCCAGAATCTGGCTAGCCCAGCCTCGGTGCCGGGCCCCTCTCTCCTGACCTTCAGCCATCCCTTTGCTTACCACTTTCCCTCTGGAGCCTGAGGATACAAGGAGGGAGACAGAACATGAGGACTTGTTGACTCCTAGTTTGGGGTCCCATCACAGCCTTCCATTCCCCCTTCCCCTTTGGGTCTGACCATGAGTTGTTCAGGAAGGACTGAGGTAGACACCTGGGTGCATTTCCTGTAAGAAAGGTGGGCCACTGAGGACAAGTGGAAGGAGCCCTACACCGACGCTGGAGGCCTGGCTTCTGTTTCCCGCTGTCCCACACCTACTTGGCTTAAAGGAGACCCCAGGGGGGTCTTGGTTTCTTTTTCTGCTAAGTGGGGTGGTAACACCCCCCTCTTCAGCCCACAGTGCTGAGAGGACAACGTGACAGCGTGGGGCGCTCTTCTGTAGATGACACTGCACTGAGCCACATGCCGATGTTAGAACGCGGCCACTGAGCTAAAGGCGTGTGGCTGGTAGAGGCCGTTCCATTCCCCAGCGTATCCCTCACGTCTAACACATGATCTGGCCTCTGGGAGCACTCAGGAAATTCACACTGAGTGAGCAAGATCCATGCGGTCTGTGTCGTCTCTTTTTCTCCCAGAAAAACAACATCGTGAATGTCAATAAGGAGCCAGTTGCAGAAGCTGACATCATGGCCACCAACGGCGTGGTCTACGCCATCTCCAGCGTCCTGCAGCCTCCAGGTAAGGTCCTAATCTAGCCCATGCCCCTCAGCCTGCAGCTGACCCTTCTGCACGCATGGCAGCTGGTGCTTGACAGGAAAACGAAAGATAAGAGCACGGGACATGCCACCCAGGGCCTCCATGGATGGTATCGCTGCAGCTGATTGAAAAGTGAATTAGGGAGTGTGGGTTTCCACTGTGCTGCGCTAGAAACTAGAGGACACGTTTCTTTTTGCTGAATTGCCGGTCTTAGCCCCACTTAGACACAGCCCACTTATTTGTCACCCATAGATGTGGTGAACGTGACTCCCAGCCCACATGTCTTAGGCCATCGTGCCTGATGGGAATTCTCTTTACCTCCAGCAAGACTGAACTTGGGTCCAGCCTCCGTCTGCACTGTACACTCACCTTTCTTTGCGTTCTTTCCCCATGGGCCACATTCCGCTGTGAACTAGAGAAAGTTATGAAGGAAAAAATCCATGGGAGAACGTGAACCAGCAAGCCCAACAGTGCCCCTCAGTCCTGCTTGCTGTCAGTGCTGTGCTAAGAGCATTGCTTTCACCAGTGTTGCATCTTCTTTTGTCTCCAGCCATCAAACCTCAGGAGCGAGGGGATGAACTTGCAGACTCTGCACTTGAAATCTTCAAACAGGCATCAGCATATTCCAGGGTGAGATGCCTCTAGGTTTGCCTGTGGTTGGAGCAGCCGTGGGTCCTCTGCTTGGGCCCATTCAGGGGGCTCTCCGGGTTCCTGTCTTCCTTCCTTGTGCTTTCCCAGGACTCTGTGAAACTTCTCCCCACTTCCATACAGGCATCCTTAGCACTGGCCTGAGTGGAGTTCTGAGGAAAGAGCCCTGGCAGCCCCTATTTCCTTTGTGAGCAAAAGCTGGGGCCTTTAAACTGAGGTCTCTGACCCTCATTCCATGGGTAAGCCACTGCTGGTGAGGACAGATAAAGCTCTGGAATTCATCTGTCCAAGGAAGGCCACCCATCCCGGATTCACCTTACCGGGCCTTGCCTGGCCTGAGCCTGGACCTCTAAATCCCCTTCTGTTTTTCATGGCATGGCCTGTCTTGGGGAAAGCTGGGGCTCTCTGAGCCAGTGGTGTGGGATCTGGATACAGGGCAGGTGTTGGGGGAACCTCCCTTCCTTGCCTCAGCTCTGCTTCCTCCTTAGAACGTCTCCGATTTTTCCTGCGCTTCTCTTTCTGCTCCCCAGCTTGCCCAGGGCCTAGAAGCCCCACTCAGTCTCCTTTGCTACTTTGCATGAGGTGGAGCCCTTCAGGAACCTGGGCACCTTATAGAAAGTTTGCCTTTCGAGAGAAGCTGCTGGAGGTGCTGTTACCCAGAGTCCTGGAGCTGGAATGTGTCCTTTACTTTTGGACAGAGGTTTTCTTTGTGACCCTTGAGAAGGGGACTTGGCCTTGAGCTCCTACTCTTGAGGGCCACCCACTATGCTGCCCCAGCTCCCCAAACTCTAGGCTGCACTCTCGGTGGAAGCCTGGCTTTGGGGTCTCCCAGAAATATCTATCCCAGACTCTACTTGGTTGGGGCTTACACTGTGTTTGGGGCTGCCAAGACCACCTGAGGGCCCTCTAGGACCCAGTAGCTACACACTCCCCTTCCTCTTCCTCACCCCCAGCATTTTTTCTGAGTAGGGGTAGCCATGGGGCCACGAGCCGGGGCAGGTACAACTTTCACTAGAAACCTGACACTTGGTGTTTTCTTTCAGGCCGCCCGGACCTCTGTGAAACTAGGTAAGTCTGGCCTGGGTTTAAAGTCCTCTGTACAGGTGCTCGGGCCTTCCCCCCTGCGCAGGCACAAACCTGCCATCCGCTGTATATAGATGAGAATGCCATGGTGCAATAAAACAAGTGTGGTCTTTGGGGTCAGACGCAGAACACCCAGTTCCCATCTCTGTGAGATGGAGATACTAAGAGCACCAGCCTTTGAAGGTTGCTGTGAGTTTTTGGCTTTGGGAACCTGGGAATATTGCATGTGCCGTTAGCAGGAGCACATGGTGGTTGAGGTCAAAGCTGGTAGATGGCAGAAGTCCCAGTTCCCATTACATCATGGACCGAGACATCACGATCTTTGTTCCATTGTGGAGTAAGACAGGACGTCTCCCAAACCAAAAAGCAGGGGGGCAGGGGAGGGTAGCAGGCGGAGGACCTAATGGCCCTGCACGTGGCTCTGTCCTAGACAGATACGCATCCTTTCCACTTAGGAAACTTCTCTCTTCCAGCCCCCGTGTATCAGCGGTTATTAGAGAGGATGAAACATTAGCGCGGAGGACATGGGAAGAACGCACATCGGCAGCTCACCGCCACTTTCTCTGAGTTTACCAAAGAGACTGAATGTTTCTGAAACCAAATATCACACTTCAGTGTACCTGGGCTGCACCAGAATGAGATCTGAGCCCTGGGTGGGTGGAGGGAGGAGGGAAAGAGATGTCTTTTTTTTTTTTTTTTTTTTTCCCCAAACATGGCTTGTTAACCCACTGCTTGTGGAGACCTGGATGTCCCTGCCCGATAGTCGCTTTTGAAAAGGACCTGTCCTGAATGTGGACTTTCCCGCCTGTGCCAAGTGCTCTGAAAAAGGGGGCTGAAGTTTTGTGGCGCTCACAGAACACAGATCAGGCAGTCCAGCATCATGGGGGTGGGTGGGGGGAGTCCTGGCACAGTTTTTGTAAAGCTCTTTCACAACTGGAGAAATGGCATCGTTATAAGCTATGAGTTGAATCGCTCTGTCAGACATGTCTTGTGCCTGCACGCGGCTTGGACGCTTCTTGGTGGCCCTGTCCAGGTAGGAAAGGGAGGGGAGAGAGAGAGAGAGCATGCAGAGCCCAGGATTTCCCAGGTGTGGCAGAGCCATCGTGTGTTTGTAATAATAAAACTAAAGAAACGTATTCCTGTGTGGACAGGAAGCGCGGGCCGGCCTGGGTATTCACCAGGTCAGGGGGCTGTCTGCTTCTTGGGGCTGTGCTGGTCCTTTCTGTGGAGATTGCACCCAGGAGCAGCGTGACAAGGAGCCCCAAGGGGATGGTCTGTGGGACATGCTCTATCTTTGTCGAACTCATTTTCCTTTCAGCCTCTATGGGCCCTGGGGGCTCGAGTCCTCTGTGTTCCCTTGCCTCTTCTTGTTGGCCGGAAGTCCCCATCTCCCATTCAGCCTTGTGACCCCTGCCTTGGTGTTGGACTTTTGAATGCTTGGCACTACGCTGTGGAGAGGTTCCTGCATGGTCCCATTATACAGATGAGGAGGCCGAGGCTCAGGAAAGGGACAGGCCCTGGGAGCACAGCAGATAGCTGAGCCGGGACCGGCACCCAAGCGTTCTGCCTCCCGGGGACCACCATTTGGCATGGGAGTCTGTCCAGGTTTTCCAGGCCCAATACCCCCTGTGCCAACCCTCACACAAATCCTTTGGTCTTCTCCATTTTGAAATATCCTCAGCACTGACAGCCTAGTGCAGCCAGAGCATCACCACCCTGCCTGTGTGGCCTTAAACTGTCAGGGCCTGTTCCCAGAATGGTCCCAGGGGGCTGACCAGAGCATCTCCATCTGAGGTCCATCCTGCAGAAGAAACAAGACGATTCCCACAAGATGCCTAGCACAGCATTAGGTATCCTGATTTCTATCCCGCTATCTGGTGTTGCTCAGGATCCATGCAGCTGAGAGCCCTTTTTTGGTGTCTGCCAAAGAGAGCCCCCTTACCTGGAGACAGGTCATTTTACCTCCAGGACCTAGAGACCGACACAGAACTCAGCACCATGATTGGGGACAGCGGTGGCGGCCCAGATGGAGCCTGTCCCGCTGAGTCTGGGGCAGACAGACACGACCTGTCATACCTACAGCCACTCATCCACCACTCCACAGCGCTCCTCGGTCCCTCCACAAATATCTGTGTGAGGCCTCAGTCTCGTGAAGCGTCCGTGCTCATGGGGAAGGATGCTGCACATTGGATAATGGTACTGTGGCCTGCGCTTCCGTGACAAATGAGGAAGAATCTGCGGAAGTAGGGATGGAGGAAGAGATGCTGGGAGCTCTTGGAAGTGAGGGGGGATGAGAGCCGGTGTAGGAGCTCTCCTGGAGGTGAAGGGCTCAGGGAGGGGTGTCCTGAGAGGTGACAGCCTTCTGCAGCTCCCCGTCCTGCTCCACGGCTCTGCCCTGCTCACCCAGCCCCAGGGGCCGTGCTGGCTGGGCTGCCAGTGACGGCTAGTTCTTGCTGGATATGCTGCCTCCATACTTGATTTAAGCACCCGAAATGCACAGCCCGGACTGACCAAGAAAACACCAGAATCCTAAGAAGCGGTTAGGATCACTTTTAAAGATCCCTTCATTTAAAATAAAAACCAACACAAGTTCCTTAAAAATGCCCAGACCCCTCCCTCTGTGCCTGTGATCGCTGCCCGGCCTCCATCCCAGCCTCCCTGACAAGGACACTCCACTTTTTCAGCTGGAGTGTCCTTCCTACATACTGAGCACCACACACAGCTGGTCCTGCCTTCCCTTCCCAGCCAAAAAAGATAAAGCTCTCTTTTTTGGGTCCTGATACCCCTCACCCCCACCTATGTTGTTCTTGGAGACCCCAGGCTAAGGATTAGGGGCTCCTATCTGGGAACGGATGCCCAGGGCTGGATGTTTGGGGGGACTGCTGGAGGGAGGTGTGCACCTGCCCCGTGTTCCCCTCCGACAGAAGGCCAGAGGGCAGCCCAACCAGGAGGTTGCTTAGTGCTGGGCTGACCCCTGCCCCTTGGGCCCCAGTGAGGAAAAGGAAGGAGTGGGAGGAAGGCCAAGCATTTTGCTAGTTCCCTTCTCTCTCTGCTGTCACTAGGCAGCTGGCAGGCCTTCGGGGTAGAGAGCACCGGAAAGACCCTGAGCACAAGGGCCCTGGCAGGGGAAATTTCCCTCTCTGCTTGAAGCCATAATTCAGTGTCATGGTCTGAGAGGAGCTGCCCGGAATACTGTGCTCAGAAAACTTTCCAAAGCCAGGAGAGAAGGCCATGGAATGAGGGATGGGCCCAGCGCCCTCTCCCGAGAAGTCAAATGAGGCCACTTCTGGCCATGCCTGCCTGGCAAAGAAAGAAACATCTTCTCCGTGGGATCCGGTGACCAAATCTGGAACCAAGGTGGTTCAGGGAAGTGCACACACTCCCAAGTGCTTACACACTCACATGTACACACTCTCACACGGTCACACATTCACACTCACACCCCTCCCCCCCCACACACACCCATCTGTAGGCCTGAAGGGGCTAAAGGACTCCAGACAGAGCCTCAGGCACAACTAACTTCTTGGTGGGGAGAGGACTCTGGGACCTGGGGGAGGGGTCCTTGTTGCTACCCAGGAACCTTCGGGCTGTGGTCTCAGGCCTATGGGAGACGACCACACAGACCATCCAGAGCAGGAGGCTGTCCCATCCGGAAGCACTTATCAATGAGAGAGACAATGGAGTGAGCACCCTGAAGAACGCGGGGGGCCGGGGAGGGGGCTCTGGGTGGAAAGAACAGTATGTCCTGATCACATTTTCATTGTGGTAAAATATACACAGCAGGGAATTTACCTTTTTAATCATTTTTTAAAAGATTGTTCATTTATTTGAGAGAGAGAGAGAAAGAGAGCAAGCACACATGAGTGGGGGGAGAGGCAGAGGGGAGACTCTCAAGCAGACTCTGCGCTGAGTGGGGAGCCCGATGGAGGGCTGGATCCCATGACCCACAAGATCACAACCTGAGTGGAAACCAAGAGCCAGACACACAACTGACTGAGCCATGCAGGTTCTTCTTTCCAACCATTTTAATAAAAATGAGTAGTTCTGTGGCATCAAGTACATTCCCATTGTAGTGCGATCATCTCCAGGATTCTTTTCATCTCATTGGGTGAAACTGAAACCCACTAAACACGAGCTCTGCATTCTCCTTCCCCCTGCTCACCCCCTCCCCCGGGCCTTGGTCATCTCTGTTTGACCTTCTGTCCCTATGAATTTGACCACTCTAGGTACCTCATATAAATGGAATCGTACAGTACTTGTTCTTGGGTGACTGGTTTTTTTGCCTTAGGCCACTTTCTGGGTTCGTCCATGTGATGGCATGTGTGCGAATGTCCTTCTTTTTCAAGGCTGAGGAATCTTCCATTGCTCATACGCCACATTCATCCATTGATGGAGGATGGGTTACTCCCACTCGCAGGCTATTGTGGATAACACCACTATGAACATGGGTGTACAAATATTTGAGTCCATTTTCAATTATTTGGGGTATATACCCCCAAAAAGAATTGCTGGATCGTATGGTAATCCCATCTTTAATTTTTTGAGGAAATGGGGCTCCTGGGTGTCTCGGTCAGTTGAGCACCTGACTCTGGATTTGGGCTCAGGTCGTGATCTCAGGGTCCTGGGACGGAGCCCCAGTGTTGGTGTCTGTGCTCAGCAGGGAGAAGCCTCCTTGTCCCTCTCCTCCTGCCCCTTCTCCCACCCCCGGGCACATGCATGCACGTGCTCTCTCTTTCTTTCTCAAATAAATAAAATCTTTAAAGTTTTGAGCAATTGCTATACCGCTTCCACAGTGGTTGTGCTATTTTACTTCCCACAAACAGTGCACAGGGGTTCAGTTTCTCCATGTCATTCTTGCCTTGCTGTTTTCTGTTTTTATAAAACCCATTCTAATGGATGTGGTTTTGATTTCATTTCATTCCCTAATTAGGAGCAATTTTGAGCATCTTTTCATGTGGTTATCAGCCCTTTGTATTTCTTTGGAGAAATATCTATTCAAGTCTTTGCCCAGTTTTGAATTACGTTATTGGCTTCTTGAATGTTACTGAAAATTCTTTATATATTCTGGATATTAATCTTTCATGAAATATATGATTTGCAAATATTTTCTCCCTTTCTGTGGGTTGCCTTTTAACTTTTTTTTTTTTTAAAGATTTTATTTATTTATTTGACATACAGAGATCACAAGTAGGCAGAGAGGCAGGCAGAGAGAGAGGAGAAAGCAGGCTCCCTGCTGAGCAGAGAGCCTGATTCGGGGCTCAATCCCAGGACCCTGGGATCATGACCTGAGCCGAAGGCAGAGGCTTTAACCCACTGAGCCACCCAGGCGCCACACCTTTTAACTTTGTTGATAGTGCCCATTGATGAGAAAAATGTTTAATTTTTATTAAGTCCAATTTGTCTGTCTTTCTTTTGTTCCCTATACTTTTGGTGCCATATGCTAGAGATTATTGTTGAATCCATTGTCGTAAAGCTTTTCCCCTATGTTTTCTCCCAGAAGTGTTTACGTTTAGATCCTTCACCCATTTTGAGTTAGTTTCTGTGTATGGTATAAGGGTCTGTGTTCATTTCATGCAAACATCCAGTTTTCACAGTCACATTTGTTGGAAAGACTGTCGCCTTCCTGTTGAATGGTCTTGCCACTATTATTGCAAATCATTTGGCCACATATGCAAGGTTTTATGCCTGTGCTCTGTTTCATTGGTCTATAGGTCTGTTTTCAATGAGTCAAGCCACACCGTCTTGATTGTTGTAGCTTTGTCGTGAGTTTTGAAATCAGGAATGTGAGTTGTCTGGTTTTTTTCAGTATTTTTTTTTTTTTTTGATATGCAGAGTCCCTTGGGATTTCATATGAGTTTCAGGATGGATTTTTATATTTCTGCAAAAAGACCTCATTGGGATATCACTGAAACTGTATATCACTTTGTGGTACAGTATAGACATCTTTGCAATACTAAGACTTTGAACCCATGAACACAGGATGTCTTTGGTTTATTTTTGTCCTCTTTAATTTCTTTCAACAGTGTTTTACTCTTTTCTACATATAAATCCTTCGTAGAACCTTGGTTAAATTAATTCCTGAGTGTTTAATTTGTTGATGATACTGTAAACGACATTGTTTTCTTGATTTCCCAGTTTGTGTTTAGAAGATTGCTTTGGCTTCAGGGTGGAGGGAAGGAGTGGAAGCTGGGAAACCAGTCAGGAGGCCATCAGAGCTATGCAGGCAAGAGATGACGGAGGACCAGGGTGGTCTCACTAGAGACGGAAGGACATGGAGGGATGAGGTCTATCCTGGAGGTAGGACAGACAGGATTTGGGATTAGGTGTGGAAGAAAAGGAGAATTCAAAGATGCTGATGTTTTCTATCTCAAACAGCTGGCTAAAAGCTGGTGTCCATTTTTCTAAAATGCAGAAGAGTGAAGGAGAGGCTATCAGAAGGAGAAAACTAATGACTCTACTTTGGATATTTGGAGTTGGGGAAGCCTTTTAAACATCGGAGTGGGATGTCAAAGAGGCTCCTCGATATCCAAGCCCGGAGCTCAGGGAAGAGGTCAGGACTGAGTTGAGGCGTTTGGAGTCATTGCATGTAAAAAATTATTCACACACAGTGCCTAGGTGAGATCACCTAGCAAGAGTGCACAGATAAAGAAGAGAGCCTTGAGATTCTCTGGCATCCGGAGGCCTGGCAGAAGAAGAGAAAGCTGCAAAAGACCGAAGAACTTGTGTGTGGAGCTGTGGATGCCAAGGAAGGAGAGCCTTCCAAGAGGCATGGCATGTCAGCCGTGTTAAGTTACTGGTGTGCCCACTGGATTGGGCCACGTGCATGTCATCAGTGGTCTCAGCAAGCACATGGTCAGTGCAGACAAGAGGACTGCATCTGGAGTGAGAGGGAACAAAGACAAAATGGATACATTTTGTAGTTTGAGTGTGAATAGAGACAATTTTCAGGGAATGAGAACCCTGTAGGTGAAAGAAAATCTAAAAATCGTTTACCCTTTTAGTTTCATCCTTCACGCCTGGTTCAGAAGGCCCTTCCACCATCCCTTGTGCACCCATTATCATAGTCTTAATAACTTATTCAGAGTCATTCTCTACTTCCTTTTTGGCTTCCCCTGTGAAGGTGTGAGCTGTTCTCTGTCACACCACTGTGTCCCAGCATCCAGCACAGGGTCTGGCCCACAGTAAGTGTTCAAAAGGAGTTACCCCAGAGCCTGGTTTCCAGACTGGCAATAACCCCTTGATTGAACAAGGTGGCCTTGGGTCCCTGTTGCCCACTGAAAAGGAAAAGGGAACTTTCCAGACACTTGGAGCATCTTTCCAGAAGGCTGTTAGGCATGTGGATTGGAGGAAACCTGGCTCCAGCGCTCTCCTCAGAGCTCTCCCAGCAAAGCAGAGGGTGGCCTTCTCTGGTCTGCTTCAGTCCACGCTGGCTAAGATCCTTGGCCCCCTCCCCTGCCCTTATTGGAGAGGGGGCACCTGTGGGCCAGCAGGCCCCAGGAGAAGGAAAACATCTGCTTCAGAGAACAGACAAATGGCTGGTTAATCACACCACAGAGCAAGTGACTTATCCTGAGCAGGTGACCTGGCCCTCTAACTCCCCTGGGGAGGAAATATCACACTTAGGTAGTTTCCCCCATTTCTAGGCTCCTCCTCCTCTAGTTGTATTGAAGGAAGAAGGTCTGAGGTTTGGGAGTAGCAGAGACAGAGGGGAAAGACTTTTGATTAAATATCCTCATTTGGGCGGAAATGAGTTTTTGAGTGAACAGATGGAAAAACCACTCTCTCCCCTGTCAGTAGGGCCTCTAAGTCCCTATGGCTTCCTGGCAACAGCCCATAAGTAATTCGAGCTCAAGGAAGCCATCTGCACGCAGGGACCTTTCCCCGGTGACAGCTTTCAGTCTGGCTCCAAGAAGTGGAGGGTGAGGGAGACAGCCCCGGTGGTGGCTGGTCACACCATGGTTGGGGAGGGGAACAACACGGGGCTAGGGTGTACACTCACACACGCGTGCAGGCACACACATACCTGTATCCTCAGTTCTTCCAACATACAAGCACAGTTCCTCAGAACATGCCAGAGAGCAAAGCAACAACAGTCTCTGAGCTGCCAAGATGCAGCCTCAAATCCCAGCCCTCCTCTGACAGGAAACACCACCATTCAGGTCCTATTAACTTCCTGCCTAGAGCAGGGTTTCCTGATGTTCCTTGAGCCAGGAGCTCCCAGAAAAGCTGGGACCCTGTCCTTGGGACCAAGTCCCTACAGTACAGGGTTTTGAGGACGACTCCCTCTGGAGCCCCACTCTACGTACCTTTCATACAGACCCGAATTCCCTAACACAACAAGTTTCTGGGGCACAGTAAGATCTCTGCCTTTTAAACATCCCACTTGGAGACACTGTCAATAAATACACGTTCATAAACATAAAATGAGTGGGCAGTTCACAGCCCCCCGGTTTCTGAGCCTCTAACTGTGCACAGAGGCAGCCGCTCACGGCACAGTGACACCAAGAGAGGGGAGAGAGCATGCTGCCACCAGGTCGAGAGGCCCTCTGATGGGCTCACGGGTGAGAAGCTCTGCAAACTTCAGGAGGGTGGGGAGATCTTCACCCCGAACTCAAAACCTTTTCAACATGACAGAATCCACACTATGTGAGAGTCCTTGAGCCCCTGAGTGACATGGAAACAACTTTATCTCTGGTCAGTTGTGACAGTTCCACCAGGAGGAATAACCCCCATGGAAAGTAAGTCTTTGAAGGTAATTCTCAATAGCCTATGTCTTTTTGGAAATCACGGAATTTACACCAGTAAATCATGAAAAATAAAAACCCTTTGGCTATCTTTCTAACTCCATTTTTAGCTTTAGGAAACTCTTATTTGTGAATCTTTATTTCCTAATGCACCCATCATTTTCTTGTTAATGTTTAAATTCGATTTGGCTTTGAATTACTCTAAGGCGAGAATTCAGGGTCTTTGTGAATAATGTCACCTCTCAATTTTTATCCCAGCACCAGGGATTCAACAGTTACTTCCTCTCCTGTTATATTGGTTTGCCTTCTCGGAGATACATTTGATTTTTATTCGTATCAACTTGTGTCTCGGGGCCATATTTTCTCATTTTCTGTTCCTTTGATTTGCATATCTGTGCTCACACCCATACCACACCCCTTAAATTGGTGTTAATTTAATGTCTTTTAATGTCTCCGATTTCTTTGCTTTTGAAGATAACTTTTTTCTTTTTGCAAAATTAACACTTTCTCCTTGTAAATGTTTTAGAAAATAGAAGCAGAAAGAAAAAGTAAAGATCGCCTATAACTCTACCAACCAGGGACAACCTTTGTCAAATGATCAGAGCACATTCTTTGGTTTTTGAGGTAAATGTGAGCATACGTGATGTATCATAACTTCCCTTTATTCTGCTAACATAAATTATTAATAAGCTTCAAAATAAAAGCAGAACAGGTGCTGTGGTAGATGGAATTTTGGAGGGGGGCTTCTGTGACCTTGGCTCTCTAGTTGTTACTCCCTCTTTGGCAAAAGATGATCCAGGTGGATCCAATCTAATCACACAGCTTTTTAAAAGCAGAATTTTCTCCAGCTGGTCGCGGAAGCGGAAGTCAGGCAGACAGTTGGTGTTTGAGAGGGGCTGGACACAGGGTTGTTCTTTGAAGTTCTAGCCAGTCAAGTGGGAAGCAAAGCAGGTAATATTTAGGAGCGAACCCATCCCCGGCTGAGAGCCAGCAAGGAAATGGGGGCCTTGAACCTACAACCCCCAAAAGCTAGGCTCTACCACCCACCTAAAAGCTTGGAAATGGATTCTTCCCAGAGACTCCAGGCAAGAGCCCACTGACAGCATGTCAGCCTAGGAGAGCCTGAGCAGGGAATGCAGTCAAGCCCACCCAGAATATTCATGAAACTGGGAAGCAATTGGTGTTGTTTTAAGCCAGTAGGTTTGTGGTAACTTCTTACTTGGCCCTAGACATTAATATCAGCCTTTAAACTAACAAACGACTAAAAAGAAAAACACATTTATCATCTTTCTGACTCTATTTTCAATATTACCAGAACCACTTTGGGGACTGAGCCTATGAATTTAGTTATATTTTTTCCACTCAGCATCTGCAATGGTCTCTCGATTGCCCTGGTTTCAAGGAAAGCCTGCGTCAAGATGGGGTCTCCAGGGTGGGGATTCAGGGCCAGGCTTCGAGACCCCTCTGTGCACCTGTTCCAGGAAGCAGGGGGATTCCCGGCCCTCAAATCTCTCCCAGACTCACCAAACACCTGCCTTGAGCAGGAGGTGTTCCCAGGCACACAGTCCTGGTGCCTGTGTGGCAGCTCAGCCCATGGCCGTCCACACCCACAGTGCCTCTGTATTTCACTGACAAATTAGGATGCATATCAACTGAGCACCTGATTATTCACAGGGCCTTCTGGAAACATGCCCAGCTTTGCATTCTCACACACTTAAAAGCCTGCAAGTTTCTGTCCTATAGCATCTATGGGTGGCCATAGGGCTGCCTGGTGGAAGAGGAATTGAATCACCAAGACCCTGGAATTCCACCAACCCACCCTCTGGCGCCAATCATAATAATCAGAGACCTCTCTCACCGAAGGCCTACTATACAAAGCCTTATGCTGTGTAGGTTATACTCACATTCCCTTTTATTACCTTAGTGTCTTAGTTTACAGAAGAAGAAACTGAGGGTCAGACAAGTTGCATGATTTACTCAAGGAAGTGTCGTTAATGATTAAGTCAGGGGGGAGGGGCCTCAGCTCAGTTGGTTAAGCCTCTTCCTTCTGCTAGGTTCAGGATCCCAGGGTCCTGAGATGGAGTCCTGCATTGGGCTCTCTTCTCAACTGAGAGTCTGCTTCTGCCTCTTCCTCTACTTCTCTCCCTGCTTGTGCGTGTTCTCTTGCTCTCTCTCTTTGCTCTCCCTCTCTCTCAAAATCTTAAGAAAACAAATAGATGAAGTCAGTGTTCTGACTCTGACTCTGGACTCTGGTAGCTACTACCTATAGGGTAGCCAAGGGGGATGTATGCACTTAGAAACAACCCACAGAGCAGTGGCTGTTTGTTTTAAGATTTATTTATATATTTATTTAGAGAGTGTGTGTTGAGGAGGGGGTCATAGGGAGAGAATCTCCAGCAGACTGTGGGCTGATCCTAACACGGGGCTTTGTGATCACGCCCTGAGCTGGAACCAGGAGCAGAGCCTCAATAACAGACTGAAACACCCAGGTACCACAGGAGCAGTGGTTCTTTTTTTTCTTCTTTTCTTTTTTTAAGATTTTATTTATTTGACAGACAGAAATCACAAGTAGGCAGAGAAGCAGGCAGGGGGGCGGTGGGAAGCAGGCTCCCTGCTGAGCAGAGAGCCCGATGCGGGGCTCCATCCCAAGACTCCGGGATCACAACCTGAGCCAAAGGCAGAGGCTTAACCCACTGAGCCATCCAGGCGCCCCAGGAGCAGTGGTTCTTAATCCTGCTGCAAGGTAGGAGCTGAAGCAACTTTCTAAAATCTGTAGGCCTGGACCTCAACAGCCATTCAGACACTAATTGGTTTTAAGGGAATTGGCAGTTCAAAACCCCTCCTGGGGATTTTAATGTGCAGAATAGAGGTTCTCCAGCACTGTCACGCTAAAGACTCCCCCCCACCCCCAGCCTTGTTATATATGCAGATTCCATAGTACAGCCTCCCATGGTTTCAGTTGGGGCAGGGTGAAGAGCAGGAATTAGCATATTTAACACATAGCCCAGGTCCGTGCTATTTAAACCTGGTAAAATGAAGATTCTAATTCAATAAACCTGAGCAGGAACCTCAGTTTCTGCCTTTCAAACAAGCTTCCAGCTGGCCTGAATGGTCCTGGTTGCAGGGACTACCTTTTAAGTGGCAAATGTCCCAGCAGACTTGAAAGAACTGCCCTAGACCAGTGTTTATCCGAATGTAGTGTGGGGACCGATAGCATCATGTGGGAACTTAGCAGAAATGAAAGTGGGAGAGCCCCACCTCAACCTTACTGGGTGAGAAATGATGGAGCTGGAGCCAGGGTTTTGATTAAGCCTTCCAGGTGATTATGATACAAGGTAGAGTTGGAGCACGCCTGTTTGAGAAATTGGCCACATCTGGGAGAGCACCTCCGGGCTGGCCAGGAAGGGCTGTCAGTTATCTCCACTTGGGCTCCAAAGGCAAAGCTTTGCTTCCCCAGGAGCCCGACTAGGAACCCAGCAAGAATTCCCTAGTTCCTGAAGATCTGTGAGTACCAGGTAGGTAATCGTGATGCTGATAGGCAACAATATACATTCTTGTAGGAAAGCCATTGTTTTGAAGATTTCAGCGAGACCCCTCTCTCTCCAAATGTTTATTAGTTCACGAACAGCTGCCAGGGGGACGCAATGCAAACCTTGTTTAGGTTTTCTTCTCAATGCATCAGTTTCTGGAGCCTAATCACTCTTACCCGGAAAGCAATGGGATTTCCCTAGCCTGAAGATACAGGGAAAGTTAGCACTGCCCTGAAAGGAGGGGGTGGGACTATCATTCTCAACATTCACATAGTCCTCCTTTGGTCGGTTTTTATTGAATGCCTATGGGATACCAAGCACTTGGCTAGGAAGTGGGGGAGAAATGGCAATCCCACGTCCTGTGAGGAGTAGACCTCATCCCACCAGCCCCATGCCTACCCCAGAGGCAGGTGCCAGGATTCCCTTCCCTACAGGATACCAGGTAACCATTACAAGGGTGCAGCCATGCATCCCAGGAGCTTCTGGCTTCCAGACAGGGTCTTTGGGGGCATTCTCATTGGTCCCCTTTTCTAAAAGGAGGGTCTAGTATAGGTATGTCTCTCTGAGCTGGAGCCCTGGGCCCCAAAGAGAGGAGGCCCCAGGTACAGCCCCAGGCAGAAGGAACAGGAGAGAACAAGGGTGTCAGGCCCCTGGGGGCCAAGTGGTCCCTTCTGTCCAGCAGAACAAGCTCAGCTTCCAACTGTCTACTCCCTGAGCTGGTAAGCGTGAGGCTTCAGAGTCCTTCAAAGCCCACCTATTCTGCCTGACCCTGCGTGGAAGTTTTTGAATACCAGGACACCAACAAGATGAGCCAAACAAGAGAGTGGAGCATGGCCCCATCTGCAGGTCTCTGGAGAGCTGATGGATGAGAGCTTTTCACAAAGAGAAGCCGTGTGGCTGTGATACTCTTTCAGGTCTGAAACAAAGCGAGCAGCAAGAGCCCAGGGCTACAGAGGGCAGAGCACAGGAGCACGTTGTCTGTACTTGACCCACTGCCAAATGCATGGATTTTTCACCCTCCCATGTAACCCCCCACCCCACCCCAGCTGTTGCATTAAGGATGGGAGAGAGTCTCCAGTCATCCTCCCAGATAGAGGTTTAGGGATCCCAAGGGGCTCATGTCACATCTCTCTGCCCCTCTGGAGCAGCTCACTTCTGTATCCTTCTACGAGGACCCCAGCAGCTTGGAGCACTACCTCCCTTTTTTCATAATATATTGATGGGGGACTCTTACACGTGGAGGATGAAGCAGAGAGTGCTAACACAAAGCAGGGAGCCTGGCTCTCTGCCGTCAAGGAGTGGAGGTGGAAAGTGATGGAACCAGGGACTCTGGCAGTCGCCATGATGAGAAGTGAGAGAATTAAGGATTTCTTTAAGAAGTAAAATCGCAAGAACTTATTAATGGGTTGAATTGGGGGGGGGGGGGAATGAGGAAAAGTCAAAGGTAGCACTGAAATTTCTGATGGAAGCCACCAATTGGATAGTGCTGCCATTTCCTGACAGGAAGGAGGAAGGAACTTGTTTGGATGGGTTTCGGGGAGGGGCTCCAGAGTTTGGGTTAATCAAGTTGGCAATGTCAGCTATACCTCAGGGAAGCAACTGGATATTAAACTTTGAAGGTCAAAAAAGACCTGGGCTTGATGAGCTGTCTGCATTGGGAAATCATCACAGACTGGCAATTGAATGCCTGGGGACTGAATCCGGTGACAGGGAGAGGATAGGGGTAGGATAGTCACAGCAAAGATGGTACAGCCATGGGGCCTCTAATTCTTGGGGGTCCACAGAGCAGGAGCCTGCAAAGGAGATCGGGAAAGACAGGCCCGTGAGACAAGGGGGCACAGAGGAGCCTGGTGTCAGGGGCTTGGAGGAGGGGGAGTCTGTGAATTCGCTGGGCTGGAAGACGCTGGGGAAAGAGAATCGGTGGTTGAATTTGGCCAGAGGACACCTCGATAAAAGCCAGGGACCGGTGGAGAGCAAAGCCCTAAGAAAATGGAGACAAAGGTACTTTGCCAAGAAGGGACAAAGAAACGGACTCTTGTCAGGAGAGGACCTGGGTTAGGGGGATCCTTTTTGTTGGTGTAGATTTTACTTCTGTTTTTGGAGGGGGTGGGCCATGGTAGGGCCAGTTTGTAGGCCCACTGCAGGAACCGGGCAGCGGGGGAGGGGCTGGGAGCCCGGGGCCACCCTGCTCTTCCTTCTGCGCCGGGACTGTTCCACGCCGATGGAGGTGCCTGCTCGCGGGCTGTTCGCCGCACCCAGTTCCCTCTCAGGATCCCGCGCGCGTCCGCGGGGAGCGCCGTCGGAGGCCGAGCGCTGGCCGGTCCTGAGTCCCCTGCCCCGGGCGGAGGCGGAAGGGGCCGTGCGCCGGGGGAAGGCGGGTGCAGAGGCCTGGGAGCCTGTGCGGCGGAGAGGCGGAACAGCGCCCCCGCGAAGCCTCGGAAGCGTGCGTCACCGTGGTGTGATCTGTGGCGCGCGCGGCGGTCGCAGCCGCGGGAGGTGGGCGGCAAGCAGGGCCGCGGGTGGGCGGTCCTCGAAGGGCTGCGGGGCTGCGAGCGGGGCTCGGAACTGTAGCCCGAGACGCCATCAGGGTCCCCGCGCCGCTCGCCGCCTTGGCCTCCCCGAGCCCGCAGGGATTTGTGTCCCGGGACGACCAAGGCCAGCCCCTCGTCCCACAGATCTTTCCCGACGGAACTCGGGCGACACGTCTGTAAAGCCCTTCCAGTATGCATTCGCTCGATCTAACCTAGAAAGGGCTACATGCCCTGGGTACAGCGGGGGTCCGAGTCCCTGCCCTCGTGCGGTTTTCCAGGGAGCGCCCCGCATTAAACCAACTCCCATAAAATGTCTAGGAATTGTGCTAGCGCTGTGAGGGGAACCAGTAAGGGGTGAGGGGAAGATAAAAGTTGAGATTGCCTTTTGGTAAGGAGGGAGGCTTGGGTAGAAGTCCATGTGGTAAGATAGCACAGCCACAGGCTGTGAGGGAGCCCTTTGGGGGTGTTATAGGACTTGAAAGAAAAACTGGGAGCAAGCAAGGAGGGGGAGGTCTCACTGGCTGTGGTTGATCCAGCAGGTCTTCGAGGAGCTTAACATACGCAAACAAAATAGCCTGTAATGGTAAAATAACAATAAATGACACCTATTGTTATTAAAGTTTGGGAGACTCCCTTGGACTTGAAATCCGTGTAATACAGGGCTCTGATTGTGACCTGGACAGTGAGTCTCTCGTGGGGGATTCCCCCTCACACTCCTCACCCGGGGTATTGGACAAAGCTGCAGGTGCTGAGGCTGGTCTGTCATATAGGGTTAACTCTGATTCTGGGCTGATGAGTGACCCTCTTCATATTCTCATAATATCTACCTCAGTATATATTACCAGCAGATAAATAATGTGGAAAAATGAAGAGGGACAGAGGACAAAACTAAAAATTCTTAAGAGCAGGAAGAAAAGGGTCAGAAAGCACCCGCGGGTCTCGAACCCCCGTGAAGGGATTAGGCGTCTGGGAAGACTGCACGCGAAGTAACCGCTTGAGCTAAAGCCGACCCGGGAAACGTGGCGCAATTTCTACCTCTTTAACTGTAGTGGACTGACGTAGAGGGGCGGGGCTGTGCTTTCTCCACGCCCCCAGAACTGCGAGCTTCTTTTTTGGTCCCGCCTGCTCATCGTGTTGGGGAGCGGATCCACTGTCTCTCCGCCCCGCCTCCCCACAGAGCCCACCCGAGGAAAGGGAAAAGACTCGCTGGAGGGAGGGAAGGAGCGAGGGGGTGGGTGAGCTGATCGCGGGTTGTAAGGAGCCGCCAGGTTACCAGAAGTCCTTGCCTAGATAATTTTCAAGTTGTCCCTGAGCACACCCGGGCAGCCCAAGTCTGCATAAAATCTCCCACTACAGCCTGTGATCTTACCTAGGGCTGAGACCAGCTCAGTTCATCTCTGTGCCAGGCCCCGAGCTGGCCCCTGGTAACAGAGCTTGTGATGTGTACGTGCTTTTTGGACGGAGCCTGGCTGAATTAATGATGGGTTCTCCCGGTAACTGGGCCTCAAGATAAAGCCCAGGTTTGATCTTGGGAGCTCAAAACTTTAAAGCCTCATAGTTCCTAAGAAAATCACTCTCAAGGATAGAGAAGGATAAATTAGCCTTCTCTTTCCCCACCCCATCCCTTGTTCACAATTCTTCCCTCTTGGATGGTTCAAGAGCTGGATAGAGACCTGACCTATACAACTATTAACAAAGGGACTGGAACCTCAGGGGTAATCATATCCCTGTGACCAAGCATATAGCATTGTGCCAAGCCCTCCGTTAAGTTTCTGTCTCATATATAACCCTATTGGTAATGTTGGCCCATTTTGTAGATGAATATACAGAGACTCCCAGTTTAAGTAACTGAAATGGTAAGAATTTTAAAAGTGGCCCAATTATTCAGTGGCCCAACCAAAGTTTGAACTGGAGCGGGGGGTGGGGGGGGTGGGGGGGGCGAGGAGAAGAGTTATCTGCAAGGGGGTGTGTGCCTGTCTTGCTTTAAAATATTTCAAACAGGGAGTTCAAACAGAGATTCCTGTATGGCTCTGTCTGTTAAGCAACTGCCTTTGGCTCAGCTCATGATCCCAGGGTCCTGGGATCCATCCCTGGTTTGGGCTCCTTGGTTAGCAGGGAACCTGCTTCTCCCTCTGCGTGCTGCTCCCCCTGTTTGTGTGCACCCGCTCTTGCTCTCTCTCTCCGACAAATAAATAAGAAAATACCTTTAAAAGTATAGCAAACAATTAGTAAGGTCCACTAGACAGAGATCTTCAGTTTTGTTCTTTGCGGTCTCCCTGTGCCTAGCACGGTGTCTGGTCTTCAGAAGATACCCCATGAACCTGAGTCAGGGGGTGACTAGGAAGAGTAGCAGTGCTTTTTGTCTGAACGTTGCTGCCTCCACCTGAGTTGAATCCCAGCACCCCTACTTCCTAGCTCTGTAGCTTCAAACTCAAGTGTTTGATTGTTTTCTTTTAATTTTGTATGGAACCCCCCCCCAAAAGAGAGAGCAATTAAAGCCAGTACAAGTAATGAAAGCCACCCTTGACCTAATTTGAGCTACTCATCCCAACCCTGCCCCAGAGAAAAGAGCTATTTTTAAAAAGGTTGCTCTGCCTCCTCCTTAGTCTTCTTTCTATAAATTTACATAAGAAGGTAAATAAAAATAGCTTTATTTTGCTTATGTCTGTATTCTGTTTGCTAGGATGAGACTGCAGTGCACCAGCTTTGTGGGAAACTTCTTTGTGTCTGGGAAATGATGCCAAAACACTGTCTGGAGATCTCTCATTATTTATAATAGCTCCCCAAGAGTACATGGACCATGGTTTATTTTGCCATTGTCCTGGCAGGATTGGACATTGAAGTTGTTTCTGGGCTGTTCTGGGTTTTTTTGTTGTTGTTTTGTGTTTTTTTTAAAAACCAGTTTACAAGTAGCGCTCCAGTGAATATCTTTGCACAAGCCTCTTCGTGGAAATAGACAAGTATTTCTTGAGGATGAATTCCCAGCCGTGGAACTGTTCGGCATTAATATACACGTTTAAAATTGTAATCGCCGAATTGCCATCCAAAAACCGGGCTATTAATAGTATTGTGTGTACTAGAGGCCGGGGACTATGTGTGTTACAGTGTGCCTCGTTCAGGCCAGGTGCGTAGGACGCCGTAAGCAATGAACTCCGTTTACTGCCAACAATCTCTTCTCTTCTATCAGTTCCCAGCTCCCGGTCTGAGGAAGCGGGTACTTTCGGGCTTCGGGTCTGGGTGTAGGAGTAAGAACTGACCGGCAAAAAGGGGAGGGCTCAGGCAGTGCGTACCAGGTGCTCCCCCTGGTGGGCAGATGGCCCTTGACAGTAAGGAAATCCCCCACCTGCAAATCCTAAAGCAAATCCTATTCATTCCTGCTCAGAACCCTGAGAGAAAGCCTCTTGTTCTTAACATCCAGCCCTGATTCTGTGTCCTGGGTGAGCTGGTACTTCCCTACCTTTTCAATGGTACCCAAGGCCCTTCCCTTTTCCCGTTGTCTCGTGGCTACCACACTGCCTTCCCTGATTGCTCAAGCCTGCCCCTTCCAGCTGCTCCACCATTTCTCAGAAATCTCCCCGCCCTCCAACCGCATTCTCTAACATTTACCTCTTTAGAGAGCCCTTCCTTGAATACTCTGTCTAAAGGGCCACCTCTCTACTTCCCACCCTGCTACTGCTTTGTCCCAGAAGCCAGTGTTTTTCCTCCATTAGCAAATATATACCTAGATCGACTCCGACACTTCCCAAGTGTGGCAAAGTGCAGTGTCCTGAGGGCAGAGACTGTATTCGGTCACCTAGGGTCCTGGTCTCCCAGTGCTGGCCACAGCATGTGGCAGCAGCAAGCACTGAGCCTTTGTCATCTGAATGGACAGATGACTAGATTGAGGGCACTATTACACACAGAATTGGAATAGACCTTGAGAGCTAGTGGAGGTCGGGCAGGTTTAGGCTCCTTTTGGGATAAGAAATTTCCCCCTGCAGTATCCTTTGCTCAGAGGTATTGCCGTGAGTGCCTTAGAGAGCAAGGCCGGACTGAAGGCTGGGAACAGTTCCAGACCTTTACCTCTGCAATCCTCCCCACAGTCTGTAAGGTCGACTATATTATTTGCTGAATCAGCAAACTCAAAATCTGAGAGGCAGAGCTAGCATCGGGCTCTATCCATTCCTCTGGTTCAGAAGAACACACAGTCCAAAAGAAGGACAACCCCACTTTCGGGACATGGTGGCCTTTCTCGGTGGAGAAACCTACCCTGGCTATGAGTGGGGGTTGGACTTGGAAGACAGCATCCTCTTCAAGATCATCTACTGTGCACCTGGACTGTCAAAGATGATTAAGGGATGAATTGAGTCTTTAAAGCCTTTACAGCCTAGAGACCATTGCTGTGGAGGGCGTCAAGTGGTGTGCCTGGAATGTATAGAGGTAGAACAGTCATATAGGGCCAGGTTGTGCATAACACAAATCTGGTCTCTACCCCACGGAATGAGCACAGTGGGACAAGGTTGTCTGGAGTCAGCCTGTGCACAGTCTGAGCGCATCTGCATGGCTGCTGGTGAGGAAGGGGTATGTCCCCTGCAACTGGGGGATCAGTCTAAGGAGTAAGAATAGGAGAAAGATATCATGGGAGCACTGGTATGTTTGGTGTCTGTGAGAGACACAAAGGCCAGTGAGAGAGGAGGAGGAGGACCAGCTATTACAGAAGTCAACAAGAGATGCACCAAGGCAGAGACGCAGCCGGAAGTACCCAAGGGTATGACTCGTGAAGCAGAGAAGGGCCCCCACATGACTGGCAACAAGGAGTTCGTTGGTGACCTTGGCAGGAGTGGTGAGGGTGAGAGGCCGATTGCTGTTTGTGGGATGGGATGCGGGGACAGGGTGAGGGGCTTCAGCTCTTCCTGGGGAAGAGAGAGGGCAAGGGTTGTGAGGGTCCTGAAGACCCTGCTTCACGAGCTTTGGTTTTCATGGATTTTAAAGATGAGAGCCTGGAGCTTGTCTGAGTGTGAAGGTGGTAGTAGCCAAGGCAGGTTGAAAACATACTAGAGAGTGTTTTTGCCAGGGTGATTCCCACGGCATGTCTTCTAAAAGGGAAAGAGGTTAGTTTCATATTGAGCAAGGACTCCAGATGATGGCTAGTCAGGATTCCAGACGGCTCTGTGGTGGCGGTGCATCTTGGTCCTGGGCTTCAGGAGCCCCACCCTGTGTCCGGACTTTTTAAGAGCCTCGCCTGCAGTGCTCTGCCCGGGACTGTAAGGAAATGGCAGAGGAACCATATGCAGAACTCTTCTAGATCATATTCCACGTAACTGGAAAACTCAAGTCACCTGCCAGAGTCACCCTGAGGGTCTTCTGGAATCTATGTGAGCTTTTTCCTCAGGGTATCCTCCCAAGAATAGACCATGCCCAAGGGGAAACCAGCTCCTGTGATAAGGTTAGCATCACTCTAATTCCACGCCAGAAAAACCCGTCGCAAAAAAAAACCAGACCAATATAGCCTTCATAAACTTAGATGGAAAATTTTGAAACAAAATTTTAGCATAGAGAAATCCAACAACCTATAAAAAGGCAATATATCATACCCAAGTAGAGTTTATCACAGAAATGGAGGGTGAGTTTAACATTTGAAAATCAACATACTTCACTATATTAATAAGCCAAAAAAAAAAAAAAAAAAACCCCACATAATAGCTGCAGAGAAGACATTTAAAAATCCAGCATCTATTCCTGATGAAAAACAAACAAAAACTCTCAGCAGTCCAGGAATGGTGGAGAACTTCCTCAACCTGATAGCAGGCCTGTACAGCGGGTCTGCACCTATCACCGTGCTTCAGTATAAAAGACGAACAGCCTTTACCCTGTAAGATCAGGTAGTAAACAGTGATGTCTGCTCTTAGCGCTTTGATTTAAAATTATGCTGAAGTTGAGGTCAGTTTAGTAAGTCAAGAAAAAGAAATTATCCAAATCAGAAGTAAAATTGTTCTCACTAACCATAATCATTTAGGCAGGAAATCTGATGGGATCTATGAAAAGTTACCAGAGCTAATAAACAAGTTTAGCAAGGTTGCTGGACAAAGATCAGCATACAAAAATCTATTGTATTTCCACTGACAGCAATAAACAACCAAAAATGAAATTTTAAAAACACAGTTTACAATAGCACCAGAAATTATAAAACACTTAGGGGTAAGCATGACAAACAACGTGCAAGATCCATAGACTGAAAACTATACTTTGCTGAGACAAATTTTTAAAAACCTAAATAAATGGAAAAAACAGTGGGTCAGAAGACTCGGTATTGTTGTCAGTTCTCAGCAAATTGTTGTACTCCTAATCAAAATCCCATCTGGCTTTCTTTTAAATTAAATATCAGTGAGCTCATGCTAAAATTCATATAGGAAGTAATAAACCTGTATTAGCCCAACAACTTTGAAAAAGAAGAATAAAATAGGAAAGCTAATACTACCTTATTGGAAGACTACGCTCATCAAGATGATGATATTGACCTAGAGATAGACAAATAGATCAATGGAACAGAGCAGAGATTCCAGAAATATACACTGATTCTTGACAAACTTGCAAAGGGAATTTGGTGAAGAAGGTGTATTCTTTTCCATAAATAGGACTGAAATAGTTGGAACTCCATATGCATATATAAAATGGAGTCTTAAAAAATTTTTAAGCCTGAAGGTGAGATCCCAAACCCATAAAACTTCCAGGAGAAAATCCTTATGACCTTGGGCTAGGCAAAGAGTTCTTAGATATGAGAACAAAAAGCATGATTCATAAAAGGAAAAAGAAAATGATTTGAATTTCATTGGAATTTTAAACTCTGCTCTTTGAAAGATGCTGTTAAGAGAATAAATAGATAAGCCATGGGCTGAGAGGAAAATCTTTGCAAATTACACAACTGATTAAGAGTACAGAATATACAGAGTAGAAAACCTCTCAAAACTCCGTATCAAGAAAACAACGAGCTCATTTTTCAGTAAAGGGCCAAAGGTTTGAACAGACTCTTCAGCAAAGCAGATACACGGATGACAAACAAGCACATGATAAAAAGCTCTCTGCGTCATTATTCTTGAGGGAAATGCAAATTAAAATCACAATAAGATTCCACTACACATTTGTCAGAATGGCTAGAATGGAAAAGACCATTCCAAGCGTTAGTCACACCCAAGAGTGGGAAGGAACTGGAACGTTCTCCTGGACTGCTGGTGGTGGGAGTGGAAAAGGGTACAGCCACGGGTAAGGAAAAGTTGGACAGTTTCTTAAAAAGTAAATATGCACATAACCTATCCAGCTACTCCAGTACTGTGTGTTTCCTCCAGAGAAAAGAAAACATATATAGAAACCAAATCTGGTGCATGAATATTCCTAACACCTTTTTTCTTAATAGCCCCAAATAAGAAACAAGTAGTCAAAAACCAGCCAATGGGTTAGCAGTGTGTGTTATGTCTATGTGGCGGGCCGGTGAACCGTTACCCAACAATAAAGGAGAGTGAAACAATGATACTGGCATCAGCACGATGGGTCTCCAAAGAAGGATGCTGAGACGCAGAAACAAAGGAAAGGAGTATGTAGTATATGGATGCATTTACATAAAACTCTAAAACACGCAGATCGATCCCTTTCCACAGAAAGCAGAACAGTGGTTGCCTGGGGATGGCAGAGGTGGGGTGGGGGGTAGGGCAGGGTGGAATCGTGCAGGGGGAGGGGTCTTTGGGGAGCATTACACGTGTTCACTCTCTGCTTGCAGAGATGGCCGCATGGGTGTGTACGTGTGTTAGATCTATGGTGGGAAGTTTGATTGGCAGTTACACCCTGATAGAGCTGTTCAGTATATAGGCTCATAGAATGTCTGCCTCCTCGTTGTCCTGTCTTCTGTCCCACAAATGTTAGGAACAAGCTTTGTGATGGGACATTAGGAAGAGTTAAACATTAAGAAGAAGTAAATAGACCTTTCTGAGTGTCCACGTGAGTGTGCTGTCCTTGAGACACAAAAAGAGAAGACTTTCTTCTCAACTGCCCAGATACCTAGAGCTTTCCAAAAGTCACTGCGTAGCATAATTAACAGCAAGTATTTACTTACCAACCAACTGTACCCCCTCCTGGAGTCAGATTGTTGACATAGATATACACGCTAATCCTTATGACCCTTCCAAGAAGTTTGTAATATTTTCCCAGTTTCAAAAATGAGTCTCAGAGGCATCAAGTCAGCTCTCCAGAAGTGTACAGGGAAGAAGAGGCAGGGCCTGGCAGGGTCAGGCCTGAGGTGGCTGCACTCAATCCCTCTCTGTACACCCCTCCCTGCACACTCTAGCTCCCAGCTGGGCGGGTGGGGGGGGGGATCCTTTGGCGGGTGTTGAAACAATAGGTCATCCCTGTCCAAGTGCCCAGCCCTCCAAGGTTAGCTCTTGCACCCAGAGCTATATATAGCTGACTGGGGGGAAGTACTGGGGAAGAAAGAGAAAATAAGATGCACTTTTTGGAGGCTCAGAGGATTGAAGCAACTTGAAAGGTCCTAAAGGCCTTTGCAGACCGGGACTGAAATGTCATTGGCTAAGCACAGTTGGAGTGTGGTTTCTTGGCAAGGGAGGAGGTGTCCCGGCCCGGGGAGGTGTGACACGTTCCTCTGCTCAAAATAGAGACTGGCTATTTCCTGAGTGGGAGTCGGCTGGGGATGGGAAGGCCCTCCCAGCCCTGCAGCCTCAGACCACTGGAGGGCCTGGCCGCCCTGCTGGAAAGCATGAAACGGGGCAAAAGTTCAGGGCCCCTCAGGCTCTCATGCCAGTGTTGGGGGGTGACAGATGGGACAGGGAGGCAGCTGCAGCCTCGCTGGCGGGGAGGGGTAGCTCCTGCCTCTGCCTGGCGTCAGGTGGGGAGGAAGGAGAGCATGGGCTCAGGCCGCAACGTGCAGCCCAGGAGTTGCAGAGGCAGCAAGTCTGTGGGCATGGCAGCTGTTCACGGTTCCTGGGCAGGAAGTCCCTGAAGAAGGGTCCAGAAAAGGCAATGGAGGCCTGGCAATGCCCTGGTGGCATGTGTGAGCCTTGAAACGGGATTTTCTAATTGGGGGAGAATCAGCCGCGCCCTCGGGTTTGGAGCCTCCTGAGGCTCCCGCTGAGTAGCCAGTCCAGGCCAGACGTGCCCTGGTTTGCCTGGACGAGGCCACTGGGTTCCCCGCAGAACGGCTTCCACTCTGACTGGTAAGGAGCCACTGCCCAGATCCCCCAAAACAACTCTTCACCATCATAGCCGTCCCTGCACTCTCTCATCCCTGTGTCCCATGGGAGCCACTCCTTGCCAGGACTCCCGCCACCCAGAGGCCAGTGCCTTGCTTCTTCCCTGATGGCTTGTGCCACGGTGGGGAGATGTTTGAATCTCACCTGTGCCGGACCTAAAAGAGTAACAGGAGACCATTGATATTTGCTATGTGCCAGCCACAATTCCAGATGCTTTACTCACGTCTACAACAATAGCAACAGCAATCAGGCCACGACAGCTAACAACAGCAGCTCACGAGGTATCCAGCGTGGTGCTAGGTGGTTTGCCTTGATTACGTTATTTCAAGGCCCACCCGCTCACTACAACCTTAAGCGGAAAGTTCTGACATTATCCTCCAGTTTCAGAAGAAAAATATCCAAAGCCCAGAGAGGTTAAGCAATTTGCTTTGGGTCACACATCTAGTAGATAGAACAGCCAAGTTAAAACGTAGCTCTTGCTGACTTCAAAGCCTTTACTCTGGGGTTACTCGACACTGTGAGAAATAATGTAAAATAATACAAAAATGCACATGAGATATAAAAACATTCAAATAGTAAAAGCACTTTCCTCCCTTCTGGTCTGAGTGTCCGATGATGTCTGCTTCAGCCAAATTCCTTCAACTTGGCTGCTTAAGTGTTTGCTTTTGATAGGTGCCATTCTCATCTGTGGAAATAAATTTGATGGTGCTGGGAGTTTCCTAGTTGACCTGACAGAACAGGGGCCCCAAAACACCTTGAAAAGAGGATTTGGGTGAGTCCTGACTGATGTCTGCAAGGGACAAATGGAAACAAGGAGCTCCATGCCATCCATTTGCTCTCCAGACCTAGAGCCTCCCTGGAAACTCTCCTTCCTGATTTTTTTTTTTTTTTTTAATTGTGCTGAAGTCAGTGCAAAGGCCATTAATCCGTGCAGGGTCCTGTGGGCAAGGCTCTTAAGAGATGCTCTGTTCCTGAAAGCTGGGCTCCTTCTGTGTTCAAGAAACTATCCAGTGTATGCACCTGGTCGTGAGCCTGCCCTCACCCACTCAGCAGCTACCCAGGGAGGGTCAGGCACTCTTCTAGAACCCGAGGGGGAAGTCATGGATAAAATGGGCCTGGACCGTGCCTT
This sequence comes from Mustela lutreola, assembly GCF_030435805.1. Classification (NCBI taxonomy): domain Eukaryota; kingdom Metazoa; phylum Chordata; class Mammalia; order Carnivora; family Mustelidae; genus Mustela; species Mustela lutreola. The sequence goes on from NC_081294.1 coordinate 74,367,447, forward strand.
CGTGGGGCTTGTCATCTCTGGAAAGAAAGAGATATTAGACACCTGGCTGCAGAAATTACAGCCAGGTGTCAAATACAGAAATTACACAGCTAACTGGGTAATTATGTTTTGTGATAAAGAAGAGCAAAGCAAAGACTAAAGTGAGAGCTGATATCAGATCTTAGATTCGCTTGCCGAAGACACAGGAAGAAGGAATACGGGCTATCCCAGCTGACTCAGGAAGAGGCAGCCAAGGGAAGGAAGGAGATGCTTTCAGCAGAAACTTGCAGGCAGGAGGGGGCAGCATGGGGAAGGGCCTGGCGTTTGGGTGACAATTTGGCATTTTTGAGGTCAGGAAAGAGAAAACATGTTGGCTGGAGTTGAGTGAACAGGGGGAGGGTGAAAGGGGTGGGGGCTGGGTGGTGGGAGTGGGCCCGATTTTGTAGGAACGAGGCTCTCTGTTGAGCAAGCGTGGATGAGGATGGAGGGCATAGGGAAATTCTCCAAGGCAAAACCCTTTGCCAGAACAGACAAACCACTTGATAATAGCAAGACGAGGCTCCCAAAGCGTTCTATATTCATGAGGCAGTGGCTTTCACAGAAATAGTTATTCTGGGCTACAATCACATCGTACTGGCTGGGGAAGGCATTCTGGATTAAAGTAGGCCCAGACAGCCCATGTCCATAAATGTGTCGTGAACTTTTAGGGGCTGACACATTGCCTTAGAATTCTTGTGGTTATCAGTGACAGAAACCAACTCAAGTTAACTAGGTGAGGAAGAGGGATGTATTGATTTAGATAAAAAGGAGTCACCTGGCAGGGCAGAGAGGCTCAAACTGGTCATCTGTTGTCTCTCTCTCTCCCCGTCTTTCCAGCTCTTTCTGTTGACACCACTGTTTGAGATAAAAGAGCTAGACTGTTATCTGAAGTCCGAGTCTCACCTTGGCTCATACGGCCCTCTCTGAGCCGATTGCCAGGAGGACAGGCCATTTGCTGGCTGGGGATCCGTGACACCCTGCCATGCAGATTGGAAAGGAGGGTGTGGATTTCAGGACGGGTCATTCCCCAGACGGTAATGCACAGACCAGAATGGACCCTTAGTTCCTAAGAGGTATGAAACTTGTCCTGCCTCCACATGCAGAATTTTACTGTTGCATTATTTTTATAAATTAAAAAAGTGACTCATAAAGCTATCAGTGCAGTGTTGATCTTTCACTGCATAACATGTTAATGATACGCACACACATAAACATACACATACTTTATAGGCTTTTTTTGGTAGTCATTTGGTAAAAGAATTTAACTCCAATAGTATTAACTTCTAATTTTTTCCAAAGAAATGTAAGCCTCTATTCCTCTACTCAGTGATGCGCCGAGTGAAACTTTTATTGGTACTTCTTTATTTAAACTTCTCTTTGTGTTCTTTCCCATCTTTCCTAACATCGAACGCAGATGTCAGTATCCCTGACATGTTCTTGAATGGATTTTAGGTTCAACCATGAAAATTAAAAAGCTCCAAGTGTATCTGGAATGAAGGGATGGGGGTGAGGAGTCCTGACCCATTTCCTGCTTTTTACTTAGAGTTGTTGGACTCAAGCTCTAAGCTAAAATTCCACCCCGTGTCCCCACGCAATGTCTGTTTGGTTAAATGATGGTAAATTCCAACAACAGAACACTTAGCAGCACGCACCACCACTGCTACCCGGAGCACCTGGGGGGCTCAGTTGGTTAAGCGTCTGCCTTCGGTTCAGGTCATGATCCCGGAGTCTTAGGATTCAAGCCCCATGTCAGGGTCCCTGCTCAGCAGAAAGCCTGCTTCTCCCTCCCCCCCCTCCCTCTGCCCACCACTCCCCATGCTTGCATGCACTCTTTCTCTCTCTGTCAAATAAATAAGTAAAATTAAAAAAAAAAAAAAAAAAACTTCTACCCACTTCCATAGACTCACATGGACACCACCCCAGAGGTCCTGAGAGAAAAAAAGCTGAGTTGCAAAAGAGTGTTACAGTTTGATTTCATGACCTGCTAGTTCAATAAATATTTAGTGAGCGTCCACTACCTGTCAGGCTTTTGTTGTCCTGGTGTTAAGAATTTCATCCATTGTGTTTCCCAGGTGTGTTTCACTTTGAAAAATGACTTCTGTTCCGAAAGTAATCAAAAAAGATGAGAAAAGTAGGATTCAGGTGGCTTTTGGAAACTGCTTGCAATCACTAGTTTGAAGAACTTAGAGAAGTGCTTTCTCCCCATTTCTTTTCATAAAAGAACTCATTGGAAGAGGAACATTATATATGAACATGTGCCTATGTACATATACATGGTTTTCTGACAGTTATAAAACCGGGATCACTTAGTCTCTTTGGCACTGTTTGAATTTTTACCCTGAGGGGGAATTACTTTACGAACATAAAAAAGTACTAATTCGTTAAAAATTTCAGACATACGCATACACATGTGCAACACACATACACGCGTGCAACGCACACCCACAGGTGTTCTCCTCGGCAAGTCTCTCTCATGAGTGACTGTACTCTTGGGAAGAGCTGGTCCTTGTCACTGCCAGGGACTTCTGTGACTCCCTTCCCTTTTGGGTCAGGGAGCCATATTCAACCATCCCATTGTGCGGTTTCCTTTTTTTCCAGTGACCCAACACTTGATCTCTTCTAAAGGTATTCAAAGAGGATGAAGAAAAGTGCAAGGGAGCCTTTTAGAACCATCAGATTATAGCTTGGATACCTTAATAAGAGCATTAAGAAGTCATTTTTCAGAGAAGAGAAGTGTGCAAAGAAAAATACAGCATATAATATTTTCCCCGAGCCCCACCCTGTGCATAAGTGACTTAAAACGTTATTCATTGTAAAGCAATTGGTTATTCTGACTCTTTCCGCAAATTAATTTACCTCAGGAAGCCACGTCCCTCCATAAAGGGGAGGGAGGAACAATGGGGTCTTTTACGTTCTCAGTAATATGGTGCTCATTAGCTAAATGCCGACTTTGTTGGGCTCTGGAACAGAAAGAAATATCCTAAAGCAAGGTCCTAGCTGTAGCAAACTGGAAAGAAAGGGGACGTTCACACCTGTGTCTGAGCCCTGGGTAGGGAAGGAGCCTGGTGGGGGCATCTGGGGCAGGAGGCGTGCTGCCCAGGTGGCCTCCTCCCCCACCCCTGGGGTGGGCCCAGAGGAAAGGATGAAGGATCACCCGAGGTTGGCATTTCAACTTCTTGGGTCAGAGGTGCCAGAATATTCCCCCTCCCCGCCCCTAGTCCCACATGTTCTACATCTGTCCAGAGACTGCAAATCACAGAATGGAGGAGGGCAGAGTGTTTGGGGTGGGCAAAGATGATCCAGAGCCTTTCAAAGCACTGAGGAGCCAAGGTCAATGCTTGGACCCTAAGAGAGAAGAAATCTCTCTCTCTCTCTCTCTTTTTTTTTTTTTTTTAAGATTTTATTTATTTATTTGACAGAGAGAGAGAGCGAGATCACAAGTAAGCAGAGAGAGGCAGGCAGAGAGAGTGGGGGAAGCAGGCTTCCCACGGAGCAGAGAGCCTGATGCGGGGCTCGATCCCAGGACCCTGAGATCATGACCTGAGCCGAAGGCAGAGGCTTAACCCACTGAGCCACCCAGGCACCCAAGAAGAAATCTTTATAATGGCACCTGGTGAGGGGTTGCCTTTCTCGTTCATTCTGTCAGTTCAATGTGTCAGGAGGAGGAGAAAATCCTTCTGAGGACAAGAGTGGCATGTGACAGAGTGGTAGTCTGGGCCTCTAACCATTGCTTCAGTCAAGCCTTTTATGATTTTTGAGGTGTTTATGTTGGAGTTCTGGTAAGATTTTTTTTCTGAAAAAAGTTTCTGCTGAAAACCATGACAGTTACTCATACTGGACATTGGGCATTGGTCATGAGCTATCATGGCCACGAGACATGGAACTGGGCAACACACCCACAGCTGTCCTGTAGTTAATCTCCCTCTGCACAAAAGCAGATCGGGAGGGAGGAACCTGGCAAGGGGCAACTGAAGCCCTCATGAGCAATACCGGAGTACAAGTAACAGTTCACAGATTCACAGGAAGAATGTAGAACGATGGGAGTGATGTATGGCAAAGGCCAGATAAACCGGTTGAAAGCTGTGTGGTCTCGTTGATTAAAATAGCTTCCATTAATACAAGTAGAAAATCATGAGGAAAAAAAAAAAAAACAAGACAAGATGTAAAGGCATATCAAGAAGGCAAGGAAACTCGGGTATTAATGGTAAGATTAAAATCATCGGGATGGGAGGCTATTCAGAAGTCAGTGCCCAGAACATAAAAACACTAGCATGGACATTAAACTTTGTGAGTCTTTACAGAACACAGAGGAAATGGGAAAAGCCATGAAGATTATGAGCAAGGAAATGATCTACATGGAGGATACATAGTAGAGACGAATTCCATTGAGTAAGAATCAAAACAAGTGGGTGTAGGGAATTTTAAAAATCTTATGAGTGAGTAAATACAAAATAAAACCATCAAAAAGGAAGAAAATATAGGTGAGTCTCTGACATTAGGAAGGGCAAGAACTGTTAAGAGACAAAGATATAAAGTGTTAATGCATTTGCATATATAGTCTGAAGAGCTTCACAAAATTGAGATGAATTACAAATTCGGAAAACTGTCTATGATAACTATGACAAAGTTAATAAGCTTAATATCTAAATAGCCTTTAAAAACAAACAAAAAAATACAGTTGCCCTTCAGTAACAAAGTTAGGCAAAGATCATTAAAAAAAGACTCAAGGTCTTTTTTGAGCCTGGGTGGCTCAGTGGATTAAGCCTCTGCCTTCTGCTCAGGTCATGATCTCAGGGTCCTGGGATTGAGCCCAGGGCTCTCTGCTCAGCTCAGCGGGGAGCCTGCTTCCTCCTCTCTCCCTGCCTGCCTCTCTGATGACCTGTAATCTCTGTCAAATAAATAAATAAAATCATAAAAAAAAAAAAAGATTCAAATGACCAACAAATATTTGAAAACATTCCATCTCATTCATAATCAAAGATAAGCAAATAAAAAACAGTACTAACCTAGAAATGCTTTCCACATTTGTTGTCTTTGAAAGTTACCATACACACTGTAGTTGGTTTTTGAAAAGTGTGGTTGAAATAGTACTGGCTTCTCCCACTTGAAGGATTCTTCTTACCCTGTGGATTTCAGTCTTACCTTCACTTCTTTGAAGTTCTCTCTGACCTCCCAAACTAGGTTACAGCCTTTCATTATCATTTCCGTTGTGCCTGAACACTTTGTGGCAACTATCTGAACCATATAGTGTGACAACTGGTGTGATTTGTTGATTGGATATTTGGCACCTCACTGAGATGTGGTAACTGAAGTCTCTATGGCGAATTTACTTTGTGCTATGAAATATTTAAGTGCTTCTACACGTTTTATTTCATTCTATCCTCCCAATAACCTTATGAGATAGATTCTCTAATTCCACTTGTGTTTTGTTTTAAGATTTTATGTATTTTGGGAGGGAGAGAGAGGAAGAAGTAGGCTCCCCACTGAGCAGGGAGCATCATGAGAGGCTGGATCCCAGGACCCAAAGGCGGATGCTTAACTGACTGAGCCATCAGGCACCCCTAATTGTGATTGTTTTATAGAGAAGCAAGCCAATGAAGTTGAGAGAGATTTAACACTTGGTGCTGCATCATGGGGCTGGTACCCGCCTCCACTGGCTAGCACTGTCCCTCCTCTCAGAGCCTCGGGCTTCTCTTCCTTGCAGATGCAGATTCCTAAGCCAAGCTCACTCCCTGCCCTCCTCCCTCTCTTCCTCCCTCTGTCCTTCTCTCCAGGGAGTCTCAGGCAGCACCAGAACACCTTCTGAAAGGACATCAGCAGATCAAGGTTACATTTCAAAGCTAAAAAGCAAGTGATTTTATTTTATTTTTTTTTTTAAAGATTTATTTATTTATTTATTTGACAGAGAGAGAAATCACAAGTAGGTGGAGAGTCAGGCAGAGAGAGAGAGAGAAGCAGGCTCCCGCTGAGCAAAGAGCCCAATGCGGGGCTCGATCCCAGGACACTGAGATCATGACCTGAGCTGAAGGCAGCGGCTTAATCCACTGAGCCACCCAGGCGCCCAAAGCAAGTGATTTTAGTAGGAAATACTAAAGATTCACCTTCTTTTGTTTGTTTGTTTGTTTCAGTAAGCACAACTTTTTACCCATGACAAACATCTCCATATTTCAAAATGTCACAGTCCATCATGAAGATACAAAGCAAAACTGGGGCCCTTGAGGATTTCATGGCTTAAGTGTCCAAATCCTTTTTTGGATCCAGAGGAAAACATCTTTTCACTTTCATATGCCCCTTTGTAAATGTCAAACAGATAGCAAGATAAACAGCACTTTTTCAGGGCTATGGGACACATAAGTATTATTAAGTCAAGAGAACCTAGGGTTATTGCCCTTTGTTAGCAAGGAGCCAGTCCCGAGTTCTTGGGCAGGGTCAGCTGGTGCTAGGGGGGTTCAGGTTTGGAGGAAGGAGGGGGTGGGCAGCTGGAAGAGAGGGAGGGTTTGCTAATTAACATCTGTAACCAGCAGGGAGCAGGGAAAGAATCGTTGAAGGCATGCTGTTTTGTAAAATGGAGACAGCTTCTCTGAACCTCTAATCTGCCACAACCCCCTTAATGTGGGACTCGCACAAAAAAAACAAAGCGGCTCTGGTTTCAGAACCTGAGCTTTGGTGTTAGAAGGGTCTACATCTGAGTTCGAGCTCCATAGCTTGCCTCCCTGCAAAGTTCTTAATCTTAAGAGCTCAACTCTCCCATAAATGCAGGGTAATAAAAGGGTTGTAATGAGAGCGACATGAGAGGAGTAAGCAAAATGCTTTGCATAGAGCCTGTCAAGTCACAGGCTTTCCATATTTGTCATGCATTCTTATTTCACAGTGACAACTCAGCCTGCTGGTAAACATGATCCTGTCCTTTATATCTTAATTATTTTTCTTTAGACTTAAATTATTTTTTATGGAAGCATTCTACATGGAAGAGCATGTTTTCCTGGCTTATTAAATAGAATATAGTAAAGACAATGAATTCCTTTGCCTTTGTTGGGCTTTTGCTTGACACACAAACATAAACAGTGCAGGGGTCTGTAAAGTCAAAATTGGAAATTGGCCCAGTGCGCTCCAGTTCTCCAGGTAACCACTCTTAGGGTTCATGGCGTGCCCTTCCCAACATGGAGTAGCCCCGAAATTTCCTTTAAATGATGTGATGCCGTGATGCTCTCATCTAGAGCTATGACAATGTGTGGTGCATTTTGTCCTTATGCTAAGTGGCCCCAGCCAGCCAATGTGTTGGAGCTCCAGGCCTGCTCCTTGGGGATTCTGCCTTTCCCTGGATGTCAGGATGATGACAGCTGGTGGCCTTCCTCCTGCTCCTTCCCCCTTTAGCTGGAGTTCCTAATCTCCTTTGTTGAGGAAACAAAACACCAAGTTGATTAGCAGAGTGAGCTCTTTAGGACTGTGAATTCAAGTATTTCAGACACGTGATAATGTATTTCATATATTTCTGAGCTTATAGTTATACCATAGAAAGAGGAGTAGAATTCAGAAAGAGCCCTAGATAAGAAATGCAAAGATCTGATTTCTTGTCCTGACCCGACCACTCAACACCTCCGTGAACCTGGAAAAGTCACTGAAACTCACTAAGTCTCAATTGCTCCACCTCTAAAATGAGAGCCATTAATTAATTCATCAAACTCCTCATTACCAAGTGCTTCCTGTGGGCCAGGCATATTTCTAGATGCTCTGCACATAGCTGTGAACAAGACGGGTATCCTCAAGTTCACATTCTATTGGTGGGAAAAGAGGTGGGAAACGAAAGGCATTCACAGTTAATATCTTCCAGCAGATAAGAGTGCCACTAGAAAGTGCTACAAAGACAATTAAGCGGGGAGGTACGGTTCAACATGTTAGGTTGCCTGTCTCCCAGGGTTGCCAGGCCTTCAAATAAGTCTCATCAAATGGCTTTGTAAGCTCTAAAATGTGATATAAAATATAATTTTTGGAAAACAAGAAAGCACCTGTATATTTATAACACCAACCATCCAAGTTTTCTGTGATTCTCAAAGATGTGGTGGGTGCCTCAAAGGAGAGAGGACATCTGGATGACCAAAGGTTAGGAAATATCGCTTTACAGTAAATAAGACAGTTGTCTCTATTTATTTCCATCTGCCCCCCAAGTTTTCAAAGTCTCCCAAACATGTCGCCGGGCTAAAAGAATGGGAAGTTTTTTCCTATGTGCTCAGGCCATTTTTGTATGTTACTTAGGCTAGACCCTGCCATTAGCCCTGGAACGACCAATGGGAGGGAGAAACGGTGCTGAACCGGCACTCTGCAGCATCTTATTTTGTGGTCCTAAACTCCTTAATGTGTCTTTACAGACCATTCATTCAACACTCTAATGGCAGGAGAAAGCGAAAGCAACGTGCTCCCCCCGCCCCCCACCAAGGAAGACCCACGACGCGTTATGATGAAGCAGATCTCGTAGTATGAGAAAGACACATTTATATGTCTTGGCTTAGGATTTCCACTGTTAGGATTTTCATTGTTGTCTCAAACACCCAGTGAGGCTGGTCTCATTCCCCATACTTTACAGATGAGAAAAGAGAGGTTCCCTGTGAAAATATCCCCCTCAAACGTACTTTACGGATGAGCGGCTGCCTTCGGAGCGCCCCAGGGGCTCAGGCCATACTGGGTTTCTGCTCAAGCTCCTGGGCCCTTCCTGTTGGCCTCCCTTTGCCCATCCTACTCTCCCTTCTGGTCTTCTGCCTCCTTCCCCATCTTCAATACAGGTCCTCCTGTCCGTTTTCTCTACCATAGCCCTTCCTTTTCTTCTAGGCATGTATGCAGAGAGATCAGATTTCCAAACGTGTGAATTTGTGTATTGTCAGTCCTCCCCATCATGAAGTCAAAGTCTATGCCTGTTCAGTTCACTGCTGCATTCTCAGCGCTGGCATGGCGCTCATTAAATATCTGTGAAATAATGAAGGAGGGAAGGCAGGCGGGCCAGCTCCTCATTTTGATTTGAAGGGTCAAATGGAAAATTAGAACTATTTGCCCTGATACTCTATCACGACAATGTTAAAACTGGTGAGAATTGTGTTGTACTGATTCAACAATTGATCACGTAAATTAAGAGCTACCGATTAAAGTTCGTGTGAAGGAAAACTGAATTTATTTTTTTAAAGATTTTATTTTGCTGGGCCGGGAGAGAGAGAGGGTGGGGGGAAGAGCACAAGCAGGGGGAAGGGCAGAGGGAAAGGGAGAAGCAGGCCCCCCACTGAGCAGGGAGCTGGATGTGGGGCTCCATCCCAGGACCCCAGTGGTCATGACCTGAGCTGAAGGCAGATGCTTCACCGGCCGAGCCACCCTAGGCGCCCCTGGAAAACTGGATTTAAAGTTGGGTCACTTGGTTGTGACACACTAGGCATTGAACCAGCACTCACTGCCAAATGCTCTGGGAGTTCTCAGTTCCAAGGAACCCGTTCTACACAACACAGCCCGGAAGCAGCACCTTGGACAGAAAGCTGCCAGTCCCCACACACAGGGCTGAGGCCTTCCTCCCAGTTCCTGGTGACACAGGGTGTTGGGGGGACAAGGACACATTGTGGGGGGAGGTTAATCAAGGCCTCCTAAGACTCTGTGTTGTCGGTCAAATTATTTTCCTTTTTCATCTGATTTCTTCTTCTGTGAAATACGGATTCATATCCCAGGCCTCACCCCCTCCTTGCTCACCACGGTGGGATGATGGGAATCAGACGTAGACACTGTTCTTTGTAAAAATGCAAAGTACAAAGTGCTGTCTAAATGTCAGGGCTTATTGTAGTCAGGGGCGTACACACGCAGCAGCCGGACATCTGCTTACTTTCCTTCTTGCTCGTTTGCACTGTTAATGAAGAATTCCGGGTTACCTCCTGGCTTCTGTTATCTGGCCGGACTTTGGATCACAGCCCTGCCACTCCTCCTGAAAACCAGTCATTGAGCCAAGGGCGAACCTCTAAGGGCCTCTTAGACGCTGTTCACTCCCCGGAAGCTGGATTGCTTTGAATATTTTGCCAAACCTCCTCCCCACTTTTGGAAGAAGATTGGAGCGGCAAGAATACAGAATCAGGGGCGCTTGGGTGGCTCAAGGGGGTTAAGCCTCTGCCTTTGGCTCCAGTCATGATCTCAGGGTCCTGGGATCGAGCCCCACATCAGGCTGTTTGCTTAGCAGGGAGCCTGCTTCCCCCTCTCTCTCTCTGCCTGCCTCTCTGCCTACTTGTAATCTCTCTCTGTGTCAAATAAATGAATAAATAATCTTAAAAAAAAAAAAGAATACAGAATCAGTTGTTTCGCACCCCCACCTCCCGCCCCTGCCCCTTCCCCGTCCCCTGGCTATAGGATTTCTGTCTCACATCTACCCTCCTACCTCTTTTCTTCTCTTCCCACCCAGATCCGAACTTGTAGGGGACCTTTTGCCCTGATTTTCAGCAGGAAACACAACCAGCAACCAGATGTCTGACTTTTTCACCCCCTTGGCAAGGATTAGCCATCTTCCTTGTAAACTTCCGGCCTTTCCTCTCCCTTAGATCTTGCAGCTTCTTCACGCTCCATCTCCTCTTGCTCATACACACGAACACCCTCCAGAGGAGAAACAAAAGGTAGCCTGCACACGGCCGCAAACGTGCCAAGGATTTCTATGCTGCGTTCAGGGAGGGGAGCGGTGGTGGACGGCACAGCGGCTGGGGGGTGGGGGGGTGGCGAGGCTGTTTGGCTCTCGGATTCATTTGCTCTATGGCTCCGCTCAGGTCCCATAAATTCAGAATAGGTGTCCTTGATCAAAGACAGAGATAAATCAGCTCACAACTTAAAATAACACCTAACGGGGGATAAATGCAGAATCTGTCACCGTCCAAGTAACTGGGTGTGAAAAAATAATAAGGAAAGCAGCTTTGCCAGCTTCTGGAGTAATGATCCCTGGATCCTCTCCGACACATAGCAGAGGACTTTGGAACTGGGAGAGCCTCAGAAGGCAGCTCATCCGTCCTTCACTTTCCAGGTGGAGAAACTAAGGCTCTGCCAAGGCAGGACAGACTTACCCCAGGTCTCTTGGTGGATGGCACCATGGGGCTTCGAAGCTCAAGGGCCTACTCTGAGGTGTACTTAGACCTCCCCTGAGACATTTCTGGAAAAGCAGGGTGGCAGTCACAGGTGTGGGCTTGGCCTTCCTATTGTCTCTGCCTCCTGTCCTTCCACTCTCGGAGTGGTTGTCTGGGTCTCCTTCTTAGGGGTCACTCTGATCTTCAGATCTCAACCATGCTGCAAGAGCAGCACGGACCAATAATCACCTTGAAGGGGAGGAAAAGCCTTTTTTTCTTTCTTGCTTTTTTTTTTTTTTTTAAGATTTTATTTATTTATTTGACAGAGATCACAAGTAGGCAGAGAGGCAGGCTCCCTGCTGAGTAGAAAGCCCGATGCGGGACTCAATCCCAGGACCCCGAGATCATGACTGGAGCTGAAGGCAGAGGCTTAACCCACTGAGTCATCCAGGCGCCCCTCTTTTTTTTTAACATACGGGGAAACTCCCCTAAAAAGACCCTGGTTTGCAAGTGAGCACTCTCCGTCCATCTATAAGGTGATAAAGAACAAGTGATTCCCAAATAAATGCATGAAAAGCAGGTGGGTCATCACAAGAAACATTTTAAAGGGGGTTTTCAGGAATTATCACTCATTGGCACGAGGCCTATGCCCCTTCCATCCCCCACACTCACTTTGCCTGCATTTGTCCCTGTTTACAAGTATAAATCTTCCCTCCACCATTCCTACTGGCGTGGCTTTGGTCAAGTCACCCTTCCTCTCTCTGCCCTAGTGTCTTTACCTATAGAAGGAAGATACTAGTTCCTAGTTGGGGATTATTGGAAATGAGGGCAATCACACTTTGCATATGGTGTTTAATAAACTTCTGTTCTCTGCCAGTTTTCTTCCTTCTACAATGGAAGACTGAGAACGCTTTCCTGACGGAGTAGGAGGGTGCCTTCCTCAAGCTCCAGAGCACTTTGCCTCCTCATCCACGTGCATCTTCGTCCTACAGTCTCAGCTACCTCTGAGAAGAAGGGCTGATCTGGGCCTTGAAGGACGTGTTCAATGTGTCTCAGTGGCCAGGGCACCCTGTGCTGACCGTGCCACTGTGGGAAATGTGTGCCCCTCTGTCCTGGATCCACAACCAGGGTCTCTACCCCTGATGTTTCTAATTGTTCACTTCACAAAACCTGAATTTTTCTTCTAGGGGAAAAAAAAAAAAAAAGAAACCAGGGCCGCAACATTAATGTAAATGAATCCCAAGGGGGGCCGTTAGCTTGGACTCAGAACAATGAGTTAATTGAAAGTGGTAATGAGAAAAAGCAGCTGACACTCATAAACCCATGGGCCAATGAGCAGTTCAATTCCTGGGCAGCGGGTGAGAGCCAGGTTTGCTGGCCAACCACGATGTCGATGGCTTCTGAAAATAATTGCCCGAGGAATACCAGGCTACGGGCAGGAACCAAGCTTGTCTGCAGATCCTGTCACCTGGCTGGGAGCCACCTGTGCTGGCTGAGTGCCTGGTGCTTTGAGCCCTGAGAACACCCTGTGCTTTGAAGAGCTACCTGGGACCCAAGGACTGACGCTCAACTGGGGTGTCAGGTGACAGATGGCAACATCAAGGGACTTGGCTCACGTTCCAGCATGGGGACGGGGTTTGACGCAGAGCACATTTCCAAGCCTCAATGTTTCTACCTGTCAAATGAGCACATTAATACCTTTCCCCCTAGCTTCTCAGCACTGCGTTGTTTGAACATCAGATGAAATCGGTCTGGAAGGCTCTGTAAGATAAGACATGGGTGAATAGAAAAGCTCTACATCGAGCGGAGGAGGGGCCAGGCTGCCTCGTGAACTCAGGTTAGACTCAGAAAATAATAATTCCGGCATCATAAGATCAATGAGAGAATTAAAAATATACCTTGTATATAATACTAGATAGTGTTTGGAATGGCGGCCAGTATAAGGTAAGCACTGAATGCATGTCAATGGTCCCTTCCGGTGAGTCATTATTTTCAGGGCTGCTGTGTGTCGCAGTGACTGGTCCAAGCTTGTGGCCAGAAGTCCTGTTTGGGCTTGAACTTCGCTTCTTTCTCCAGACACTTCTGGTCAAAGAGCCCAAATGCCCATTCTTCCCACAGCAGTCCTGCATCAGACAAAGAGGAGCAGACTGAGTCGACAGAGCAATGGGAAATTCGAAAGAGAGAATAATTCACAACATAGATGAGATCTAACCAGATGAAATGCCATCTCTTCCCAGAATCTGACAAGCACACTGCCCTGGGAGCTCCTTGCATGCCCGTCCACCTGCAGGGCCACGCAGGGATGAAATGGAATCTACAGTGAGCCTTGGACCATTTCTCTAGGCAAGGATGGAGTCCACGGTGCAGCAAACGGGGAAACGGGATTGTGTGTGTCTATGGGTGGGAAGAGCTGCAGAACATCCTGGAAGAAAGAATGATGGGCTTCTCGGATGAGAATGAGGACATGGGCTTCTCCCTGCTATCCACCTCCATTCCACCTCTGGCTCTCAGACCTTCCTGGAAGTTTCCTTGGACCGTCTTGTTACTCATGTGCAACATCGAGTGGGACTCATGGCAGGGGCTGAGTAGAGCCGCCCGTACTATGCTGAGCACAAATCCCACGGCCAGTGCTTGAATCCACACGGCTGTGCCTTAGTACAGGCTTCGTTAGAGCCAAGGATGGCACAACCAGGTGACTCACACATTGCCAGTAGGAGTGAAAATTGGCACAACCTTTTCAGAGAGCCATTTGGCAGTATTTGTCAAAACTACCAAAACTACCCTTTCACCTAGCTTTTACTTCGAGAAATCTGTCCTATGGAAACATGCACAGACACGCACAGAGGCAGAGACACAAACCTGTTTCCTGCAGCATGCCAGTCATAGAAAGGATTGGCGTTAACCCGGGTGCCGGTCCAAATGCACAAAGATGCAAAGATGCTCACTGCACCAGGCTCGTAATTCAAGGGGCGAAAAAAGAGAGATATGGTGGAAAATCCATTTATACGAGGTGTTTAAAATATTGAGGTGACTTAGTGCATAGACTATGGTGACACGGAAAGTTTCCAAATATTTAAATAAAGGTAGATTGCAAGATAGTAAATGTAGTGAAATCCTTTTTGTTAGTCTGTGTACAGAAACAAGATTCCGATGAAGAGACAGAACTGTTGATCTAACTGTTAACTTGATGGGGCCAGCAGGAGTCAGGAGAATATAGGAGACTTATACTTTCTTTCTTTCTTTTTTTTGTTTTTTTGTTTTTTTTTTTTTGAGACTTATACTTTCTATATTATTTATTTGAATAGTGCCAGACTTCATGATGGAGGTGTATCAAGTTTGAATAAAAAAGAAAGAAAGAAAAAAGAACAGTAAAGGGACGCCTGAGTAGCTCAGTCAGATAAGCCTTTGCCTTGGGCTCAGGCCATGATCTCAGTGTCCTGGGATCATCGGGCTCCCTGCTTAGTGGGGAGTCTGCTTCTCCCTCTCCTACTCCTCCTGCTTGTGTTCCCTCTCTTGCTGTGTCTCTCTCTGTCAAATAAATTAAATCTTTAAAAATATATATATATAAATTTTTTAAAAAGCAGCAAAGATGATGAGGAAAATGTACATAAACTTAAGGGTAAATAAGCCTAAGGGGCTGAGCGCCACACTTGGCCTTCAGGGCATTCGGCCAGGTTGGAGTGTGCCCTCTAAATGATCCAGTGAGCTGGTTGGATTTGGGCTCCTTTGTGGGATCTTTGGTAGGTGGTAGTCAAGTGGGACGGGGAGCATAGGAGGCTCACGAAGATCTGGTCCCTACTGAGAACAGCAAATGCTGACCAGCTTCAGAGCCAAGGAGCCGTTGGTCTGGCTGCCTGAATGGTCCTGTGGAGCTGGGCCGCAGAGAGGCCGTGGTCAGAGCTGGCTCCTCCTTGGGAACAGGTCCAGGTCTGGGTCAAACGGGGAAGAAGGGTTTCCTTCAGGCCCCTGTCTGTCTCCCGTGCTGGGAACTCCACATAGCAGGTCTTCATTTCTCCCCTTCTTCCCAGAGCCCTGGAAGAACTTTCATGCTTCCTCTTAGGACCCTGAAATTCTTAAAATTTTGGTTCTGAGTGAGCTGGACAAGAAAAATCTGACTACATACATGGCACTGTCTGTGCTGGGTGCCAGAAGGCTGGGCAGCCTCTCTCTGTGTAGCTTCTCGGGACCTGGTCAGCTAATCGATGAGGGGCCCTTCTCCCCAGGGAGGCACCATTGACAACTTCCTGGGTTGGAGGAACGGAACTTGTGCCTCTACTCATTCAGTAAAACCAGCTAGATATATTGAAGAGCAGACCTGGGATGGGAAGTCTTTGGTCCCCTTAATTCTGCCTCATCTGAAAGCCTCCACCTTTTTAATGTTATTCCTGCAGAAAGGCCAGAACCTTCATTGGAGCTTTTCTTGACACTGAGAAAGTTTACAGGGGAGTCATGTGAGCTACCTTTGAATATTTACAAAGTCCCCTCCCCATTCCTAGAAAAAGACCTTTGACCCAATCTGTGGACTTCCAGAGAATTTATTTCCCTATCAATAACGGTTGAGAATTCCAGGGAAAGAGAAGTGGGGGAAGCCCACTATGGCCCGGTATGTTCTTCCAGGGGTTTGCTGGTGTACATCAATAGGCAAGTCTATCTTCACGGACATTGCAGTCTGGTGAGGGAGGTGACCTTCAATCAAATAATGACCAGCCTGGCATGTAGTAGCAATGGGATACGATACCATGAAAAATCAAACAAGTTTCCACAGAAACCTAGAATGAAGGAACCACTGTAGACTGGGGATTCAGGGAAGGCTGTTGTAAGGGAACGGTGATGAGATCTGAGAGGTGAGACATGGACAGGGGTGGAGGGGGTGGGGAGTGATCACCCTTTTGATAGACGCTCCACACAGAGGATGGCTGTGACCTGGGGGTGGGGGGGCAGCAGGGGAGATGGAGAGAGTGGACAGGGTTGACAAGGAGGGCAGTGAAGAAGACAAAGGAAATGATGGTTTTTGTGGAGGTGGATATGATTGCAGCCACTTCTCCTTCTTCTAAACACACACACACACACACACACACAGTGCCTCAGAATATCTTACTTGGAAACAGATGGGGGCTGAACTTGCCAAGACCAAAGGATTCCTCATGGTGCTGGCTCCCTGTGTCTACTAACCATTCATTCCTTCACTGAGACAGACATGAGGAAGGAAATTGACTCAAGTACCTCCTAATTAAGAAATGATGCCAATAGAGAGGATCTGGAATGAGCTTGATAAATGCACACATTTGACTGTCTAGTTTTAATCTTTTTTTTTTTTTTTTTTTTTTACTGGACAGGAATCTAGAATGCCAGACCGTCTGGTTCAACACCACGCACTCCTCGTCCGGACTCCTGGGCCTTCTTCCTTCCTCAGGAAACCCAAGCCATTGCCCACAGGCGCCGACTCCCTGGCTGCTTCGCTCTCCAACCGAAAGAACTCCCAACCCAAAGCCTGGATACTTCTTTCCATGCCAGGGAACACAGTCTTGCTCTCACCCTGTCAGAGCCAGCTCCTTTCCCTCGGGGGGAGGACTCTGACACCCCCTTCTGACTTCCAGCCTCCTCTGTGCCACACACACTCTTCCTCACACTTGTCTCATGAATCCTCACCTCCTCTCCCCTCACCCTCCTTCCTGGCCTGACACTTCCCATCATTTCCTTTTCTCTGTCCCAGATCAAACTCCAAGCCCCCTCTGACCAGAATCCTGAGGCTGGAGGCTGGGAGTAACCGAAGTTGAAGGGAAGGGCTCTCTCAAGACCCCAGGCTCTCCCCGCCTTCCCCCCCACCCCGACCTTGGCCTCTTCCTCGGTAGCCTAGTTCCCATTGAAGCCGAGGTCTAAAGGGCCACCTTTGGCAAGCAACAGTGCTGTGAGGATCTGAAGATGAACTCTTGGGACTAGAATCTTGGCACTATGTAGCCTGAGGAGAAGCAGTAGAAGGCGCCTCACAGCAAGTTCTACTTCAAAGGAGCAAACATCTCCCAGGGGGATCCAGCTTCCAGGCCCACAGGAAGTTTCCTACTCTGTCACCTACCTTCATGGATTCAGTGAGTCACTGCATGCCACCTGTCCTTGGAGGGGTTCTGAGATGATCAGACAGGAATGAGGCCATGGTCATCTGGGCTTCTGGGAGGTGAGATAAAATGTAAAACATCTTTATCTTTACAAAGATGAGAGGTTCTTAGCTTCTTAGAGATCACAAACCCTTAGAGCAGGTTAAAGAGTCTCTCACCAGAAAAATACTCATGTGCAAAAGTACAGAAAACTCTACAGACAGCACCAGGGCTCCAGACTACAGACAGCTGCAGGAGATCCTGGGCTCTCATCCAGTCAGCAGGCAGGGCACTCAAGTCCTCCTTCCCCACACCAGAGAGGATGAGGGAAATCAAACCTCACCCGGGGTTTGGTCCCTAGTCCTGGCGGCAGGAAAGAGCAAGTGAATGAGCACCTTTTATTATTATTATTATTATTATTGTTTCTTTCTCTCTCTCTTAGGGATAGTCCCCATGACATTGGGCCCCTCCTCTCTACTGTCATTTAAAGTAGGGCAAGAATTCTCCAGGTCCAGAAGTAAGCAAAATACTATTCCTAGTGCTTTCATAAGGGAAAAGTCTGTCAAATTCACCCCATGACCTTAACATAATCTGCTGACTCCTGGCTGGCCAGCCAGAGGTAGGGCCTTCCTTCCTAGGTCACTGCAGAGGAGAGGACCCCTACACACACACACACACACACACACACACACACACACACTCTCACATACACACGTGCACGGAAAGCCTGGGAGACCTGTCTCTAGAGTGAAAACTTGTCTGGGCTCCAACCATTGCTCGAACACTGACCTGGGCAAAAATAAATGAAGTCTCCCCAGTTAAACAAAGTCAACATCTTATGAGATAATGAGAGCAAAGTCTGCAGGAGCCCTGGTTTAGTCTAAGAGTTCTTTACCCACCTAAAACATTTGCAATGAGCTCACCCAACTCAGAGGACAAGAAATGGGATTGTTTTCCCTATTCATTTGGGGTGCCCCCGGTTTTTCCCTCAAGGTAATAAGGGGAAAATAAAATTCCCTTTTGTATGTTTTGCACTGGAATTCAGCGCACAAACATTTACTGTGGACCTTCCATGGCCCACTGTGTACCAGGCACCACAGCAAAGAACTGGAGAGATGTGTCTCTACCCTTTCCCTGCATCACAGAACTAAGTCCAGGTGTGGAGTCTTCCTACGGGCGCTTCATCCAGGATGCTGTGTCATTCAGGAGTCATGGAAACACACCTCTCCTCTCCCCCAGGAGGATGTATCTTTTCCCACCTCCTGGAAGGGTGAAAGTAGCACGTGGCTCAGTTTTCCATGGAGCCTGTTTGCCCCAGCCATGCCTTCCCAGCTCCTCCGAATTCCCAGCTCACTCCTGTCCTCCCTCCCCAGCCGCGGTTAGGCAGCTGGGTGACCTGGTCCCTGTCATCACAGGGCCACAGCACAGCAGGAAAGCAGTACGCCTGGAGAGTGGGATATGTCTGGAGCGGTCAAGATGGTGGGCTGACCTTGGGTAGAAGTCACAGGTGAGACTAGTGGTAGTGCTCCTGAAATGCCAGCAGAGGGCTTGTCCTTTGAGTAACCCCGTCTTCCTCTACACCCCTTTCTCTACCCTGCTACCAGCAGCCTTCCTCCTCACTGGGAGGGCAGCTGTCCGAGGCCCGGCTCAGACATTCAATGCACAGTTCGGATAAGGCCAAACACTAGCCACAGCCTACAAAGCCCTGGGCTGTCCTGTCCCCATCCCAGGCCCAGCTGTCCTTGCTCTGTCTGCTGGGCATTGTTTTACCCACCCTGGGGTCTTCACACTTGTCTTGAAGACTTTCCTCACCCTCGACCCCAACCGAACTGTCACCCTCACTTAACACACAACGTGGTCACATGATTACTACTTGTCTCTCGTACTAGGTTATATACTTTGGCCAAGGACTGGGTCTGGTTCTACAGTCCATTGCATCTGGCCTATGTCACAGAGCCTGAGCAGAGCAGGCCATCAGAGGAAGGATGATAAATATTTGGATGGAGAAAACAAATCAGTGCGGGACTTGCATGGGGGAAGCCACCCGGCCTGAGCAGATGCCCCGACCTTGGCCTGTGTGCTGGGCTGACAGATAGAAAGCACAGTGTCTGCCGTGCCCACAGCAAGCTTGTCAGGAAAGCAACCTGAGCCACTTCATTCCTGGAGAAGTGGTTGTGACTTGCCCATGCGGTTTGAGTGGGAGCAGCCCTATAGCTCTGTCCACAACTGCTGAGATGA
Source organism: Mustela lutreola (assembly GCF_030435805.1). Taxonomy (NCBI): domain Eukaryota; kingdom Metazoa; phylum Chordata; class Mammalia; order Carnivora; family Mustelidae; genus Mustela; species Mustela lutreola. The sequence continues at coordinate 74,386,858 of NC_081294.1, forward strand.
GGGGAGTGGAGTCCTTGCCAGACTGCAGATGAGCTGCTGTCTGTGAGAAAAACCAGTTGTTCTTGAGGAGGCTCGGTATGAATCGACCAATAGAATTCATTTTGGGTGGTGTCGAACTTGGAAGTGTCTCTTGAGAAATCTAGTGGCCGGGAATTCTGGAAAAGTAATGGAAGAGGAGAAGGGTCACTCTAGGGCTGGCTGAATCCCTCACTGCACCCAGAGTGTGGTTCTAGAAGTCTGCCGGGCAAACTACTCTTTGTAGCTCTGGGATCCACATGACTTCCTTGCCAACAAAACCACGTTTTTGGCCACATACGCTTGTCTCCTCTACCATTAGGTGGGTCCTAATGGAAGGGATGACTCTTTATTCCAATATGAAGGAGTAAGAATAACCCAAGCGTGAGAATGAGGAATGGGTTTGTTGGGTGTGTTTGTTCTTATTTTTCAAAAAAAATTTTTTTAAATTTTTTTTTTTAAATTGACCTTTTTGGTTCCTTCTTAAGGCTGCTAAGAGTCTCTAAAGGTAGCTGCTAGAAACCACTCAGCACTAAATCTGGGTCTAATGTCTGTTTGGCCATATAGTGGTGGGGCCTTAACCTACTGATGAAATTTTTCTGGCACCCTAGCAGCTCCAGAACTGTTGGGTCCTTAAAGTGCATTCGGTGAAGACCTGGCCTGTCCATGAATCAGCATTAGTCCCCGGCAACCCACCTCCTAACTCCCCTGAGAAGCAAAGCAGGTGTGGCTGCTTGGTGTCCGAGGGCCCTTGGTGACTCCAGTTTTTTTCGGCTCTGTCCATGTTGCAAAAACGACAAAAGCAAGTGGGGAGTGAGTATATATATCTCTTTCTGTGATGTTGCTTATGGACCTCAAAATAAATTTCCTGCCATGTACTAATGAGATAAGTAGAGGCAGGGAAAAAAGTCATGTAGCCTAAAAAGTTGAGCTCACCCAACGCTGATCAAAAGAAGAAAGCGGGGGTGTTTGGGGAACATCGTAAACATGCAGATTCTAGATGGAGGATTCACGTCTTGTCTTCCTGACTTGACTGTATTCTCTGTGAGCAGGGGTCCTGCCTGCTTTTGGATTTGCAGGCATTCCCCGTGTGGAGCTCAAGTCCTGATGCAGAGCAAGCACTCAATAAATTTTGGCTGAGTAAATAAATGAGTCAGATTTCAGTCACAAAGCCAGAGATCGGAAGAGACACCTGACTTCAGGAAGAGACCAGGAAAGAGGTTACAGGAGAGAGGTTGGGTGCTTTTGTCCATGGACATCTGTGTCTTTGAGTAAATAGAGAAAATAGAGGAATGCAAAATAAGACTGAATAAATAAAGTTTCCTTATCATTATGGTGCCTGGCTGATAAGAGAAACTCATCCAGCAATCCTAGGCAAGTAAAAGAATATGAGGTTCTTTCCTGTGGTCCTGAAAACCAGTAGCAGTCCCCAAATGGTTTTTGCTAAGACCTCTGAGACATCACAGCCAGAACACTGGAGCTCAGACCTCATATAAATTCTCATTTCTGGCAGCAGGATCTGTCAGGGGGCTCCTCCTTTCCCATCTGTGACAAGTTCAGGGCAGGCGACTCTGTGTTGACTTCTTACTTCATTTTTGAGATGTTTGAACGCTAGGTTTTGAACGTTAGGCATTGTGTGAACGTGCTCTTGGAAAATCAGGTTTGCTCTCAGTGATGAGAACAGCAGGCCAGATGGTCTCTGCAATGGGAATGTTACAACATGTGACTTGGGGAGCCCGTGTTGACTTAGAGGAACTTAACGGATTTGATTCATCAGTTCAAATCACCTTTAATATGGCGCATTAGTGATGCCATCATATTGTAAATGATACAGCCACAGAGGTATTAGTCATTACACAAATAGAACCAATAGGTTTCACTACACTTCAAGATAAATATGTTGGAACAGTACCTCCATTCATCCCTTTGGAGCTTGCTCAGGGTCCTTACCTGACTGTTAGAATAAATACCAAGTTTTACGGCGTGCTTGCTCTGGGTGACTTCACCATCACCGCCGAATGGTACACATTTGCTTTAGAAATGGCGTTTGTGTGCTTTAATAAGCTCGTTCCCTCATCCTTTCTCTTGGTCAGTAATCTATTGTTTTTCCAGCTCGTTCATGGAGCTACGGTTCCTTGACTGTTAGCAGAGGATTCGTAAGAACCATTTGGTTGGGGCACAGGAGGTTAGACGACTCAATGAATGGTCTCGAGAGAGCAGGCAGTGTGCATAGTGGTTAGAGTGGGAGTTTGGGCATCAGATTCACTGGGTTTGAACTAGTTCCACACTGTCTGTATATACTCTGGAAGTGATTTCACTTCTTTTGAGCCTCTCCTTCCTTATCTGCCAAATTCCCCGCGAGGCCCCTTATCCTTCACCACCTGTACATGGTGTATCTCTTTTCCTTCTTAGCCCCTCCCATGATGCCATGCTCCAGGAACGATCCTCCAGGTCCAGCCTGGCTGCAGGAAGGGACACTTGTACAGAGGTTCGTTGACAGCAGAGGTGTATTGATGGGAGTGTGGTGGCAGATTGGGAGGATGGGGGACAGCAAAGAAGCCAGTTCACTGACAGGGGAAAGGGGAAGAGGGGCTGGTGGGAGAAGATGGAGGAGACTGGGTTGTGGGAAGCAGAGAATGCGAGATTTCACAGAATACGTGAAATGAGGAATAAGCTTAGTGTACGCTATACACGTTCTGTGATATCCTTCCATGACCAGCAAAGCAGTGACAAACACCAGTTATTAAAAAAAAAAAGGGGGGGTTCCTCCAAGGTTAGAGATATTTCTGGGTGTCATAAGCCCAAGGAGGCTGTAGAAAGACGTGTTTCCACCTTTAGTTTCTTCATTTACAAAAAAGAGCATTATCCAGTTAGCAATAGGAACTCCATTGTATAGTTTGTGTGGCAGTTAATAAAATACGTAAAGCACACTGTACTTAGCACAAAATATATCCTTAATCAATAATAGCTATTGTTATACACATGGAAAGATATCTGGCAAGATGTTAAAGGTGTGATTTCAAGTAATTTTTACATTTTTTTTTGCTTTTTCTCTATAATTTGAATTTTGCCAATAAGCATGCATTATTTTTTAAAACTGTAAGCTATTTTTTTTAATCATACTTAGGAATGAAACATCTCAGGAAATACAGTTTAAAGGGATGTAGCTCTTCCTGTAATAAGCTTTCCAATGAGAGTACCAAATCGTTTAAACTTTAGTGCTAAGTACTCCTGTTCAGAACGTAATCTTTGTTTGACATTGGCATAATTGGCCTATTACATGTGGGAGATTTTTTATAAAATGAGGGGCTCTTCCAGGGTCAAAAGAGTGACCTTTCCTGAGAATACTTGGGCTTACACCTTTGAAATGACAGATTTTGATTTTCTAGTTCCTGACTCTTCTATCAAGTGTTCAAGGACCTTGGAGACAGAAAAGAAGCAAACATTCCGCAGAAGACTGTGAGCTTCAACAGGGCAGTCATCTCTGAAATCCAGTAGCGGGCCTACTGTCAGGCACATAGTAGGTACTACATAAATATTTGAGTTGAATATATAAGCGAATTAACAAATGTTAAATCTAAGGGCTAAGTTTCTGTTTGGGTGACAAGGGGAGTGACACCCTATTACACAATAATGTTTCATTAAGAACTTCAAAAAAATTAAGTGGAAACAACGTGCTTGTATTAGAAGCATGCATAAAACCAAAATGGAAGCAGAAAATTCAGTGACCCTCTGTTGAGGTCTACAGCAGTCCAGGTACTGATGTAAGTGTTGAGGATTCTGTTGTGAAGGGCAGTGTCACTCCAGGGGGTAGATAGAATTTGATCAAATCATGATATATGAGAAGAGGGCGAGAGCTGGATGCTGGGTATATAGTGGGGAAAACCAATCTAGATAGGGTAGTGGGGTTCAGTGGAGCAGAGGTGGCCAGGGAAGGCTTTTGTAAGAAATTGACCTTCAAGCTGAGACCCAAGGTTGATGGGGAGCAGTAGGCAAGCATTTCAGATTTCTTCAAGGTGAAGACTGAAAATAAACTGGACCTAATGTACAAAACCAGAAGCAGGACCTACATGTACAAAACCAGAAGTTAGGAAGAACTTGTGACATGTGAGGAACAGAAAGGAGGCCAGTGTATGCAAGGCACGTGTGAGAATGTTGGTGATGGCAGGGATTGTGTTGGTCAGGGCAGGGCCGTGATAGAGAGTTTGAATTTTATGCTAAATGCCATGGGGACACTTTGAAGACCTTGAAGAGCTTAAGTTCAAGAGTGACCAGAACCTGATTTGCAGTTTTACTGTGTAATACCTGTTGGGTGGTCAAGGAGCTGGAGCAAGGCTGATGGAAGTTTGGGAGAGATGGTAGTGACTGGATCCGACAGTCTGTAGATACTAGACATGGAGAGAATTGGGGAGTTTTTGGAGACAGTTTGAAGGTAGAAATGGTAAGACTTTAGACTGGATTGGAAGTGGAAGTGCAGCCCTATCTATTTAACCCTGAATATGCCATCAACACAGCAGTCATCACCCCTCCTCCTCCTGGTACCCTCTCTGTCCCCCATTTATGATTTTATTTTATTTTTTATTTGATTTTTTTAATGATTTTATTTTTTTATTTTATGATTTTATTTTATTTTTTACCAGTTATTACAAGGTGACATACCATATTTTACTTTTCCTATTAAAAAAAAATTCCTTTAATATTGTGTTAAAGCTGGGGTTTTTGCCCGTTTTTTTTTTTATGCCTTTTCCTAGTGCCAAAATATGCTTGATATGTAGTTAGTGCTCCATAAATATTTGTCACATTATTGAATGAGGCAATGAATAAATGAATAAATAAATGAGGGTGAGAAGTAGGGGTAAGTGAAGAATGTTTCAGCTGTCTATTGCTGCATAACAAACAACACCAGGATCTCAGTGTTATAAAAGAGCAAACATTAATTTTTCACTTATGGGTCTGTGAATCTGCTTGGGTGGCTATGCACCAGGCTGCAGGCCTGCTGAGCTAGGCTCGAGGCTGTGGGTTGGGATCAGCTCTGCTCTGTCTGTATTTTCATCCCCCTTGGACCAACAGCCACCTGGGGTCTATTTTTTCAATGATAGATGGCAAAAGCACAGAAAAGCAAGTCACTACCAAACATGTCCTAAGATGATGTCCATGTCATATCTACTGGCCAAAGCCAACATCCAAGGGACAAAGAAGTAAGTATATCCCACCTTCTCTAGAGAATGTTAGTGCAAAGTCACGTGGCAAAGTGTGCAGATGTATAATTCCACAAAAGGGAAGGAAAAAACAATTAGGGCAATAATCCAATCCACCACAGATGACTGCCTGGTATGGGCAACTATGTAGATGAAGCTGCCATGTATTAATGTGGGGGAGATTAGAAGCAGACCTGTCTGGGAAGGAAGAATGACAAGTATCAGGAGTTCACATTTGCACCTGATAAATCCAGTAAGACTACCAAAGGCAGAGGTTACAAGTAATGGAAGCATAACTAGCTTAAATAAAAGCAGAATGTATAGGCTCGTATCATTGGGACTCTAAGGAAGATCTTTAGAGCCCTAGGCACAGCCCGACTGATGGATTTTTGTCATGGCTTCTCCTCTGTGTCTCAGCTCTGCTTCACTCTCTTGGCTTCATTGCCAAGCATACTCCCTCTACATGGTGGCTAGCATGTAGCTTAGCAGCAACAGTACGGTAAAGGATTTCCCTCTCAACATCCATACATCAGTCTAAGGGATAATACATGTTATTTCCTTGGATTATATGACTGTCTATGAACCAATCATGATGGCCTGGGTAGGGGGGGAACTATGATAACCTTCCTGGGTCATGTGCCCATCTCTGGGGTCGGGTGTCTGGGACCACGCTTAATACCAAAGAGGAATGGTACCACAAAGGAAACAGGAGAAAGCGGTTTTGAGAGTATGGCAGGCAGCCAAAATCCACAACTAGTATAGTCCAGCAGAGACATTAGAGGGGAGTTCAAAGACCTAGGGTTCATTAGCCAAGTGCAAGACAGAAATGGAAATTTGGGAATTGTCTGCAATAGATAGTACCGTAGGCTGGTGGGGGAATGAAATCACCTATTCAAGTAAGAAGGGAAGAGGGTCTACTGTTGGATAAAATGCATGTGGATTTTATGCAACAAACGAGTTTGCTAAGAGTGTTGGAGAGGTTGCTGGTGTAGCGGTGAAAACACATGCCTTCTATTGTGCTTATTGTGTGCCAGGTTTGCTTCTAAATGTCTATCAAGTTTCTATTCATTTAATCCTCCTAACAGTTCTGTTATTTGGATCCTACTCTTATCCCCATTTTGCAGATGAGGAAACTAAGGGTCAGATTGGCTATGGAACTTGTGCAAGGTCACACAGGGAGTAAGGGAGACCGTCGGTATTCAAACCAGGAAGTCTGGCTTCAGAGTTCAGGTGACCAAGATTTTAGGCACTTAAAAGGCATTCTAGAGAACGTGAACTTCTGTCTCCTTCCCCTCTCCCCAATTCTATAGCATTCCCAGATTTTTACCTGCTGCTCTGGATTTGGGGCAGGGGGCACATGTGGTCTGGCTCATCTGAGACCACATCTCTGAGGATGAAAAGTGAGAATGTAGAACTGGGGAGCTCAGTTGAATTAACTCGGAGGGTGTTTGCTGTCAGGAGGAACAGATGCTGTTTAAGTCAGGAAGAAATGAGCGTTCACTCCAAGCCCTGCTTTAGAAAGCCTCTTTGTTTTATGACTCTGGGTGCAAGCGACCCTTTTAATTTTGTGTTTTGGATTCCAGCCATAGGAGGCCTTCTTTAATGTAGCAGATGGCTGCAGGCAGGCAAGCCAGGTTCCTGAATTCTGCATCCAGCAGCCCTCCCTTGAGAGGAATCTCCCAATTATGTTGCTCTGAAAGAGAAGAGAAGAGGACTTAAAATGGACACATTAAATTTACACCACAGGGAAAGTTACCACTGCTTTAAGCATCTGCAAACATTTGGGGGGTCAGGCAAACCTTTGAGCAGCTGATGAAAGGTTTGGATTTTTTTTGTTGTTGTTGTTGCAGAAAGTGTGTACATAGATATATACCAAAAAAATGTGCATATTCATTCCAGGGGATGAGGGGGTCACAAGGTCTCTCATATCTTTCCCTTGAGCTTCAAGGGGTGCATGGCCTGGATAGTCCTGAGCCTCCAGGAGAGGCAGCTGTCATTCTTTTATCTTATGTTTCTTTCTTTCTTTCTTTCTTTCTTTCTTTCTTTCTTTCTTTCTTTCTTTCTTTCTTTCTTTTTGAATAGTTAAGATTCTCTACATCTGAGTTATGAAAATAAAGGGTCTATGGACTATTAAGGGATAATTTTGTACCAGAACACTTGGATTTTACCGGAGGGGGGAGGGCGGACAACCTTTCAAATGTTGCATAAAATCAGTTTAGTGTACTCTGGTTTGCACAGAACCGCCAGGCTTGTTCTGTTAAATAGTAACGTGAATTTTCTTTGGAGAATTTTAACATAATGATTTTTTTTCTCTAAGATTTTTTTTAAAAAGATTTTATTTATTTGAGAGAGAGAAGGAGCATGAGCAGAGGAGGGGCAGGAGGAAAAGGATAAGGACACTCCACACTGGGTGAAGAGCCTGACGCAGGGCTCAATCCCACAACCCATGAGATCATGGACTGAGCTGAAATAAAAAATGGATGCTTAACAGACTGAGCCACCCAGGTGCCCCTTTCTTGGATTTTTTTGTATACCATTTCTTTGGAAGCTCACTCTTCTCAACTTTTCTGCATTTAGCTCTGCCTCTTGCACTGTTTCTAATATTAAGATTGGAGGTGGAGCTAGTCTGTCAAGTTTGAGAACAAATCAGAATGTTTAGAACTTGGGAAGTTATCTTTTTTGTTTCCAGGACACTGTCCAGAGGAGTCACTCCAACTCAGACATTTCTTCCTCTCATGTCCAATTGCCCTGACGGTTTCAGGAAGTGGGAGTTTTTGAGGTGCCTACTAGATAGGACCCTTTATAGATCTCTGTGGTCACCGATGCGTCTATACTGGGTAACTTCTCCAGACATCACTGCATTCTTCCAATTTTACTGGGTGTGCACTGGTTGTTAAGGGAGAATCTTCAGAGCTAGAGTAAAGGATGGAATTGTCATATTTATTAAGGATACTGACACCAAAATCAATTTGCCTCAATTACCCTAAATCTTAAATTCAAAGTTAAGAATATGGAAAGACTGAGTTAACTATTCCAATTCTTTGTGTTCCGTAGATGGTTTCATCTTTCCTGAAAATTACCTTCTTTTTGGTTCTGGAAAATTCAAGGTGGGAGTAGGTCATGGGCTAAACATTAAGGCTGATTTGTTCTACCCAATGAACAGCTAAAACAATTATTTTTATTTAATTTTAGAAATAAAAAGAAAAGGCTCATTTTCCCCCTAAACATCAATTCAATTAAAGAAAACCTATTTGGGACTTCAAACAGGGTTTCTCATCCTCAGCACGATTGACATTTTAGGTAGATAACTCTTGGTAGAACGGGGCTGTCCTGTATATTGCGCAGGACTTAGCAGCTTCTTGGACCTCTACCTGGTAGTGGCTGTTAGCACCACTCTCCTAGATGCGACAGTCATGACTGTTTTCAAACATTGCCAAATATTCCCCATGGGAGGAGGGCACAGTCACCCCTGGTTGAGAAGCACTGGCCTATATTATCCAGAAATGGATTTCTTTACAAATAAAGTAAGAGCAAGGATTGAAGCTCCTTTTATCTGATCCTCATGGGAGAATGCGAAACTAAAAAATCAGTTTATCTATTTTGATGTCCCACAGAGACTATATCTACTTGCTCAGATTAGCCCATTCTACATTTGTTTTTAGAAATCATTCGATTGTTAAAAACAGGAACTTCCTTATTCCATTCCTAGGGCTTCAGCATGCCATCTCATTGACTGTTTGATAATCTTTTTTGACTATCTAGACCTTTAGTGATCTGTCTGATTTTCTATATCCTATGAGTCTGGGTAATTTCTTCACTCTTGGGGAGGCATCTTTTGGGCTCTTAAAGTTTCTATTCCTCCTTCTACGTTATCTCTTCCAACTTCAGACCTAAGTTGAGCCCACATAGCCACTTGGAGAGGTTGGAGTCTCTTCTTGCTGTGATCAGTACGTGAACACATAGTGCAGGAAACAAAACTGTTGGCTTTGAGATTACCGATGTGAGCGTTCATAGGAATCCTGCAATCACAAATTGTTCCTTGCATAATATGCGGTGACTGTGAGACAGCAAATGGTTTTGGGGAGGATTTTATTGGCTGTTTGAAGTGTGGAATGGCTCTAGTACACAAAATATTTAAACCAAATTGTTATGTCTTACAATGTTCAACAAAACACTCTGCAAACATTAGTTCTGGAAGAAAAAAAATAAAAGGCACCCTCCAAGGCAGGGTTCTGGGCACTTCTGGGAGCTGTAAACTCATGCAGGCTCCAGAAATATGTGCCTTCCAAGGACTGGAAACTTCTGAATTACCAACAAATAATCAGTGAGCCTGACAAAGAGTTAAAGTACACAGACTTTACTTACACCAAATTTATGATGTAGTAAAGAGGTTTAAGACGTAGACCTGAGACTGCACACCAATGGTCAGTAGGCTAAATCGGGACCATGGCTTTTTCTGGCTTGGCTTGTAGAGGATCAGCCTCCTGAATGTCTGAGAAAGGGAGAAAAAGTGAGAAAGAATGAAAGAAGTGGCTAAGCATATAAAAGTGAGATTTTTTTTGCATTAACATCCAGATTTCCAGCTGTTTTTGAAAAATCAGAATATCTGCCAACACGGGCCCTTATTCCATTTCCCCATGGTGGCAGTTGGCTGGACTGGAGCAGCAGCTGCCCCTTTAATCAGAATGTGCACTGTTGGGTCCCCCCACCCTGGCCCATTGCACTTCCTCACCAGGACCCTGTCCCATTCAAGATGGCCACTTCTCTTGCAGAGACTTTTGCAACATTTACTTAGTCTTTTCACCATGAGAACAAACTGCGGAAGCCCTGGTCAAAATAGCAGCTGCCCATTTGTGCAAGAGGGCGCTGGCTCAGTCCATGGAGTTGATAATAGAAAGCAGTGAGAAATCAGATTTGGCATACATTTTGAAGGTAGAATTAATAAGATTTCATGATGGATAGAATTAGGCTATGAGGGAGAAGATTTGGAAATGACTCCAATTTTGATTTTCACTTAGATTAATTGCCTGAAAAAGGAAACCTACAGTGGAGTACTGGAAAACCCGGGTTGAACTTTTAAAATAAGAACAAAATTATTTAAAAGTTTTCCTTCACCAGTACTCTTCAAACTAGACACCCTAGGTGGTGCCACTATCATATTCTGGGAAAGGCTGACGCTTTGGCAGAATTTTGAGGAAAAGAGCAAAGAAAAGAGCCCAATTACTAAGGGAGAGACTTAGGTTCTTGCCCCAGGAGGCGGAGTGGAGGGATGCCAGCCTACAGGTGACCTTTAGGCACCTCAGTGGCCTCACCTGTCCAGAAGAGTGTGTGTATCTTGAACTATTGGGGTTGATCTCCCAATACGTGGACAGTCCTAATTTGGGGAACTCCCAAGTTCAGTCCCTGCTAGAGGGGTTGGGGGACAGCAGAGGCTCCAGGATTTCTCTATGGGAGGGGTTCTAGGGCTGCTGCTCAGAAGTTTATTTTGAAGCTAGTTTTTATAGAAAGAGGATTCTCTTCACTTAGATTTATATAGTTACTTAAAAAAATCAATAAAAGTAGCAAACTTGTGTCTTAAGATTTTTCTACAGTTTTTATATGACTGAGAAAATCTGCAATTGTCCCTATCCAGGGCAATAGTGTATTTTCTTACAGTGTGGGTTGCTTTGGTTAGTGGAGACTACTAGCGGCCATTGTGGCGGTGGGAACTCACCGACTCCCACGCCTGGGCCTGGCCATAGCCACAAGAGCCTCGGGCGGATCTGAAGCCAAGCTTGGCCGCACGGAGCCAAGAGCAGAGGCTTCCTTCTCTCTGGCCTCGCAGCGGTCACTCGGGCTCTCGCGCGCATGCGCGGACCCCAGCGGCGTCCTCCCCGGCTCCTTCCCTCCCTCATCCGGGTCCTGGGCGAGCGGGTGCCGTGCGCGTGTCCCGCGGCCGAGCTGCTAATAAAGTTGCACTGAGGGGAAGCGCGGCGACGGCGTCGGGGGAGTGCGTCCAGCCGGCGGGTGAGTGAGTGCGGGGCCCCGGGGCGGGCGGGCGAGCGGGGCCGGGGACTGCGGCTTCTTCCGGAACGCGGCTCGCCCTCAGGGCTGGAGTCAGGCCGAGGCGGGGGTGTTGGGCCGCGGGCGGAACGGAAGCCGCCCGGGCCTGCGGGGCGGGAGGTAGGCCGAGTCCCGGCCTGCAGAGGTTCGAGCGGCCGAGGACGGGGCGGCCCGTCCAGCTGCGGAGGCCTTCTTGCGGCCGGGGTGGGGGGTCCCTGGGCTGGTAGGCTGGCCTTGGTCCCCGCGTCGCCTTTGCCGCCGGGACTGTGGAGCGAGGCGCTCCGGACGCCCCCGGGGGGGTCTCCCAGGCCGCGCTTGGGTCCGGAGGAACGGTTTGTTGTACCTCTTCTAAGCACCACCCTCAGTCACACCCCTGGTAGGATCGCCGAGCTCGGTTGAGCCGTCTGATCTGCTACCCTGCAAAGCTGTCCAGTGGCTTGATGAATCTGTGCCGCCGTCGCTTTGTGTTTCAGAGATAAGAATCCACGCTTATCGGTGGGAATTACACTCTGGGCACTTGTGACCTGCTACTGCACTCAGCTGGTAGCTAGACCTGGTTTCTGCCACTCGCCGTGCCCGTTTTCAGCACTGCAAAGAGTTCTTGTCTTTTCTTGTAAACTTTCTCATTAGTGCAAGGAGAATGCCCAGCCGGGTTACCTGTTTGCCTTCATCATACTCGGTCTCTGCCCGGTCTTTCACTTTAGTTATCAGTAGTCAAATCCATACTCTGGCCTCTCCCCCTCCCCCTCCTTTTCCCCTCTCTTCCCCTTTCAGCTGCTGTTATTACGTGGAGTTTGGAGGCTAAGCTTTTGAAAACTCCCATGTGGCGCCCGTCTTAAGTCGGAGCATGCTCAGTAGCCCCAAACAGATTTTGGTTGCAAAAAGAACTGGGGCGAGGATAGCCTGGGTATTTGGACGTGTGCCCGATTTCTAACAAAATGTTCCAATTCTGGTTTTTTGATGGCATTGGAGAATGGAGCTGTAGGCCATCCTGGAGGTGAGGAATGCCTGAACACCCTGGGCCAGATCACTATCTTGATTGCAGAGACATTGTTTCCTGACCAGCTGGAGGTCTAGAAGGGGGGTTGGGGGAAACATTCCTGGCTGCTTGTGCGTTTCAGTGGGTGTGGTGCTAAGTATATCTTGTTTACCTTATCTTTCTGTGGAAAAAGTTTTGAAGTCTGGTTGGGTTTGTCACATCATGCGTGTTGCCTAGCACTTCCAAAAGTGTTCTTATCTAGCAACAAAGGCTGGATAGGTGGAGGTTGTGGCTTGGCTGCACAGAAATTGAGAGGAAAGTGTTCTTGAGTTGCTGTTAAAAAAAAAAATAGATTTAAGTTATCAAAAACTAGAGTATTTGAATTTCCATAGAGTACCCAAATTGCCCAGAGTGAGTTTTCGGATTTAATTTGAAATCTGAAAGGCTCAAAAACCCTAGCCCCAGTAGATTTAGTGACATTGCACGTAGGGTAAAATTTCTGCTAGATGTCAATGCTATAGTGGGTGTTGTAAGGAAAACAGTACTTAGACATAATGTGACAGTTTCACATGTATTGATCAGAATACTGTTAGGAAATTAGTGTGTTCCAAATTTAGTAAGTAATGGATTATTTACACATTTGTACAAATTCCTTTTTTTTTTTTTCCCCCTTTTACTCCTTTGGTGGCTATTTCTTTCCCTCTGCCGTGAACCCTGAGGTTACAAGAATACAGAACAACTGAGACAATTGAACGAAAGTTACCTTCACAAAGGTGATACATAATATGTTATAGATTTTTAAATTTAATTTTTGTTTTGATTGTTTGCATGATTACATCCTCCTTTCCCTCTATATTGCAGATCCCTCAGTCAGTGTGCCTTTCTTTTTCACATAGCTGTTTTTATTGCATAAATGTTTCTGTGTCTCTTTGTTACAAAGATTTACTCATTTATTCTTCCATTTTTGAGATCTGAAAGAGCTCAAATAGGCAGGAAAAGTTAGGTGAACCTCCTCAGCTCACTTCCTCTTAGATTTTATATGCATCCATATGATACAGTCTGATAAGAAGGAGGAAAGACAGTGGTGAACTGCGGGAAAAGAGAAGAATAAAATATTTTTGTAGATTCTGTGCAGATTTGGTGGTATTATCTACTTCTCTGGTTCACATAGGTAGGCGCCACAGAAATGGGTAGATTGATATGTGTTGCATTTCTTTCCCCTCTGGCAAAGTCAGCTATTAATTTCAGTGGGAGACAGTGGCAGAATGTTGTTACTAATGAGGTTTGAATCAGATTGTTGTTTACTGTTGATTATGTAACATGTTGCTGGAAGTATTATTAAAAGTTTCCTTCTGTAGCAAGGTAGAGGCAAGTAAATTCTGCTTACTCTTCATTGGGTTTTAATTCTTGGCTGAACCTGAAGGCACATTACACTATAACCATAATTATACCTGGGCAGCCTGTCTGTTTCCTGTTTTCATCATGAACCCAAACATTATGATTTGCAGTGATGATCTTTTTTGTCCTTTGCATTAAACAGAGGCAGTATGTTTTCTCTGTTTACTGAAAACAGATTTGTAACTTGGTCAAATCAAAGATACTGGCTTCTTAGTGTTTTGAAGACTAGGCAGTAAAATATCAGTTTTTCATCTTAGTAATTTAAATTGAAATACTAATACTATCTTTAAAAAATCAGTTTCATACATACTGTTTGATAGTATTTTATGTAAATTTTAATATTACCTATAGCTTCTAGAGTTTTTGAATTAAGAAAGCCCTTTTTGTTTATGACTTATCAGTGTTTATTATTACCAGATGTATATGTTGGTTTAGGCACTGAGCCACGCACGCACTTGGGTGAATTTAACAGCCTCCTTGAGTATATTTTAAGATATAGCCACCTTTATTCCTTTGGTTTATCATTCTTCAGTGTTTTCTTCGGGACTGTCAGTGTTCCCGTCTTGTGTGTGTGTATGTGTGTGTGTTTCATACTAACCACAAAGAAGAAGCCAAAATAGTTTATTTCTTTAGATGTTACCACTGCCTTCCATCTAGTAGGTTTGCCTGTCTACTCATAAGGTCAAAGATGTTGAAGAAATTTTCTTCTTATAAAGGACAGTCGCAGTCTGAGAGATGATTTTTGTCTCTACCAGTCTGAATATTCTGGACAAGAGAGTTATCTGGAAGAATAGGACCCAAGAAGGCTGCACAGAGATAGGGTGCTTTCCCACCAAAAAAGGTGATGCACAACCCCAGGAAGGCTGTCCATGTTTCTCACACCTTGTTTGTGTACTTCCAAAGCTAACAGAATAATAGAACTGGAATTTTTAGTGCTATATTATCCAGTTTATTGCCTTTGTCTAGAACTGTGAATCTGAGAGGTTTGTTTACTAGTTGGAAGTTGAAGATATACAGTTCTTTTGGAAGAATTGTTAAAATTTACATTGTTGTTAGGACAACTCCCATTTTCATATGTCACTTTCATATTCTAAATTTTATTTTTTTAAAAGTTTGAAAAGATGGGATAATTACATAGTAGGTTTTTCAGAAATAGTAATCTAGTTCCTAGCTTTTTAGTTTTGGTGGGGTTTTTTTTTTTTTTTTTTTTTTTGCTTTTGTTTTGCTTTGGGCAGCTAAGTGGAGAAAATTTTGGCCCTGTCATAGTAGAGAGGTGGTTTCAGTGAGTTTTCTTTCTGCTTTTATTGTAGTATTCCCAAACTTGGTTGTGATAATATTTTAGAAGAAAGAATTCCTTATTAGACCATTCTGAATGGATAGTACCATAATTATAATTGACTTTGGAAGCTGGTGTTAAAATACATTTTGTAAACAGGTTTTGCTCTTGAGTTCTGTGGTGTACCAGTCTCTGTCTAAAAGGTATATATAATTTACAGACTAGTATACTCTGAAAATTTGGCAATGGTCTGATGTGTTGTGAGAGTCTAACTAGATTTTTCCTTTTGACTTCTGTGTATGTTTTGTTATTGCTGAAAATAACAGTGAGAAAGAAAGTGGTGTCACCATCCCTCCTTTCTCTGAACATAGCACCTGGAGTTCTGAGAAGTGTCTTACACTTTTCAAATTTAACTGTGATCTCAATACAGCTGGTGCTTTCAAGGCAAGTTTTGTTTTGTTCAGTTCTGTTTTCATGATGTGTTAGGATCTGTCTTGCATCCTATCTGGTAGGCTGTATAACTTCAGATCTCGTTATTCTGGTTTGTATGTTCCTAGGAAAGGGGTACTGCAGAGATACTTCAAAGCTAGCCTTCTGTTTTTCTTTCCCTTTATTTACATCTCTGTGCCCACTTAAGTGAGTGCTTAACTCACTGACCATTTCCACTCTTTGGAGGTGGAAGTGTAAATTAAATGAAAGATGACAGGAGCCGAAAAGGTACCCAGAGCCATATTTGCTCCCTTTTCTTCTATGTGACTTGAACTCTGGGGTGCACATGAGGTATCTGGAGAACATCTTCCTAAAGCATTGTGTACACAGGTTAGTGCTTTGTGCTCCTGAGACACATTTTAGAGTATAATGATTTGGTGTCTGCCTTTGACGATTTTATAATTTAAAGGAAAGCACTATAATGATTGACCAGCTCTGTGTCTATTCCTGTGTCTACAAGCCTGTACAAGTAGACTCCAACACATCTGGTAGTAATATAGGAAATCTTGCAGGCTCTGTGGGGCTGAGTATACATCTAGATCAGGCTCTGCTTAATTAGAGGACTTAGAGGAGCAGGTGAAGTTTAAAGAGTGATTAAAAACTGGGAGATAAAAAGAAATAGAGACTTGTGTGGGCACAAAGAGAGACTATGTAAGATTATTCTGTGAGAAGTGTCAGAGAATATGAGTTCAGCTCCTGAATGGCCTTGAAATCCACTATGAGAACTTTGATATTTTGGAAATTGAGAACCATGGTTGGGAAAAATGGAGATCGAAGTGTTTCTCTGCCAAAAGTTATTTTAGTGCCCATGTGATTGTAGCCCCACTTTCTTAGAGATGTTCCCATAAAGAATGGGATTTCTGAATCTAGGAAAGCTTGTAGGCAAGCTTGCTCTTGGTTTCTCTTCTCTGCCTGCTGCCATGGATGTGCCTTACATGTTTTAGTAATTGTGTGACTGGATCTGGGCTTGGTTTGATGCTAGTGGTGCTGATACTTGGTGACTGCTATTGGTATTAGAACCATAGGGAAGGGTATTTTTTAAACTTTACCTCCACCAGCCACAAAAAAGTTACCTTTGGAACAAAGTGACTTTCTTCTGTCACAGATGATCCTGAGGGCCTTGGATTTCAAACCTCCTGCAAATCTGGGACTCTTGTTAAAATAGTGGGAGGTAGGCCCCTAATCTCATACCTCATGAATCTGAATTTTGTGGAATGGTTATGAGAAATTTCTTTCTTTAGAATCCCCATTTGTAATTCTTTTCTACAGGTTTGGCTGAGATTATGGCAGGTTGTGACCCATATGGGCATTTATTTGTGTGGGTTGATGTGCTCAGCAGGTTTCTGTTTTGGCTAACAGTGTTGGGTGAAATTTTTGGATTGGTTGCTTGCCTTTTATTTTGGATTGAAGCAGTTAGGTGTTGGAGCAGAAAGTGAGGGAGCTGTTTCTATGAATTGTTTTATCAAGTCTGGGCATGAGCCCTGTGTGTGCATGTGTGTCTGGGGATGAGTGTGGAAGGTGGTTTGTATATATCTTTATGGGAGTTGGTTAAGAGGTCCCACTCAAGTAGCTTGAGGTAAGAACAGGATCTTTGGGTGTTTGATGTTAGTATGATTTCATTGGAAATGGAAGCCTGGTAAAGCTTAATAACATTTCATTCATAAATTTAATGTATGTAAAATGTAACTCCTGATCTTCCTTTAGCTCTGCTATCCAGCCTTCCCCCAGATCAGTTGATTGCAAATCCTGTTCTTCCAGTAGTCAGTACTGACACCTTGGAATCATTGTTGACTCTTCTGTTCTCACATTCCCAGTATCTCTTCCATCAGGAAACTTACTGTTCCCTAAAATGTATGTGAAGTTACCTACTTCTCACCACCCAACTGCCATCACTCCGGTCTAAGCCATTATCATCTCTCACATAGCTGACTGCAACTCCGAGCTGGTCTCCAGCTTTTACCCCTGCTATTTATTCTCAACACATCAGCCGGATTAACTCTAATAATGTTGGTCAGAAACTGTCATGTCTCCATCAGAGTGCTCGCAAATGTGTTCGCATTTGACTTACAACCAGTGCCCTTAAATGCAAGTCTCTTACCTATTTAACCCCATTTCTTATTTCCCACTCCTTGTTCACTTTTTTTTTTTTTAAGATTTTATTTTTTTATTTGACAGACAGAGATCACAAGTAGGCAGAGAGGCAGGCAGAGAGAGAGGAGGAAGCAGGCTCCCTGCGGAGCAGAGAGCCCGATGTGGGGCTCGATCCCAGGACTCTGGGATCATGACCTGAGCCGAAGGCAGAGGCTTTAACCCACTGAGCCACCCAGGCGCCCCCCACTCCTTGTTCACTTTATTCTCAGACTGCACTGGTCTTGCAGTTCCCCAAGCCTGCCAGACATGCTTCTGCCTTGGAACTTTTACATTGCCTGCTGCCTTTGCCTGAAGTGATTTTCCACAAATACTTGCCTGGCTTATTCCTATTTCCTTCAAGTTTTGACTCTGTTGGTGCCCACTACAGTGAGGCCCAGCTCAGCCATCCCATTTAAAATCACACCTCTCCCATACACCATTTCCCATTTACCTTCTTCTGCTTTATTTTTCTCCATGGCACTTTTCACCTAACAAACTATAATAATCACTTGTTTATTGTCTTTTGTGTGTCTCCCTCCACTAGAGTGTAACACTACATGAGGACAGAGGTTTTGGTCCCCTTTATTCACATGTGTATTCCCAGCTCCTAGAATGCTACCTCAAAAGATACTTTTTTTTTTTTTTTTTAAGATTTTATTTATTTATTTCACAGAGGGAGAGAAATCACAAGTAGGCAGAGAGGCAGGTGGAGAGAGAGGAGGAAGCAGGCTCCCTGCCGAGCAGAAAGCCCACGTCCGGGCTCGATCCCAGGACTCTGAGACCATGACCTGAGCGGAAGGCAGAGGCTTTATCGCACTGAGCCACCCAGGCGCCCCAAGATATACTTTTGAATGAATTACTTGAATACATTTAGCAAGTTCTCTGAATATGCTTAGTATTGTTTCTTAAAGATTATATTCTAGTGGGAGAGGAAGAAAATCAGGTAAGTCAACAAATAATTACATATTGGTTTGTAGAGTGAAGGAAATGAACACAGTATTGGGATTGGGGGAAACTGACTTTATATAGGATTATGGGGTTGATGTCAGGGGAAGGTCTATGGGATGACAGCTGAAGCTGAAGCCTGAATGAAGAGAGAGCTTGGAAATTAGTGACTGAGGCTTGAGGAAAGCAGTTCAGGCCGAGAATGGCATTTGTAAAATCTCTGAGGTACAAAAGACATTCCGGTATAGGAAGATAAGTGCTTTTGAAAGATGAATTGGGAGCACAAGTTGTTTGCCCTAGTTTCTCATTGATTTTTCTTAAATTTCAGCCTCCAAATTTGTATAATTCTAGATACGGTGGAGAGAATTCTTTTGAAATACAAATGTCTCTTGAAATGTAAATGTAAATCCCTCTTTTTTTTTTTAAAGAGTTTATTTATTTATTTGACAGAGAGAGATCACAAGTAGGCAGAGAAGCAGGCAGAGAGAGGAGAAAGCAGGCTCCCTGCTGAGCAGAGAACCCCATGTGGGACTCCATCCTAGGACCCTGGGATCATGACCCGAGCTGAAGGCAGAGGCTTTAACCCACTGAGCCACTCAGGTGCCCCTGTAAATCCCCTCTTTAGTAAGAATTTAATATGGCTGAAGTACAGCTGGACTTTGGTTTGAAATTTGTTTTTTCCCCCTGACTGTACAAGAAGTACATTTACTTTAAGAAGTACAGAATTGGGGTGCCTGGGTGGCTCAGTGGGTTAAAGCCTCTGCCTTCAGCTCAGGTCATGATCGCAGGGTCCTGGGATCGAGCCTCGCATCAGGCTCTCTGCTTGGCAGGGAGCCTCCTTCCTCCCTCTCTCTCTGCCTGCCTCTCTGCCTATTTGTGATCTCTGTCTGTCAAATAAATAAAATCTTAAAAAAAGGAGTACAGAGTTGTATGAAGCAGAAAGTGAGAAATACCCCAACCCTTCAGCTAAGGTCTTTCCAGAAGCTTTTTAGCACCTTCTCTTTCGTTCATTAAAATAAATATTTCTTGAGCATATATATCCCAGGACTTACGGTGGTAAGTGAAAATAGGTATGGTTCCTCTCATTTATAATCTTGCAGAATTTGTACTCTTTCAGAATTGGACAGTTAGATGTAAAAATACAGGTGTGTTAAGTGCTACAAAACAGAGGTATGTGATGCATGTATTAAAAGTATATAATAGGGGGGATTTTATCTACACAGCAGTGTCTGGGAAGGCTTCCCTGAAGAATGGATACTTGAGCTGAAATAGAATTAATATGTGTGTGTGTATTTTGTAATGCTTGATGTTTCTTAGTTTTATACTGTTTTAATTCTGCTGCTTTTCTTTGTATTTATTAGGTACTCTGCATTATTGTCTAATTGATAGTTTGCAGTCTCTTGGAAGAATTTCAGGGAATTTAACACACAAGAATTTCTTGGTCTTATTGTTATCCTGGTTTTCTCTCTAGCTCTGAGGTCATTTCCCTAAGAAAAGACAAAGTACTTTAATTGAGAGGGTTATACAGTCATGTCTTCATAAACCAGAGGTAGACTATAAAAGGCCAAGGGGATAGCAGATAATAGGTTCATAGCTATATTCTTAAGTACCTCCAGGTTCTGACATAAGAAGTAGCCCACATTTCTGCCTGCTCAATTACTGGCCTTCCGTGCTTGCTGTATATATATTTTACTCTATTTAAATTAATTATTTTATTTTTTATTTTGAGAGAGAGCACGCATGAGCTAGTGGGGGGTGGGGCGCAAAGGGAGAGAGAATCTGAAGCAGGTTCCAGCATGGAGCCCAACATGGGGTTCGATCTCATAACTCTGAGATCATGACCTGAGCCGAAATCAAGAGTTGGACACTTAACCGACTGAGCCACCCAGGCACCCCTTTTTTCCCTCACTATTTTAATGCCCCTTCTTTGTTGGTTATCATATGGAAACAAATCTAAATTAAGTGGTATGCTAACTAGCATATGATGTTCTTTGTAGCTCCTTCTCTTTTCCCATTATTCTTTAAGATCTTTGAGATTACAGATGTGTTTTTTTCAGCCCGAGTTCCTGGTCTGAAAAGACCCAGTAAATTGTGAATAAATGAAACATCTACTGTCAAGATTCACCTCACTTCTATTCATATGATCCTCCAAATCTACATGTTCTGTCTCTCTTGAGCTTTAATTTCACATCTCCTTGGCAGTGTGTCAGTGCTTTTACTCTCTTAAAGCCAGCCCCTTCACTAGCCCTTTCTTGCCTTGTCTTGGCTATAACTAGAATTGCCCTTTTTAGGTAAGTGATGTCTTTACTTTTTAGCTTTTAAACTTTGACCTTTCTTGGTTGCCCTTGTTTCTCATGTAGGTGGTCACTAAGTCCTGTTGATTATTTGTAATGCCCGTCACAGCTCTTCACTTTTTGTCTCTCCTGCCATCGCTGTCATGGTCTTCATACCCCTCAGCTGGTGTGTCTTCCCATCATAGTTGGATTTCTACTGTGTTTTCCCTCTACCTTCTCCACCCCCTGAGTTAAGTCTCTTCCACTTTTTGAAATTCCTCTTGGAACGTTTCTTTCTGCTTAGAATTCTGCACTGCACATAGCGTTTCTTCTAGCAGCCTGACTGTAGCCTCATGTTCATTCTTCCCTGTTCTGCATCCATTCTGTGGTGGCGCCTTTCCCTTTTGTTTCGCAAACTGGCTAAGTGTCTTCTTGCCTCATTTGGCTTAATGATCCTTGCTTTTCCTTATTCTTGCCCTATATTACAACTGTATTGCGAATTATAAATTGTCAAATTCCTATTTTGAGCTTGTGATAATTGTTCCCAAAGTTTGTGCTCATCCTTAAAGCTTGTCTTTACCTTAGTGCAGTGCCTGTGGTTGCAGGGGAGGAACTGTGAGCTAGGCCAAGCTCTGTTTTTTTGTACACTGGCTAAGCCTTCTACTTTGTCTGTCTCTAGCCTTTTACAGCCCAGTTATTTTTTTTCCTCAGCAGTCTTATTCACAAGAGTGTAATTGTTTCACCTTTCCCCTTTTACTCCCTATTTTCCAGTTGCTTTGGGATAATTCCTCTTCTTTTCTATTTATGATCCCCTAAATCTCAGTTTGAAAGTGTTTGATCACTAGATTTAATTATATTCACTCAAACTGTAATATTGATGAGAATTAACTGGTTCACCTTACACAGGATGTCTTGTATATTTCCTAATGGGATTTTAGATTTTGGGGGATTCTCTGGTTTTCAAGATAGAAATAGAAATTCCCTGGGTGTCTTCCTTGAGTGACAATCCTGGAGTAATATTGGAGCACTCTTCAGACCTACAGTCTTGAGGCCAGAAGGATGATAACGTGAAGAAAAATTTTAAGTGATAAGAAAGCACTGTGTGATAGTATAATTTGCAGCTTGTTCTTCCTTCAAGGTTAATAGAATAGAATACCATTTAAATAGATGGCTTTGTGTATTTGTTGAAATAAAGTAGCTCAGCTATATTTTTAAAATCCTTGACCTAATATCAAGATGTTCATGATTATTACAAAATAGTAACCACACCATGCCAGACACTAAGTTAAGTGTTTATCTCATTTAATTTTCAGAACTGATATTTATTATATAAAATAGAAAAAAATAGAAGTTTAGGTGTGAATGTTAGATCCAAAATGTGATTAGACTTTAAATCCGGTGTTTTTATGTGTTACAATGCATATATTATTACCCTTGTATAGATTAGCCTTATTGTATGTTTCTAGACAGTTCTTTAATTCTACTGCCTATGTTTTAGCAAACTGAATTTAGTATTTTCTCATTCTGGTGATTAAAAACTCAGATTTTGTGTCTTTATCAACCTTAGCTTTTATGCCTGTGATAAAGCTACTTCATCCATCTTGTCTTTCCCCCTCCTCCCTTCCCCAAAGAGCCATCCCCTGAATTTCTTTTAGCACACAGACACCCTTAAGGCCTCTGCCATTCTCCACTGTGTATTGCAAATGCGAATGGCATGTTTTAATTATCAATTTGTAATTCTTTTAAGTTTGAGTCTGGACCTGATTGACTTTTTTTTTTTTAACCTTTCAGCTTCTGGCTTAGTGGTTTACCCTTTTTTGGATGCATCCAATAAATGTGTGTTGTATGACTGTGAGTCCAGGATGAAGTTTAACACGGTATATGTGTGCCTCAGCAGACTCTGAAAGCATTGTAGAAAGGGAGCACAGAGGAGGTGGACCACATTTAACTGCCCAGCGATATGTAATCTCTAAAGACTGAAGTTACTTAATATAGCTTTTGGGACTTTTCTTTATTACTAGGATAAGTTCATAGATACTATGGAAAGAATCATATGAATGGTTATGTACACAGCTGACTGAACTGAGAATGGGTATTCATTTTATATAGCGAAAGGCAAAAGGGGCATGAAAAATTGAACCAACTTTTTAATAAGAGATTCAAAATGAAACCTTCAGTCACTAGAAAACCCGTTTTCAAAGGTATTGCATGTTTTCTCTGAATTCACAGAACATACACTAATATATGTGAACGGGAAAAAGTATAGTATCTTACTCTCTTTTTTTGTGTATGTGATGAGAAATTCTTCCATACAAGGACTAAAGTGAAGATAGTGAAATGAATCTATTGCTGTATCCCAAGCACTCTGATGCTTTCATTTCAATGTGGATCAAGGTGTGATTTTGAATCTGATACATTTTACAGCAAAGTTTACAGGAGAAAATTGGTCTGTCTGTCATATGGGTATAATAAAACAGTTTTAATCCCAGTATAACAATTTTATTTAGAAATCTAAATGTTAATTATTAAGGAAGTGGATGCATGAAATAGAGAGGCTGGTTAAAATCGTGTGTAATGGTGTATACATACATGTACACACACACACACACACACACACACAGACATACACACACATACTGTGTTCTAGTGTTTAGTGTGGCAGAAATGTCCTAAATGAAAATTTAAAAAGCTTTGAAGCTGAGTAAGGCTGCCATAATAAATGTAATTTTTTTTTACAGTAGTAGTAAACCCTTAGTCTTTCATACCTATTGACTTGACTTAGCTCAATTGAGAGAAGAGCGGGTTAAAAATAGATGAAGTTAATAAGATATGTTAAGTGGCAGAAAAAATCAGTTTAAAAATGAGCATATTGAACAGGATTATCCCTGGTCTCTGAAGCTGTATGATCTTGTGATAATATAATGATTGGAATATTTTGGAGAAGTCAGAGATATGGAGAATAATGGAAGAGATCTTTAAGGGAAGACTATTCCTTGATGGGAGGCTTTCTTTTTGGGAGGAAGTATGTACAGTGTTTCAGAGTATGGGTGGAGCTGGACTGCCAGGGTTCAGTTCCTGGCTCTGTTTCTTATCTATTGAAATAAGCAAGTCACATTTAATTTCCCTTTGCCTGTTCTCTCATCTGTAAAATAAGAATAATGTAATTTACCTGATGTGTCTGTCTTGAGATTTTAATCATTTTTGGTCTCTCAGTGTAAGGTCCTTAACTGTGCTTGATGTGCTGTTCAGTAAATGTTAGTAGTTTATTACTATTACCATCATTATCGTCATCATCATTGAAGGAACTGATTTTCTAGAAAGGAAGCTGTTGGATTCCTTGAAATAGCTACATTCTTTTAAGAAAGCTGGATGTCGGGGCGCCTGGGTGGCTCAGTGGGTTAAGCCGCTGCCTTCGGCTCAGGTCATGATCTCAGGGTCCTGGGATCGAGTCCCGCATCGGGCTCTATGCTCAGCAGGGAGCCTGCTTCCTCCTCTCTCTCTCTGCCTCTCTGCCTACTTGTGATCTCTCTCTGTCAAATAAATAAAATAAAATCTTAAAAAAAAAAAAAAAAAAAAAAAAAAAAAGAAAGCTGGATGTCCAAAAGTCTGTCTTTGTAAGTAACTTTTCAAGATCATTGATGTGGTTTTGTCTGTTTAGTTGGTAACAATGCAGACCATGTTCCCTGTTCCAGCATACCACAGTGGAGGAGAGGTTCATAAGGGTAATTTAATTCATCAAGAGCAGCTCATGCCACATGTAGATTTTCCTGAATAATTGGTTCTTAAAAAGCCTTTTTAAAATGAAACCATTTATGGGGCACCTGGGTGGCTCAGTCAGTTAAGTGTCTGCCTTTGGCTCAGGTCATGATCCCAGGGTCCTGGGATTGAGCCGGATGTGGGGCTCGGTGGGGAGTCTGCTTCTCCTTCTCTCTCTGCCTCTCTCCCTGCTTGTGCTCTCTTTCTCTTGCATGCTCTCTCTCAAATAAATAAATAAAATCTTAAAAAAAAAAAAAAGAAAAGAAACCATTTAGGGGCATCTGAGTGACTTGGGTAAGCAGATGCCTTTGGCTAAGGTCATAATCACAGGATTCTGGGATCAAGTCCCTTGTCGGGCTCTCTGTTCAGTGGGGCCTGCTTCTCCCTCTCCCCCAGCCTCTCCTCCTACTGGTTCTCTCTGTCTCTCTCTCATATGCTCACTCTCCTCTCTCAATAAATAAATAAAATCTTTTTAAAAAGGAAACCATTTGATCCGTATTTTAAACTAAATTATAAATTACAGGTCTGATTGGGACTTTATCTTCTAAAATTAAAATTTTAGAAAAATATTAGGTTATAATTGTAAACATGTATTCTTAAAATGAACAAAGAATGAATCAAGTTTGATGGATAGGCTTATTTTTAAATTTTTTTTTTTAAGAGAGAGTGCATGAGCTGGAGGTGGAGGCAGTAGGGGGGCAGTGGACAGAGGGAGAGAGTCAGTCCTAAGCAGGCAGGCTTCACGCACTGTGCGGATGCTGACACGGGATTGATCTCAGGACCCTGAGATCATGACCTGAGCCGAACTCTCTGAACCACCCAGGCGCCCCTAATAGATGTAATTTTTCTCACAATAATTTAATAGCATGATAGGGCATCCTTTGTGTTTGTCATTTGTGCTACTAACATAAAGAGCATTTTTATTTTTTTACAAATATATCCATAAAAAATAAACCTTGATTTTACTGAGGATCAAGGTTAATCCTTTGAGATTGAAGGTACTCTCTTTCCACAAAGAGAGGCCTGCTTAATGTAACTGTAAAAGGGTTGAATTCCCCAAGTTCATTTTCCTCATCAGTGCAGTCACTGTAGGAGTACCGTCCATCTTGGCTGTATTTTATCACTCCCATGCCTGTGGGTCTCTTGGAGGCAAAGGGAACTGCAAATATGAGGCTTATGCTGCTTGCTGTGCCATGAGTTGAGAAAGTCCTTTGTCTCTGGCTTAGGAGTCTTGTGGCCTTTGTCAGCATCCACGAAACAGTTAACAAATTAACTTACTTGCTTGGGGGGCTGGTAGGGCAAAATTAAATCCCAGATCCTACATTGTTGGGCACTATTTGAATAAACTTTGTGAAATCTTACTGTATTTTGCAAACTTTGCACTTTCACTGGTAGTTTTTAAGTCATTATGGTGACGGAGATGGTAGTGAATGGGAACCAGTTTTTAAGTGATCAGTTCACTAACAAGTTTTTTTTTTTTTTTTTTTAAAGATTTTATTTATTTATTTGACAGAGAGAAATCACAAGTAGATGGAGAGGCAGGAAGAGAGAGAGAGAGGGAAGCAGGCTCTCCGCCGAGCAGAGAGCCCGATGCGGGACTCGATCCCAGGACTCTGAGATCATGACCTGAGCCGAAGGCAGCGGCTTAACCCACTGAGCCACCCAGGCGCCCACTAACAAGTTTTTTGAAGACTTTTTAAATAAATCTTAAGGTGTATAAAGCTCAGTGAACTTTTACTTAGGTCTACATCTGTGTCATCATCACCCAGATCAAGTTGTAGAATATTTCTTTCTCCCTATAAGGCTTTCTTGTCCCCACTTAGTAACCTTCTTGTCTTCGATGACATAGGTTAGTTTTGCCTGTTTTTGAGTAGAAATGACATACTGTGTAATCTTTTATATCTGATTTCTGTATAATTATATCTCTCTATAGCATGTCTGTGCAATTCATCCGTGTTTCTCCTATGTTAGTTTGTTCTTTGACATTGCTGTGAAGTAGTCTATTCCTTGAAGTTATTACTTTGATTTATTATCCCACTCCACTGTTGATGGATATTTGGGTTATTTCCAATTTGGGCAAATAAAGTAAAAATAAAGTTGCTTTGAGCATGTACTTGTCTTTTGATGACAATAGTACCTGTTTTTGTTGGATTATATACCTAGGGATGGAATTGCTGGGTCATAGAGATTTATGTGTAACGTAGAGTGATATTTCACTGTTTTCTTTAAAATTTTTTTCTTAAAAAAATTTTTTTTCTGATAACTAATAATGTTGAGCCCATTTTACCGTCTAAGGGCCACTAATATTTTCTTACATGAAATGCCTGATCAGTTCTTTTGCTTATTCATCAGTAAATTTTTATGATGAATTTTGTTTCTCTTTTTTTTTTTTAAAGATTTTATTTATTTGACAGACAGAGATCACAAGTAGGCAGAGAGGCAGGCAGAGAGAGGAGGAAGCAGGCTCCTCGCTGAGCAGAGAGCCCAGTGCGGGACTCAGTCGCAGGACCCTGGAACCTGGGATCATGACCTGAGCAGAAGGCAGAGGCTTTAACCCACTGAGCCACCCAGTTGCCCCCTCTTTTTAACTTTGTGAGACTTAGATAATGAGTACTTGGATTACTTGGTCATACCACTCACATAGTTTCCAAGCTACAAAATCTTTTTGGAAAGAACACTGTGTGAGACGTTTCCAAAATTTTTAATCATTTAATATTTAAAGATTTGAGTACCTGGTTTGCACCTACTCCTTTCCCAGTGCTAGTTTTAAGAAAACACTAATATTGAGTCTTAGGTTTTTGGAATCTGACACCCATTTGGTTTTCTGAAACCGGTCTTGAAGTTGAGCTAATGACATCCTCATTTACCAGTCATTCTCTCTCTTACCCTTCCCCCATTCCATGCCTCTCCCCAAAGGTAACTGCAATGATGAATTTAGTATGTAGCCTTCTAGTCCTTGTTCTGTGTGTACACACAGAAGTAACTTTTCCTTTTTTTTTTTTTTTCAGTTAATACATAATATGGTTAGTATTTGATGATGATGATGACCATGATAGTAAGATTAGTAGTTTAAATTTATTAAGCACCTTCTAGTGGTTAACTACAATATGTTATCTGGTCTTCAAGCTTTTCTCCTCTTGTTCTCATTTTTTTTTTTTTTTTAAAACTCTGCCTTGTGTATGATATTCTGCAATATCATTTTATCTAATTCTAAGCTCCTCCATTTAATGATACTTCATTGGTAACTTTTTTCTCTTCCCTACTAGTGAGTGTTCTCTAATATGCAGGTGTTAACATGCCGCTCTTTTCTTTCTGTTGAAAACCTGTTTTTTATTACTGTTTTCAGATGTTTGTAAATGCAAAATCTTAAATCTCTTTCTCATCTTTTCCTTGCCAAACCTGTATGTCTACTCATGACCCTTTTCCAATAGAGTTAACCATTTTCTCTACTGACTAAACTACTTTCTGAGTGTCCTTAATTCTGCTAATGGAGTTCTCATTATCTTAGTCACCTGAGTTAAAATTTGAAGTTTTCGTTAATTTCAAGGTACAGTTGATAGAAAAATCAATGACCGTTCATTAAATATTCCTTTAATATGTGGTATGATGCATGGAATAGTGCCAGGTGCTGAAGACTTCCTCCTGGAAGGATTTTGTATTCCATCTGGAAAGTTAAGATCTGTTCTTATCACTGTCCTATTAATTTTATGATATTCAATAGCCTCTTTAGAATTGGGTGGTAAAGGAATTTTTCACCAAAGGGGGTGGCCCTAGGCTCATAATTAAGGATGACTGAGATTTCTCTTGGAAAACCCAGATGGACAAAAGTATAGGATTTGGGCTGGTTTATAAAGTGGTGGGTATGTTAGGTTGGTACTAGATCCAGCCTTTTTATTTTTTTATTTTTATTTTTTTTTTTTTATTTTTTTTTATTTTTATTTTTTTTATATATATACATACAGTTTATTGTATCAGTTACACCTCACAATGCTATAAAAATTAGTTTATTAATTGAATCGAAATAGCTCTTCCTCCAACAGGAGCTTTACAATTTAGCCAACCCAAACAACTTTTAAATCAGAACCAAGTATTAATTTTCCTAAATTACATTTATTTTTTTATTTTTTTTTTTTTTTATTAAATTTTTTTATTTTTTTTTTTTAAATTTTTATAAACATATATTTTTATCCCCAGGGGTACAGGTCTGTGAATCACCAGGTTTACACACTTCACAGCACTCACCAAATCACATACCCTCCCCAATGTCCATAATCCCAACCCCCTCTCCCAAACCCCCTCCCCCCGGCAACCCTCAGTTTGTTTTGTGAGATTAAGAGTCACTTATGGTTTGTCTCCCTCCCAATCCCATCTTGTTTCATTTATTCTTCTTCTACCCACTTAAGCCTCCATGTTGTATCACCACTTCCTCATATCAGGGAGATCATATGATAGTTGTCTTTCTCTGCTTGACTTATTTCGCTAAGCATGATACGCTCTAGTTCCATCCATGTTGTTGCAAATGGCAAGATTTCATTTCTTTTGATGGCTGCATAGTATTCCATTGTGTATATATACCACATCTTCTTGATCCATTCATCTGTTGATGGACATCTAGGTTCTTTCCATAGTTTGGCTATTGTGGACATTGCTGCTATAAACATTCGGGTGCACGTGCCCCTTTGGATCACTACATTTGTATCTTTAGGGTAAATACCCAATAGTGCAATTGCTGGGTCATAGGGCAGTTCTATTTTCAACATTTTGAGGAACCTCCATGCTGTTTTCCAGAGTGGCTGCACCAGCTTGCATTCCCACCAACAGTGTAGGAGGGTTCCCCTTTCTCCGCATCCTCGCCAGCATCTGTCATTTCCTGACTTGTTGATTTTAGCCATTCTGACTGGTGTGAGGTGATATCTCATTGTGGTTTTGATTTGTATTTCCCTGATGCCGAGTGATATGGAGCACTTTTTCATGTGTCTGTTGGCCATCTGGATGTCTTCTTTGCAGAAATGTCTGTTCATGTCTTCTGCCCATTTCTTGATTGGATTATTTGTTCTTTGGGTGTTGAGTTTGCTAAGTTCTTTATAGATTCTGGACACTAGTCCTTTATCTGATATGTCGTTTGCAAATATCTTCTCCCATTCTGTCAGTTGTCTTTTGATTTTGTTAACTGTTTCCTTTGCTGTGCAAAAGCTTTTGATCTTGATGAAATCCCAGTAGTTCATTTTTTCCCTTGCTTCCCTTGCCTTTTGCGTTGTTCCTAGGAAGATTTTGCTGCGGCAGAGGTCGAAGAGGTTGCTGCCCGTGTTCTCCTCAAGGATTTTGATGGATTCCTTTCGTACATTGAGGTCCTTCATCCATTTTGAGTCTATTTTTGTGTGTGGTGTAAGGAAATGGTCCAATTTCATTTTTCTGCATGTGGCTGTCCAATTTTCCCAGCACCATTTATTGAAAAGGCTGTCTTTTTTCCATTGGACATTCTTTCCTGCTTTGTCGAAGATTAGTTGACCATAGATTTGAGGGTCTACTTCTGGGCTCTCTATTCTGTTCCATTGATCTATGTGTCTGTTTTTGTGCCAGTACCATGCTGTCTTGATGATGACAGCTTTGTAATAGAGCTTGAAGTCCGGAATTGTGATGCCACCAACGTTGGCTTTCTTTTTCAATATCCCTTTGGCTATTCGAGGTCTTTTCTGGTTCCATATAAATTTTAGCATTATTTGTTCCATTTCTTTGAAAAAGATGGATGGTACTTTGATAGGAATTGCATTAAATGTGTAGATTGCTTTAGGTAGCATAGACATTTTCACAATATTTATTTTTCCAATCCAGGAGCATGGAATATTTTTCCATTTCTTTGTGTCTTCCTCAATTTCTTTCATGAGTACTTTATAGTTTTCTGAGTATAGATTCTGTGTCTCTTTGGTTAGGTTTATTCCTAGGTATCTTATGGTTTTGGATGCAATTGTAAATGGGATTGACTCCTTAATATCTCTTTCTTCTGTCTTGCTGTTGGTGTAGAGAAATGCAACTGATTTCTGTGCATTGATTTTATATCCTGACACTTTACTGAATTCCTGTATAAGTTCTAGCAGTTTTGGAGTGGAGTCTTTTGGGTTTTCCACATATAGTATCATATCATCTGCGAAGAGTGATAATTTGACTTCTTCTTTGCCGATTTGGATGCCTTTAATTTCCTTTTGTTGTCTGATTGCTGAGGCTAGGACCTCTAGTACGATGTTGAATAGCAGTGGTGATAATGGACATCCCTGCCGTGTTCCTGACCTTAGCGGAAAAGCTTTCAGTTTTTCTCCATTGAGAATGATATTTGCGGTGGGTTTTTCATAGATGGCTTTGATGATATTGAGGTATGTGCCCTCTATCCCTACACTTTGAAGAGTTTTGATCAGGAAGGGATGTTGTACTTTGTCAAATGCTTTTTCAGCATCTATTGAGAGTATCATATGGTTCTTGTTCTTTCTTTTATTGATGTGTTGTATCACATTGACTGATTTGCGGATGTTGAACCAACCTTGCAGCCCTGGAATAAATCCCACTTGGTCGTGGTGAATAATCTTTTTAATGTACTGTTGAATCCTATTGGCTAGTATTTTGTTGAGTATTTTCGCATCTGTGTTCATCAAGGATATCGGTCTATAGCTCTCTTTTTTGGTGTGATCCTTGTCTGGTTTTGGGATCAAGGTGATGCTGGCTTCATAAAATGAGTTTGGAAGTTTTCCTTCCATTTCTATTTTTTGGAACAGTTTCAGGAGAATAGGAATTAGTTCTTCTTTAAATGTTTGGTAGAATTCCCCCGGGAAGCCGTCTGGCCCTGGGCTTTTGTTTGTTTGGAGATTTTTAATGACTGTTTCAATCTCCTTACTGGTTATGGGTCTGTTCAGGCTTTCTATTTCTTCCTGGTTCAGTTGTGGTAGTTTATATGTTTCTAGGAATGCATCCATTTCTTCCAGATTGTCAAATTTATTGCCATAGAGTTGCTCATAGTATGTTCTTATAATAGTTTGTATTTCTTTGGTGTTAGTTGTGATCTCTCCTCTTTCATTCATGATTTTATTTATTTGGGTCCTTTCTCTTTTCTTTTTGATAAGTCGGGCCAGGGGTTTATCAATTTTATTAATTCTTTCAAAGAACCAGCTCCTAGTTTCGTTGATTTGTTCTATTGTTTTTTTGGTTTCTATTTCATTGATTTCTGCTCTGATCTTTATGATTTCTCTTCTCCTGCTGGGCTTAGGGTTTCTTTCTTGTTCTTTCTCCAGCTCCTTTAGGTGTAGGGTTAGGTTGTGTACCTGAGACCTTTCTTGTTTCTTGAGAAAGGCTTGTACTGCTATATATTTTCCTCTCAGGACTGCCTTTGTTGTGTCCCACAGATTTTGAACCGTTGTATTTTCATTGTCATTTGTTTCCATGATTTTTTTCAATTCTTCTTTAATTTCCCGGTTGACCCATTCATTCTTTAGAAGGATACTGTTTAGTCTCCATGTATTTGGGTTCTTTCCAAACTTCCTTTTGTGGTTGAGTTCTAGCTTTAGAGCATTGTGGTCTGAAAATATGCAGGGAATGATCCCAATCTTTTGATACCGGTTGAGTCCTGATTTAGGACCGAGGATGTGATCTATTCTGGAGAATGTTCCATGTGCACTAGAGAAGAATGTGTATTCTGTTGCTTTGGGATGAAATGCTCTGAATATATCTGTGATGTCCATCTGGTCCAGTGTGTCGTTTAAGGCCTTTATTTCCTTGCTGATCTTTTGCTTGGATGACCTGTCCATTTCAGTGAGGGGAGTGTTAAAGTCCCCTACTATTATTGTATTATTGTTGATGTGTTTCTTTGATTTTGTTATTAATTGGTTTATATAGTTGGCTGCTCCCACATTAGGGGCATAGATATTTAAAATTGTTAAATCTTCTTGTTGGACAGACCCTTTGAGTATGATATAGTGTCCTTCCTCATCTCTTATTATAGTCTTTGGCTTAAAATCTAATTGATCTGATATAAGGATTGCCACTCCTGCTTTCTTCTGATGTCCATTAGCATGGTAAATTCTTTTCCACCCCCTCACTTTAAATCTGGAGGTGTCTTCGGGCTTAAAATGTGTTTCTTGGAGGCAACATATAGATGGGTTTTGTTTTTTTATCCATTCTGATACCCTGTGTCTTTTGACAGGGGCATTTAGCCCATTCACATTCAGGGTAACTATTGAGAGATATGAATTTAGTGCCATTGTATTGCCTGTAAGGTGACTGTTACTGTATATGGTCTCTGTTCCTTTCTGATCTACCACTTGTAGGCTCTCTCTTTGCTTAGAGGACCCCTTTCAATATTTCCTGTAGAGCTGGTTTGGTATTTGCAAATTCTTTCAGTTGTTGTTTGTCCTGGAAGCTTTTAATCTCTCCTTCTATTTTCAATGATAGCCTAGCTGGATATAGTATTCTTGGCTGCATGTTTTTCTCGTTTAGTGCTCTGAAAATATCATGCCAGCTCTTTCTGGCCTGCCAGGTCTCTGTGGATAAATCAGCTGCCAATCTAATATTTTTACCATTGTATGTTACAGACTTCTTTTCCCGGGCTGCTTTCAGGATTTTCTCTTTGTCATTGAGACTTGTAAATTTTACTATTAGGTGACGGGGTGTGGGCCTATTCTTATTGATTTTGAGGGGCGTTCTCTGAACCTCCTGAATTTTGATGCTCGTTCCCTTTGCCATATTGGGGAAATTCTCCCCAATAATTCTCTCCAGTATACCTTCTGCTCCCCTCTCATTTTCTTCTTCTTCTGGAATCCCAATTATTCTAATGTTGTTTCGTCTTATGGTGTCACTTATCTCTCGAATTCTCCCCTCGTGGTCCAGTAGCTGCTTGTCCCTCTTTTGCTCAGCTTCTTTATTCTCTGTCATTTGGTCTTCTATATCACTAATTCTTTCTTCTGCCTCATTTATCCTAGCAGTTAGAGCCTCCATTTTTGATTGCACCTCATTAATAGCTTTTTTGATTTCACCTTGGTTAGATTTTAGTTCTTTTATTTCTCCAGAAAGGGCTTTTATATCTCTCGAGAGGGTTTCTCTAATATCTTCCATGCCTTTTTCGAGCCCGGCTAGAACCTTGAGAATTGTCATTCTGAACTCTAGATCTGACATATTACCGATGTCTGTATTGATTAGGTCCCTAGCCTTCGGTACTGCCTCTTGTTCTTTTTTTTGTGTTGAATTTTTATGTCTTGTCATTTTGTCCAGATAAGTGTAAATGAAGGGGCAAGTAAAATACTAAAAGGGTGGCAACAACCCCAGGAAAATATGCTTTAACCAAATTAGAAGAGATCCAAAATCGTGAGGGGGGAGAAAGGGGATAAAAAGAGGTTCAAAAAGGAAGAAAGAAAAAAAAAAAAAAAACAAAAAGAAAAGAAAAAAAAAAAGAAAAGAAAAGAATTTTTTAAAAAAAGAAAACACCTAAGAAAAATGTAAAAAAGAAAAAATATATATATTAGATAAACTAGTAAAAAATCGTTAAAAAAGAAAAAGGTAACAGTTAAAAAAAAAAATTTTACCCGAAGGCGAGAAAAAAAAAAAAAATGAAAAAGAAAAAATTAAATTAACTGCAAGACTAAAAAAAATCACAGGAAAAAAGCCATGAGTTCCGTGTTTGGCTTTCTCCTCCTCTGGAATTCTGCTGCTCTCCTTGGTATTGAAACCGCACTCCTTGGTAGGTGAACTTGGTCTCGGCTGGATTTCTTGTTGATCTTCTGGGGGAGGGGCCTGGTGTAGTGATTCTCAAGTGTCTTTGCCCCAGGCGGAATTACACCGCCCTTACCCGGGGCCGGGGTGAGTAATCCGCTCGGGTTTGCTTTCAGGAGCTTTTGTTACCTGAGCGCTTTCCGTAGAGTTCCGGAGGACGGGAATACAAATGGCGGCCTCCTGGTCTCCGGCCCGGAGGAGCCGAGAGCCCAGGGCCCCACTCCTCAGTGCGCCCTCAGAGAACAGCGCCCAGTTACTCCCGTCTGCCTGACCTCCGGCCGCGCTCCGAGCTCACCGAGCCTGCGACCGGTTCAAGGTAACACGGAGCTGCGAGCTTACTGTCGGCTCTGTCTCTGTAGCCGGCTTTCCCGTTCCAATACCCGCAAGCTCTGCGACACTCAGACACCCCCGATCCTTCTATGACCCTGCGGGACCTGAGGCCACGCTGACCCCGCGTGGGCTGGGCTTCGCCCCGGTTTAGCCTCTGGAGCGATGTCCCTCAGCGGAACAGACTTTTAAAAGTCCTGATTTTGTGCACGGTTGCTCCGCTGCTTGCCGGGAGCCGGCCCCTCCCCCCGGGGTCTATCTTCCCGTCGCTTTGGATTCACTTCTCCGCCGGTCCTACCTTTCAGAAAGTGGTTGTTTTTCTGTTTCCAGAATTGCTGTTCTTCTTCTCTTCGATCTGCCGATGGATTTTCAGGTGTTTGCAATCTTTAGATAAGCTATCTAGCTGATCTACGGCTAGCTGAAGCAGTCTCAGCTTGCTACTTCTCCGCCATCTTTCCTAAATTCTTATTTTTATTTTTTTAAAGAGAGGGAGTGAGGAGGGTCAGGGAGTGGGAGAGAAAGAGAAAATGTTAAACCGGCTCCATGCCTAGCATGGAGCCCAACACGGGGCTTGATTGCATAATCCTGAGATGAGGACTTGAGCCAAAAATAAGAGTTGGATGCTTAACCCACCCAGGTGCCCCAGATCCAGCCATTTTTTTGAGTCTTGATTCTTCCTTTGAAAACTCATGATCATAATTCATGTTTGAAGGGCAGTTTTTAGTGCATCTGTTGTGTTTGTGTTTATACATATGTGCTACATATTTTATTGTTTTTAAAAAAGATTTTATTTATTTTAGAGAGGATGTGCATGTGTGCAATGTTGGTGGGGCAGAGGGAGAGAGGATCTTAAGTAGGCTCCATGCTCAGTGTGGAGCCCGACATGGGTCTCCATCCCATGACCCTGAGATCATGACCTGAGCTGTGAAAGCAGGTGACCCTACATATTTTATTACTTGAACATTTCAGTCATTTAGGAACCATCATCCCATTTTACAGAAGAATTAGTAGAATTAGAAAGAGTGATACCCGGTCATGGTCTTAATATCTTGTCTGGGACAGAATCTGATAATTTTCTGTTTTTTATTACACTACTTTATAAAAATTTAAAAATTGTGAATATTTTGAGTTATGAAATATTTTAACAGAGAAGAAGAGAGAATGTAACATCTCATGATTTGCTAAACTGTTTTTTAATCTGGTTTTAAAACAGCTGAAGCTTTTCCATTCTTTGTCCTTTTTTCCTTTTAGCAGTGGCAACCAGTACTCGTTGTCCTGAGACTGCTGTGTATCATTTTTATCCATGCCTTTTTTCTCTTACCATATCTTTCTATATCCATAAATACCGTGTTTTAACCTTCACACAGTTGCTCTGGTAAAGAAATGTATATTTTTCCAAGTTGCTTTTCTTCAGCTCACTCACTCACTGCTTGCTCATTCATTTAATAAATAGGCACTATTCTCAGTCTAGGAGAATTTGATGATGGATAAGGAAGATGAAGCTACCTGCCTACTAACATTTCAGTGAGGATGACATATAATAAGTAAACAAAATTAATATGTTGATTAGGTTAGGATAAATACCATGAAAAGTGAGCAGGGTCAGGAAGTAGAGAATGATGTGGGAGTGTAATATATGCTATTTTAGAAAAAGTGGCCAGGGAAGTCCTTTTTCAAGAAGTGACATTTGAACAGCTGAATTAATTGAAAGAGTAAGCATGTTAAATAAGATCAGGGAGAATTCCAGGGAAGGAAACATCAAGAGCAAAGGCCTTAAGGTAGAAATAACTTTGTAGCACTTGAGAAATGGAAAGGAATGGTAAAGTGCAAAGTTAGGTAGGAGAATGTACAAAATGACTTTGGAGGAAAGGCTAAAGGCCAGATCATGTAGGCCCTATAAAGTGATGTTAAGGAGTTTGGATACCAAGTGTAATGGCAAGCCACTGAATAATCTTTGAGCAGAGAAATGACATAGTTTGACATACTTATAAGATTACTTTTATACTACAGTTCTGTGTAGTAGAAAAGAATGTGGAAGCACTTTCTATATTGGAATGGGAAGATCTTGAACATATATTGTTCATATGTTTCTCTGTACCTGTTTCTTTTTAGACTACCACTATGTAAAAAAAAAATTTCTGTATATATTTGTATTTGTTTGTATTTGTGTTAAATTTCTCTGTAAGGGCATGAAAGTCAGATACAAAAGGATTACCTGTAAGAAGGGAAATTGATTGATGATGGGGAGAAAAATGAGAAGGAAACTGAGCACTCTATACTTTTTTGTATGTCCAGAAAATTTTAAAAAATCATACAGAAGTGTATACACATCTTAAGTATCTCACTAGCTGGATTCTCACAAACTGAGCTCTCCCATATAATCACCCATAGGAGAACCAGAACTTCACCAGGATGGCCGAAATTCAGATTTTCTTCTAGTTAATACCCTTCCTTTCAAAGGGAAACCACCTGCCTGACCTCTAATAAAGCGTGCATTAGTTATACCTCCTCATTTTACTGGCACTTGTAACTCTGTTTTCTTCACAACAATTTGTTTTAGATCATTTACTATTTTTATTTTAGTATTGTGCAAGTAATGTGTTAATAGATTCCCTTTGTGTAAAGCTTTAAACGATACAGAAATACATAAAACGAATCACAAGGACCCCTTTCTCTTGCCTTTCCCCCATTCCCCATTACTCCATTACCCAAAGGTAACTGCAATGATGAATTTAGTATGTAGCCTTCTAGTCCTTGTTCTGTGTGTACACACAGAAGTAACTTTTCCTTTTTTTTTTTCAGTTAATACATAATATGTTTAGTATTTGATGATGATGATGATGATGATGATAGTAAGATTAGTAGTTAAGATTTATTAAGCACCTTCTAGTGGTTAACTACAGTATGTTATCTGGTCTTCAAGCTTTTCTCCTCTTGTCCCTTTCATCAACTTAATCTCTACATTGTTAATATATTCTCTCCCCACACGTGTGCACTACCCCGTCTGGTCTCCATTATGTTCCGGTGTTACTGGGTAAGATCTCATTTAGCCAGACCTATCTATTGTCTACTTTAGGAAATGCTCTATTCATGTTTGCCCACAGATTTTTTGTTGTTGTTGTTTGTGTCCTTATGCCTTTGAAGTTTCTCTTGTCTTAGACAAGCCAATGATGCTTTGGCTTGCTCTGTTACCTTTACTCTCTGGTCCAGATGGCTTTTATCCTGTGTTCTTGATGTAGCTACAGCTGAGCTCAGCTCTTTTAGCATATAACACTTCACAGTCTGTGACTTGTTACTGACACTTTTTGTCTTTCCTTCTATTTCTTTAGTTTAATATGGTCAGTTTTGCCTCCCTGGCAAAAATTACCCCATGTAGGGTTGGGAAGTCCATCCACACAGGAGGAGTATTTACTTTACCTTTGTGCACCTTTGCACCCATTGTTCTAGGTTCTGATCATGGTTCATGACAGTCCGGATAGCCAGTGCTGGTTGATCATCTTGGCACTTACTACATCTCAGTAAGTGTATGTTGAATGAATGAATCAGTTGGCTCTTAAGATGAAACATAATTTGGTGTGTCTTTTTTTTTTTTTTTCTTTTTTAAGCACCATCATGGCAGTTCACAGTTTATGGCACATAGCAAGCAATTAGATATTATTTGTTGAATTCAACTCAGTTTTATTTTAATTTATGTTTGCCTGGGTTTTAACTGAACACATGTATTCTTTTCTGGGAAGATGGGTCCCAATCCAGAATGGTCTTGATGCCAGAGTTTGGTAGATATTGTCAAAGACAGAGCTGCAGCATTATTTCCAATTTTAGGCACAAGAAAAGGAGCCTCTTGGCTTCCAATTTGTTACTGACATCCTTTTTCCAAACATTACTCCTGCTGTTTCACTAGCTACTCATTGTCTGTAGTTGGCTGTGAAGTGACCACAGGGAATTGTACCCATTCTTATCAGTGCAGTGCTGTTGCACATCACTTCCTCTTGTCATCATCTCCAAGAGCTTCGTAAAGGTACAACGGGGCAGTCTGCCTAGAGCAGGTTCTTTAACTTAGCATGCCTAAAATATCACAGAAGACAATAGGAATCACATAATTGTAAACTGTCCTCTTCTGGGTTAAACTTTGAATTTATTCTCTTTATATCTCTTCAGCATTTTTAGTTTTAAAAATAGATACTTCACATTTTTCTGAACAGTTATGTGTGTTACGATTTATCTGAGGATTTGTTATCTCTTATGACAAAACTAATTTTAGAATTTGATAAAATTTCCATTTAATAATGTGACTTAAATAGGACTATAGCTTTTGCCCAAACCTTATATAAGTCTATGAAACACTTTACGAACAATAATGACCTTAGGAAAGAGATTTCTCTGAAGACTTGTAGACATTAGGACATAATGTGTTCAAAATTGACATGGCATGACATGGGTTTCAGTGAAGGGAAGTACTTTAGAATCAGACCTTAGAAGGGTATTTGGGGGCTTATTGGCCTGAGGAAAGGAACTGAAAGTCTAGAGTTTACTTGTTTGGAAAATATATAGGAGAGAAGGTAGAGCAATCTGTTTTGCTTTTGGTTATTATCTGGCTTGCCAGTGAGTTATTTGTTCATGTTGTGAAGAAAGGAAATGAGTGGTCACAGGACTTAAGGGAAAATTTCTCTTTCTAGACATGGGTTTTTTGTAATAATGCTTTTCTGCTCATATTTAAAAATAACATACTTTCTAATTATATTGATTTAGGTGTATGTTAATTACATGCATTTAAGTTAGGGGTCTTACCTTTTCCCTCTTTCTCTTTCAGGACTTGAACCAATGAAAGAATCTTATGGCACTTATGAAGATAAATGTCACTCCTCCCTTTTTAATTGGAACTTCTGCTTAGAACCTTTATGTGATTTTTCATCTGTGAGCTCTTCTTTGAGTAGCCACTGACTTTGAGTTGCAGGAAGGTCTCCGAAGATTTATATCAAATGACGTCAATGGCCAGCTTGTTTTCCTTTACTAGTCCAGCAGTAAAGCGATTGTTGGGCTGGAAGCAAGGTGATGAAGAGGAGAAATGGGCAGAAAAGGCAGTTGATGCTTTGGTGAAAAAGCTAAAAAAGAAAAAGGGTGCCATGGAAGAACTGGAGAAAGCCTTGAGCAGTCCAGGACAGCCAAGCAAATGTGTCACTATTCCCAGATCTTTAGATGGACGCCTGCAGGTTTCCCACAGAAAAGGCTTACCCCATGTTATATATTGTCGTGTTTGGCGCTGGCCCGATTTGCAGAGTCATCATGAGCTAAAGCCATTGGATATTTGTGAGTTTCCTTTTGGATCTAAGCAGAAAGAAGTTTGTATCAACCCATACCACTATAAGAGAGTGGAGAGTCCAGGTAGGTTTTACCTTGAGAACATTTACAAAAACTTGTCTCTTTCCGATTTATAGTTCAATGGATTTAGTAATTAAAAGGCCATATTAGCCTTGTGTTTCCTTCCTAAAGATTTTAATCTTGGAACAAATGGTGGATTTTGAATTTAGCTTTTTGTGTATGGATAAAATAGCTCCCAAGTAGTTAATTCTAATTCATGTTCACTGTAAACAGTCGGTCATATGTACAGGAATCAATTGGAGTCAGTTATTTGCATGCCCTGCCTTTCCTGTGGATGACATGTCTCTCTCTTTTTTATTTTTTTTAAGATTTTATTTATTTATCTGACAGAGATCACAAGTAGGGAGAGAGGCAGGCAGAGAGAGAAAGGGGGAAGCAGGCTCCCTGCTAAGCAGAGAGCCCGATGCAGGGCTCGATCCCAGGACCCTGAGATCATGACCTGAGCTGTAGGCAGAGGCTTAACCCACTGAGCCATCAGGCACCCCAACATGTCTCTGTTATATCTAAAACCCAAGTTCGTATGTGTACTACATCCCATTCCTTCTTGTCTACTCAAGAGCTTTGTTCATATAGTTATCACCCCTCTCCTCAGGATTACATTTTCCCTCTCTGTTATACTATTTCATGACATGCACATAAGCATGTCATGCTACTGCCCATCATAGACAGAAGTTAAAAAAGAATTTTGGTCCCAACTTCATTTACATCCCCTACCACTAGTCTCCTGTACTGTTTCTTTGAGTCCTTTTATAGGAGTCTCCTTTTTTTTTTTTTTTTTTTTTTAAATCTCTACGTTACTTTCTTCCCATTCTTTCTGGACACTCCCTCTGCTTAGTCTGTCTTCCTTACCATTTGACTTGTCAAGATCACTGGTGACTGCCTTCCGGTTGGAGGGGTCTTTCTCAGACCTCATCTCACTTGCCTTTTCAGCATCATTTGAGAAGTGCCTCAACAGAGGCACTTGCTTTCCTTCTCTCCCACTCATAACTTTTTCTTTATTGGCTTCTGAAACATGACACTCTTTTAGTTCTACTTCACTGGCTCTTTTTGCTTAGTCGCATTATTGGCTTATTTTCCTATTTTCACATGACTCAGTCCTTAGACCTTTTCTACGTCCATATTTTTCCTCTGTGGGCTCTCGTGGTCACGTGTCATAAAATCATAAGCTCATTCTCACGTTTTGAACTCCAGAGTGAACTTCTCCTTTGAGTTTTAGACTTCTGTATTCAGTTGTCCACTTGATATCTCCACTTGAATGTCTCTAAACATGTCAGATTTAATATGTCTAAATAGGACTTTTGATTTTTTTCCCCCACCGAGTCCTTTTTACCTCTAGTTTTCCCAGTGGAAGTAAATGGTACCAGCATTCATGTAATTGCTACCTAGAAGTCATTTTTTTTTCTCTTCTCTGAAGTCTTCATTTAAGTTATGAACAAATGCTATTTGCTGTATCTTCAGAATATATCTTAATAATGTCCCCTTTTATACCATCTCTCAACACCACTACTCTAGGACAGACCATCATCATTTTCTACCTTAAGCAGTGTCCTAGTTGTCTCTGCCTCTATTCTTTCCCCCAACCTGTTCTGTTTTTTGCACAGCAGCCAAAGTGATCTTTAAAAAATAGCAAATCATGGGGCACCTGGGTGGCCCAGTCTGTTGTGTGCAACTTTTGATTTCGGCTCAGGTCATGAGCTCTCAGAGTCGTGAAACTGAGCCCCGTGTTGGGCTCCATGCTCAATGGGGAGTCTGCTTGAGATTCCCTCTATATGTATCTTAAGTCAGTTTTTTTAAAAAAATACCAAATCACATCTGTGCATGTTTAAAACAATTAAGACTTTTATCACATGTAGAACAGATTTCTACAAGACCCTATGTAACCTCTCTTCAAACTTCCTCTGTTCCATGGACTTGGCCTATTCCTGCATCTAGACTTTTTTTCCCTTCTCTATTTCTCCTACTTAACTCTCAGAAAACATGATCTTTTCATGATACATTTTCTCCCTCCATTCAGTCCTTACTCATGTACCACCATCACTACTTGATGCTGTGTTAGGTATTTATTTTATTTACCAACTGATATAAGCAGGAATTTTCTCTGTCTCATTCTGTACTGCATCACCAGTGCCTAGAATGGTCGTAGTATCTGGCACTTAGTAGGTGGTACACAGTAAATATATTTTTTAATGAATGAATTATATAAGCTGAGATACTAGTTGTGTGCATTAATTATCTTTTGCTGCATAACAGATTAAGTGGCTTAATACACATTTATTACCTCACAGTTTCTGTAGGACAGGAGTCCAGACATGGTTTACCTTGAGTCCTTTGCTAGGCTCTATTTAAGGTTATTGGATCTCAATGTACGGCTCAGCTAGGGAAAGATCTGCTTCCCAGCTCACATGATTGTTGATGGGGTTCAGTTCCTTGTGGGCTGTTGGACTCTTCTTGCTGGTTGTTGACTAGAGGCTGCCTTCATTTGTTTGCCACCTTTTTCATAGGTAGCTTGCATTCATGGCAGCTTACTTCTTCAAAAACAGTGGGAAGAGAGAGGGTTTTCTATCGTGTTATATTGTGTCACACATAACATCCTATCCCCTTTGCCATGTTCTATTGCTGAGCAGCAATTCAGAGATAATACCTTGAAAGGGAGAGGATTTTACAAGAGTGAATACCTGCCGAGAGGCAGGACTTATGGTGGCCATCTTAGAGTCTGTCTTCCATGCTGGATTTCACATGGAGATAATAAAAGTCTGGTATGGAAATAACACTGGATATGGAGATTAGCTAAAAGAATGGCAGTGATAGTGCTGTTAGTGTTAGGGTTAAAGACCCACGTATGAAATTTTAGTATATCATGGTTAAAAAAGAAGATTCTGAAAACTCCCAGAGAGAAAAGATGGGACATATAGAAAGGACTGGAAGTGAGAATGTTGGGTTTCTTAGAGCAGTTCTGGATTCCAGCAGATAGTGAAGCAGTGCCCCTAAAATTCAGAGAGAAAAAGTTGTTTATTCTGGAATCTGCAGACAAACAAAAGACAGGACATTTTCATATATGCAAGGACTAAAAATTTATCTTCTTTTTACCTTTCTAAAAAATTCTTAATTATTTGAGAGAGAGAGCGAGAGAATGAGCAGGGGGAGAGGCAGATGGAGAGGGAGAAGCAGACTCTCCATTGAGCAGAGAGCCAATGGGGTGCATCCCAGGACCTCGGGATCATGACCAGAGCCAAAGGCAGATGCTTAACGATCTGAGCCACCCAGGTGCCCCCTTCCTTTTACCTTTCTTAGGAAACTAATAGAGCATGAGGTCCAGGAAATGGGTTCCAACAAACGAGAAGGGAAGTCGAAGGACTTGAGATCTCCAGCAGACTTACTGATTTAGCAGTCTAGATTGTAGAAGGATGAAGAGTCCAGGGGAAAAATGAGTTAATAGATTACATATTTGTGGCATCTGGAAAATAGTATTGATAGGAATTTAACATATCTGCTGGACTTCTGGAAATATTAGTGGTGTGTAATTAAGATTAAGCAAATGAAGTAACAAGTCAATAATCAGCTTTACTTAAAGCACTGTTCAAGAACAAATATAATCATAGTACATACTTGGCTCAGGAATGAATAATATTTGTACAGATAATAAACACCAAGTGTTGATTTAACCAGCATTTTTAATGTAACTTTATTGAGGGGAATGGGAGTGGGGTAGAATAATGTAAGAAAGCTACTTCATTTGCCACAACAGCAAACCAGCAGATGATGTTTTGGCAAATTAACAATAGCAATATAAGCACATTGTTTAGCAGTGCACAAAATAAATGTTAGAAGAGGTAGCTAAGAGTTTAAATTTGTTGTCTCTGGAAGCTGTATGGGAGGAGACTTAGAAATTGCTGTGTTTGTTATCTCTTGTAGCATCTGCCTTTTTAAACTATGTATTTTGGAGGAAAATAGTCTTTAAAAAGTGATGTGTACAGATAATAGACAAGAGAGAAGTCCATGATTTTAGCTCTGTCTTGAAAAAAAAAAAAGTAGAAGAATCCTTACTGGGTTGAATTCCTCTTT
Organism: Mustela lutreola; assembly: GCF_030435805.1. Classification (NCBI taxonomy): domain Eukaryota; kingdom Metazoa; phylum Chordata; class Mammalia; order Carnivora; family Mustelidae; genus Mustela; species Mustela lutreola. The sequence continues at coordinate 74,430,874 of NC_081294.1, forward strand.
AGTTATTTCACTTAGTCTTTCAGCTTGCTGGCCAGCTAAACATAGAAACTCTTATTGTCTAATGCCCTACTCTCCAGTGGCAGCTGTCCCATCATTCTGTAAAGGGAACAGCATTTGGTAATACACAGTAGAATGAAAAAATCGTAATCAGATGTTAACCACATAATTACAACACTGATTCAGTACAAAGAAAAGAGACGAAAAACAGTATGAATACTGAGTTATAGAACCTCTCATTCCTCAGGTACATCCCTACTTCAGGAAGGGAAGTATGATCTAGTTAACTTAAAGACAGATTGATTTTGTTACTGCTGAATGACGTCAGAGTCGAAGTGAGATTTTTGGAAGTAAAATTACTTTGACAGATATGGGAAAGTTGTATAAGAGATGAACTCATACCATAGAGTTTAAAGAAATCATGTTTGTTTAGATTTCCTACAGGGTGGGTAGTCAGACATTTCTTTGTGATTGGTCATTTGGGTCTTCAGAGATAGTGAGTGTTTGAATAAAGTTAAGCTTTTAAAAAATAGGTTTCTTAAAGTATTTAGGCTTTGTTGGCTATGTTTTCATTATGATCATGTGTAGAAAACTGATTTTGAATGGAAGGCTTCTACTTAGGAAATGTTACTATTTTCACCAGGGAAGGCTTGACTGAAGAACATAAAATGTGAAATCTTTCCAACTAAGAAAGTTGAGATATTCAAAATTGGAAACACTGAGGCTTTCAGGGCATCATAATAGCTGACCTCAACATCACACTCTAATCTCAACTCCTAGTTCAATGCTTAGGCCAACTGTTAATATGCTTTCTCATTCCCCCTTCTGGAGCTCCCCATTTCCTTCTCTGCTGTCCTGCACCTGGCACCCCCTGTTCTTCAGGGTCCAATCAGATGTAATCTTTTCCAGAATGTTTTGATTATTGCTAGATGGAAGTGCTCAACTCTATTGAACTCTCATTACATTAAATTCTTTGTGTTAGGATTGTTTTAAAATATGCCTTCTCTCCTATAACAGGAGTGGTATCTTTCCTGGATTTTCCGTTTTCCAGAGCTCTTTATGCAGGCCTAAATCCTTAGAGTGCTTTTGGTTTAGTTATTATGCAAATACACATTCAAGGTTCTACAAAGCAGCCATTCCTGAAAGTAAATTGTTTTAATAGGTTTACAATTCTACCGAATCCTTTCTATCTATCCTTTAATATGTTTGGGATATTTGCTTTAGTCTTTGCTGACAGATGACTTTTGATTTTTGTCTTTCAGTCTTACCTCCAGTATTAGTGCCTCGTCATAATGAATTCAATCCACAACACAGCCTTTTGGTTCAGTTTAGAAACCTGAGCCACAACGAGCCGCACATGCCACAAAATGCAACGTTTCCAGATTCTTTCCACCAGCCCAACAACACTCCTTTCCCCTTATCTCCAAATAGCCCTTATCCCCCTTCCCCTGCTAGCAGTACATATCCCAATTCCCCAGCAAGTTCTGGACCAGGAAGTCCATTTCAGCTCCCAGGTAAGAATTTATTTTATTGATTAAAACGATGGCCCTTGAGAATCAGTGGTTGTCTTATACTGCTGGCCCTCTGGTGAATTGTTACATGCTAAGAGATGGCTATTTTTGACTCTGTGTTCTTTGGTAATTATGTGATTTCAGAAGAGTTTTAGATTTTATTTTGCTGTGTACCATATGTTTTTTAAAAAGGAAGTGGCCATATTTTTCACAGTAATAGAAAAAACAATCTTAAAATTTATATACAGCCATAAAAGACTCAAGAATAGCCAATTCAGTCTTAGGAAAGAAGAATCAAGCTGGAGGCATCACATTGCCTGATTTCAAACTATATTACAAAGCTATAGTAATTTTTCAAAGAAATTTTTAAAAAATTGAAGTATAATTAACTTACTGTTTCAAAGGTACTATGATTAAAACAGTGTGGGATTAGCATTAAAACAGACCTGTAGGTCAGTGGAGCAGAAGAGAGAGCCCAGAAATAAACCCACACTTAGATGGACAGTTAATTTATGACAAGGGAGCTAAGAATCTGCAGTGGGGAAAGGAGAGTCTTCAGTAAATGATGCTGGGAAAATTGGACAGCCACATGCAAAAGAATGAACCTGGACTACTATCTGACACTATATACAAAATTAAGTCAGAAGAGATTAAAGACTTGAACAAAAGACCTAAAATCATAAAACTCCTAGAACAAAACAGGGAGGCAGCTCCTTGACATTGGTCTTGGTGCTGATTTTTTGAATTGACCTCAGAAGCAAAAGAAGCAAAAAATAAACAAATGGGACTACATGAAACAAAAAAATTTCTGTACTGCAAAGGAAACCATTAATAAAATGAAAAGGCAACCTACTGAATGGGAGAAAATACTTGAAAATCATATATCTGATGAGGGGATAATATGGGAAAGACATAACTCCTACAGCTCACTAGCACAAAAACAAACATTCCAACTGAAAAACAGGCAGAGGACCTGAATAGGCCTTCTTCCCAAGAAGACATACACATGATCAACAGGTACAGGAAAAGGTGCTATGCATCACGAATCATCAGGGAAGTACAAATTGAAACCACAGTGAGTATATATCTGTCACCTTATACCTATTAGAGAAGCTATTATTAGAGGTAACAAGCCTTGGCAAGGATGTGGAGAAGAAGAAAACCTCATGAAGTTGGTGGGAATGCAGATTGGTATAGCCACTGTGAAAAACCGTATGGAATATGGAATCTCCCAAACTGCGGGTTGCTGGCGGGGAGGGGGTTGGCAGAATGGGGTAACTGGGTGATGGACATTAAGGAAGGCATCATGCTGTAACAAGCACTGGATATTATATAGGACTGATGAATCACTGACATCTTCCTCTGGAACCAATAATATATGTTGATTAATTGAATTTAAATTAAAAAGAAAACAGTATGGCATTTCCTCAGAAAATTAAAAATAGAAATGCCATGTAATCCAGTAATTCCATTTTTCGTTATTTATCTGAAGGAAACAAAAACGCTAACTTGAGAACATATGCAGTCCCAGGTTCATTGCAGCATGATTATAATAGGACACAGAAGCAACCTAAGTGTCCATTGATGGATGAATGGATAAAGAAAATTGTGGTATATTCAGCCATAAAGAAGAATGAAATCTTGTCATTAGTGACAACATGGCTGGACCTTGAGGGTATTAAGCTAATAAAGTAAGTCAGGAAAAGACAAATACCATATAATTTTTCTTATATGTCGAATCTAAAAAAAAAAAAACAAAAACAAGAAACCCCGATCATAGATATTGAGAACAGGTGGGTAGTTGTCAGAGGAAAGAGGTAGGAGAAATGGATGAACTGCTTTTTTTTTTTTTTTAAAATAAATTGAACATTGTAAAAAAAGCAGACAGAGTTTTGGAGAGATGATCCTTTAAGAACAATAAAAAATTCACATTCTCCTTTAATCCTGTCTTCTTTCTCTCACTGCTTGATTTTTCTTGATAGCCTATATTACAACCCAACAGATTGTCTGTATTTATATTCTGTCATTTCCTCCTCTCCCTTTCTTGACTATAAACTCCATGAAAAAGGGAATTTTAGCCTTTTTTTTTTTTTTTTTTTTTTTAATTGCTACATCCCCAGTCCCTATATCAGAGCCTGGTATACAGCAGGCCTTCAATAATATTTGTGAAATGAATGGGTAAACTTACAGAAATATATATATATTTATAACTAGCTATGCAGACTGGCTACCCCTGCAACCTGAGAGTGAAGCCAAATGGTGCTAACTTGAAAGGCTTCATAGGGAGTCTATATACGTGGAAGCAGTGTTCTAACAGGTTATCAAAAACCTGAAGACGGAAAAAGACTATGTGTTTGATGACTATGATGTGGAGCAGGTATTCTGGAAAACTGAAAGTGTATTTTAAGTATCATTGGATCATTTATTGGCCCAAATACCCAAATTATGTATTTCCAGGCATTAAAAATTAAAGTTCTACCCCCCCCAAAAGAAGTAACCTTGTTTGACTTAAATATTTTCATGTAATTTGTAATATGAAGTACCATTTATTGAGTGCCTTTTGTATAACTGGTACTGTGATGAAGATACTGCATTAAATTTAACCTTCAGAGCAACCATGTGAGATAGTAGTTGGATTATACAGGTGAAGAAAGAAACTGATATTCCCTTCAGGAGTTTAAGTACCTTGCCTGAGCTTTGCGGCCTAGGTTTCTCTGCTCTCAAGTCTGTGCTTTTGGCTTTTTTTTTTTTTTTTTTTGTAAACATATAGTGTATTACTCGCTTCAGGAGTACAGGTCTGTGAATTAAACTGTGTGCTTTTTTAACTTTACTGGTTGTCATATGATTATAGACTTTAGAAAGTTAAAAAGACACCCCAGTTATCTTTAATTAGGTAACTGATAAACTGGTTTGCCTGGGGAAACTTCATAAGTAGATTTTATAAAGTGCCCAGATTTTGTTAATGGCCTGTCATATATGGATGCATCATTATGTCACTTTGTCAAAAAATATTTGAATGCCTACTGTTGCATTGGTTGATGTGTTTTTAAATTTTTTTTAAGAAGAATTAAGTATCAACGGTTTAATGTGCTATTGGGTTTTTGCACCAGAACTAATTTTCATACTTTGCCCTAGATTCAGTTTGATTACAGTTCTGTGTCAAAATATATTTTGTACAAACCTTGGAGTGAAAGAAATAGAGCTGTAGCTTCTACAGAGATTTTTAACTACGAGGGCTGGAATTCAGATTATCTAGTTCACATTCAGATGTCCTGAGAATTACCTAATCATTTAGTAAGGCATGACAGCCATTTCAGGATATTGAAAAGAATTAACTGTCTATCTGCTGTTCATGTTGGTAGTCCGATCATACAGGTGGAGAGTATGGTTTTAGTTTTTGGTATTAATTAACAACATACAGCATGTGATTTTGGTAATTTCAAAGTGTCTCTGTAGAGGTACACTCAAACTAGGTTAATTTGTGTCCTTCAGATTGGTCTGTAGTTGTTGCAGTTCCTCCCAGCATGGGTCTAAGCACATAAAGACAAAATTCTTGACCTTGAATTCTATTTTAGTGAATTTCAGCACTGGTCTACTATCTGGGATTGAACCGAATATATATGGTCCTTTAGCAGATTTTCAGTAATTAATAAGTGTGCTGTCTTTTCTCCTTTTCTCTTGCCTCAGGTAGCAGCCTACATTTTTGTTTGTCTATAATGTTCAGTGACAAACCCTGTTGTTAATCTTATGAAAAAAATTTTTTTAAAGATTTTATTTATTTATTTGACAGAGATCACAGTAGGCAGAGAGGCAGGCAGAGAGAGAGGGGGAAGCAGGCTCCTTGCTGAGCAGAGAGCCTGATGCAGGGCTCTATCCCAGGACCCTCGGATCATGATGACCTGAGCCGAAGGCAGAGGCTTTAGCCCACTGAGCCACCCAGACGCCCCAATTTTAGGAAATTTTTAATGCTTTTAGAATACATTTAAGCAGGATGAAGGTATTAACAATTCTTTTGGGACTTTAACTTTTCTCATATTCTCCTTCTTAGCTGATACTCCTCCTCCTGCCTATATGCCACCAGATGATCAAATGGGTCAAGATAATTCCCAGCCAATGGATACAAGCAATAATATGATTCCTCAGATTATGCCCAGTATATCCAGCAGAGGTAAGAGAAATTTTCATCATAATTTGTTGTTACTGCTATTTTGTTTTTAACTTCTTACCACTTTTTAAAAACTTTATTGAAGTATTGTTTATAAACCATAACATTTATCCATGTGTATGATTCAGTGACTTGTTGTAAATGTATAACGTTTTGTACCATCACCACAATCTAGTTTTAGAATATTTTCATAATCCTTTAAAAAGATAATCTTGTACGCCTTTTCAGTCTATCCCTGCTCTTATCCTCAGCTCCAGACAGCCTCTAATCTGTTTTGTGTATATATAGATTTACCTTTTTTAAATATTTCATGGAAGTAGAATTGCATAATGTGTAGTTATTTGCATCTGGCTTCTTTCACTTAGCGTAATGTTTTCAAGGTTCTTTCATGTTGAAACATGTATTGGTAGTTTTTTCCTTTTTATTGCTGAACTGTTTTCCATTGTATGGATGTACCATATTTTTTTAGCCATTCACCAGTTGGACATTTGAATTATTTCTAGTTTTTGGCTACTATGACTACTACTCTAAGGAACATTTGCATATAAGTTTTTGTGTTTTTATTTTTCTTGGGAAAATACCTAAGACTTGAATTTCTGAGTCAATATGATGAATTTAACTATTTAAGAAAAACTGCCAAATTTCTCCAAAATAGCAGTGCTGTTTTATATTCTTACCACTAACATATGAGGGTTCCAGTTTCTCCACATGCTTTTAGTTATTTTTTAAAGATTAATTTATTTATTTGAGAAAGAGAAAGCACAAGCAGGGGGAGCAGCAGAGGGAGAAGGAGTCCAATGAGGTGCTCCATCCCAGGACCCTGGAGTCCTGACCTGAGCTGCATCCCAGGACCCTGGAGTCATGACCTGAGCTGAAGGCAGATGCTTAACCAACTTAGGCCCCCCCCCATCTCCACATGCTCTTGATTCTTGTTACTGTCAGTATTTTGGATGTACCCATTTTAGTGGGTATGAGGTAGTGACTCATTATGGTTTTAATATGTGCTTCTGTTTAATTTGCATTTAATTTTCCATTTCTGTAATCAGTATTGATGATGAGCATTTTTTATGTACTTATTAGCTGTTCATGTATTTTTTTTTCATGGCATATTTAAATCTCTTGCCCAATTTTAATTGGGTTGTTTGTTTTACTTTTGAGTTGTGAGAGTTCTTTATATATTCTGGTTAGAAGTCCTTCGTTAGATGTATGATTTGCAGATATTTTTGTTTACTCTGGATTGTTGTTGCATTTTCTTAATGTCTTTTGAAACACAAAAGTTTTCAACTTTTTTTTTGGCAGAACTTTATTTTCTCTTCAGTAAGTTGAAATCCTTGAGGGGTACAATATCACATGGATTCTGTGGCAAATGACTTTAGTGGGAAGGTTGCTTGGGAATTTGGCACAAACCAGGCTACTGTTTCCATGAGCACGAGTTACTTTTCCCCAGATTACTCTGATTTTGTACAGATTGCCACCAGGAGTCACTGTGTTGTTCTTAGATTTGTACACAGAAGCACATCTCTTGCCTCCATAAGAGTTCAATTTCATTTTGAGCATAAACACGTTCAATTTTAAGAAGAGCTGTGCACTCCTTCTAGTTCAGAAGACCTCACTTACAGCTAGCAAAAATGTCTCTGGACCACAGCCTTCCAGACATATTTGTCAGTTTAGGAGTTCTGTTCCCAGCAGGCCTCTGTAGGCTGCAAGATGGCAGAAAGAGCTGAAAGTTTTAAATTTTGACAGAGTCTAATTTATCACTTTTTTCTTCCCTTGTTCATGTTTTTGGTGTGCATCTGGGAAATCTTTGTCTATCCCAAAGTCATGAAAATTTTGTTTTGTCTTACAGAAGTTCTGTAGCCTTATCTTTTACATTTAGGTGATTTATATTGAGTTAAGCTTTCTGTATGGTAGAGATCTAAATTCATCTTTGTGCATGTAGGCATCCATTTGGTTCTAGCACTGTTTTGTTGAAAAGAGTATCTACCATTTCTCCACTGAATTGCCTTAGCATATTTTTCCAAAATCAGTGGAATAAATGTAAGAGTTTATTACAGGACTCAATTTATTCATTGATTTTTATGTCTGTACTTCATAGTCTTAAAATACATACTAAAGCCTCATAGTAAGTTTTGAAAACAAGAAGTGTTAATCCTCCAACTTTGTTCTTCTTCAAAATTGTTTAGCAGTTCTGCATTCTTTGTATTTGCCTATTATTTTAGTACCGGTTGTTAATTTCTGCCTCCCCAAAAATCCCCTCCCTGCATTGTGATAGAGATCATGTTGAATCTAAATCAGTGGGGGAGGTTTTCCATCATCTTCCAGTGCATAGATTTGGTATGTCTTGTCATTTATTTAGATCTTCCAGTGTTCAAGATAAATTTTTTTTTTACTTTAGCGTCTCTGTATAGATATATTCTGAAGTGAATGGAATTTGGTTTCTTCTTAATTAAATATATTGAAATATAATTGGTTTTTCATATATTAATCTTGTAACCTACAACCTTGCTGAATTCATTTATAAATTCTGATAGGGATTTTTTTTTTGTGTGTGTGTGCTTATCTATCTGGATTCCGTAGGATCTTCTAAATAAAAGAATGTGTCAGTGACAAACAGCATATTTTTCTCCCTGCTATCCAATCTGGATGCCTTTAATTTTTTTTTCTCTCTCTCATTATTAGAGGGCATGTATGAAAAACCTTATAGCTATCATCATCCTTAATGGTAAAAGACTGAATTACTATTCCCCTATAATTGGAAACAAGAGAAGGATGCCTGTTCTCACTACTTCTGTTCACTATCATTCTGGAGGGGCTAGCCATAACTATTAGTTCTGTTCCTAGTTTGCTGAGAATTTTTACCATGAGTGGACGTTGGATTTTGTTAGAAGCTTTTTCTGCATCTGTTGAGATGATCAGATGAGGTTTTTTTTCTTTTTTCTATTTAATGTATATTACATGAACTTATTTTCTGATATGAAACCAGGCTTTTAATCCTGGGATATTCTCATGTGGTCTTGGTGTATAATTCTTTTAAATACATTTCTAGATTAGATTTACTGATATTTTGTTGAATATTTTTGCTTGTGTATTCGTGAGGCAGGGATTGTGACGTCTTTATTTAGCATTGGTGTCAGGGTAATAATGATCTCATGGAATGAGTTGGGAAGTGTTCCCTCGTGTTTTTGGAAGGGCTTATTTGTATTATTTCTTTTTTAAATATTTGATAGAATTTGCCAGTGAAGCTATTTGGGTTTAGACTTTTCTTTATGGGGAAATTTTTAATTACTGTTTCAGTTTCCTTAGTTGGATCTGTCTATTCAGAGTCTCTGTTTTTTCTTGAGTCAGCTTTGATAATTTGTGTCTTGCTAGGAGTTTTTGCATTTTGTCTAAATTGTCTAATTTGTTGGCATAAAGTTTTTCATAGTATATTTTATAATAGTTATAATTTCCTTAGGGGTTAGTGGTGATGTCTTCATTCCTGGTTTTGGTATTTTGTGTCTTGGTTGGTTTAGCCAAAGGATTGTTAAATTTGTTGATCTTTTGAAAGAACCAGCTTTCTTTTTTTCATTGATTTCCAAATTCATTTGCTGTTATTTTCTTTATTCTGCTCACTCTACTTTTAGTTTGCGTTTTTTTTTTTAATAGTTTCTTAAGATGAAATCTTTGGTTATTGGCTTCAGTGGTTCTACATTTTTAGCATAGAAGTTCAAGACCACTACTTTAGTTGCATTCCATAATTTTGGTATGTTTTGTTTTCATGCTTATTTAGTTCAGAATTTTTTTCAAGTTCCCTTTTGATGTTTTACTTTGACCCTTGGATTATTTAGTAACACATTAATCAGTTTCCATATATTTTGGTATTTCCCCATTTTTTCTTTTGATTCCTAATCTGATTCCATGTGGGATTACAAAACATTGAACATACTTTGTATGATTCCAGTTCTTTTTAAAATTTATTGAGAATTGTTTTATGTATGTTTTGTATAGCTTGAGATCTAAGAATGGTTTTTAGATTATTAAAGAGTTGTTAAAGAAAAAGAATATGTGACAAAGATAGTATGTGACTTACGAAACCTAAAATATTTGCATCCCACTTGGTCATGTATTTAATCCTTTTTATATGTTCCTGGATTTGGTGGACAAGAAAGATTTGCCAACCCCGGGCATAGCAGTGGTCTATTTTAGAGACTATTCCATGTGCATTTGAAAAAAGAAAACAAAACAAAAAAACCCTATACATTTTGATACTGTAGGGTGTCCTAAATTCTGTGCATTTTTTTTAGATCAGGTTGGTTGATAGTGTTGTTGTTCAAGTTTTCTGTATCCTTGGATTTTTTTTTTTTCTAATTGTTGTATTAGTTGTTGAGAGTGTGAGATTGCAGGTTGGGATATCCCCAACTGTTATTATTGGATCATTTATTTCTGCTTTCATTCATGCTGGTTTTTGCTTCATTGCTTTGGGGGCTCTGTTGATAAAGTAAACAACTCAGTATCATTTCGTATATTCACAGAGACATGCAAAGCATCACCACTGTCCGTTTCCAGAACTTCTCATCATCTCAGACAGAACTCTATACCCATTAAACAGTAACCCCTCTCCCCTTAGCCCTTTGGTAATCACCATTCTACTTTATGTCTCAATGAATTTGCCTAGTGGAATCTTACAATATTTGTCCTTTTGTGACTAGCTTTTTTCAGTTAGCTTAACCTTTTCAAGGTTTATTCATGTTATAGCATGTATCAGAATTTCATTTCTTTCCAAGATTGAATGTGTTCCCTTGGATGCATATCCCACATTTTGTTAACCCATTTATCAGTTGGTGGACATTTGGGTTGTTTCTGCCTTTTGGTAGAATAGTGAATAACGCCATCATGAATATTATTGTACAGATATTTGCTGGACTGTGCTTTTTAAATCATTTGGTATCCTATGCCTGGGAGTAGAATTGCTGGATTTAATGGTAATTCTGTTTAACTTTTTGAGGAACTGCCAAACAGTTTTCCACAGCAGCTATACCATTTACACATTAATACTAGCCGTGCTTTAGAGTTCTTTCTCTACATTCTTGCCAATATGTGTTAATTTCCATCTTTTTTTAATACAGTAGCCATCCTAATGGATGTGAATATGGTATCTTATTGTTCTAAAGTCACTTTTTAAAAAAGATTTTATTCATTTGAGAGAGAGAGCACATGCCCATGAGAGCATGTGGGGATGGGAGGGACAGAAGGAGAGGGAGAGGCAGACTCCCCACTGAGAACGGAACCAGATTTGGGGCCAGTCCCAGGACCCCATGATCATGGAAGGCAGATGCTTAACTGAGCCACCAGGTGCCCCTGAAGTCACTTTGTTTTGAGACTTTAATCTTCTTAGTTTATAACAAGTTTGGGAGAAGTTTGGTACTGCCATTTTATACATTTCTTAAAAGAATGATGTTTTTGTGTGCTTTGTATGTGTGTGTGATGATACTGAAGGAGTGAGTGTATGTCACACTTTGTTTTTCCAGGAACCCCACATTTCTAAGAATAGTTAAATTTCAGCCCTCCCTAGTAGTCTTGTTAATGTGTGAATACTGTCTTTGCTTTTTCAAGGTGTAGGATTTATCTAGGACTTATATCACACTAATTTTCTTATAGTTTATATAGTCTACCTTCTCATAGAACAGAATGTCTCTGGAGGTGAATTCCTGTACCGCTCCTTACTCGCTTTTTAGCCTCAGGTAGCATTTAAAGTCTCTCCACTTCTCTTTCTCATTTGTACATTACACAGAATATTTACACAGGAATTATTAGTTGTTGATTGGGTTAGACACTATGTATAATGGCTATAACATAGTGCATCAGGGAATGACCAGTAAATGGTGTTCTCATTCTCATTCTCTTATTTTGAGATTTTGGACTGGACTTACCTCCATTGTCATCTTCCTTCCCTTCTTTGTCCTAGCTGTCCAGAGATCAGCGTGCAGCTCTGTGGTGTTGTCTGTTGGATAATTCTTGCACTATCATTTGTCACAGCCAAACAGCTGAGTCCCCTTAGGGGGACCTGGCACTCAAGGCATCTTGCCCTCGTTGATGTCTTTTTTTCACCAAAGTTTCCTGTCATTTCAGTCCTATTTCTGTTTTTTTCTCTCTGTTTTATTTTGACAGAAGGGACATCAGAGTTAAACTGCAGGGCCTTGAATTGCCAGTTGACAATATGTCCTTTGCCTTGAGCAGAGCTCTTCTTTTTCTTTTCTCTGTACCAAAGTTGTCTTTTTAGTTTTGCTTAGCAATTTTTTCTTTGCAAGCTTCTGTTCATTTTTGGCTCTAGCTTTCCTGACACTATTCTTATAACTGCTTACAACTCATTTGTATGTATCATTGGTTGTGGGCCCCTCCCTGTTCTATCTTTTATATAAACTTCTTCATATTCTGAGCGCTTAGGACTTTTCTTTATGGGTCCACATTGGTTTATTTTTTTCTCTTCCTCCTCATCTGAATTCTTTGCAATTCGGTAATCAAAACTGAGTCTTAAAAGTTAGCCAGTTATTTTGTATTGCTTATCTAGTCCACCTAGCCACTCTTCAGAGTTTTTTGGATATTTTTGATTTGTGCCTTTTTTGAAAGGGAATTTGAAAGTTCCTGACTTCTCTTTCTGATTTCAGCCCCAAGAAAGATAATCCACCAACACTGGGTGAAAAATTTGCATGTGTCCCTCCCATGCATTACATCCATTATGAATTGTTGACTTCTACAGTAATAAGAGTTTGGCTGGTAATTTATTTTGTATATATATCTGTCTCCATAGGCAGTTCTGGCATTTAACATTAGATTGTATACCAGCTTTTATCCAAAGTTCATGCTCACTTAGTTGTGTTTTTTTTTCTTTAAGTTTTTTTCTTTAAGATTTTTTTTTTAAATTTCTTTATTTAACAGAGAGAGAGAGATCACAAGTAGGCAGAGAGGCAGGCAGAGAGAGAGGAGGGAACAGGTTCTCTGCTGAGCAGAGAGCCTGATGTAGGACTCGATCTCAGGACCCCGAGATCATGACCTGAGCCGAAGGCAGAGGCTTAACCCAATGAGCCACCCAGGAGCCCCACTTTTAGTTTTTTTTCAAACAGACTTCATGGGGCACCTGGGTGGCTCAGTGGGCTAAAGCCTCTGCCTTCGGCTCAGGTCATGATCCCAATATCCTGGGATTGAGCCCCGCATCGGGCTCTCTGCTCAGTGGGGAGCCTGCTCCCCCCACCCCCTTCCTGCCTCTCTGCCTACTTGTGATCTCTATGTGATAAATAAATAAAATCTTTTTTTTTAAAAGATTTTATTTATTTATTTGACAGACAGAGATCACAGGTAGGCAGAGAGGCAAGCAGAGAGAGAGGAAAAAGCAGGCTCCCTGCTGAGCAGAGAGCCTGATGTGGGGCTCGATCCCAGGACCCTAGGATCATGACCTGAGCCGAAGGCAGAGGTTTTAACCCACTGAGCCACCCAGGTGCCCCAGATAAATAAATAAAATCTTAAAAAAAAATAAAACAGACTTTATATTTCATATGAGTTTTAGGTTCACAGCAAATAAGAGTGGAAAGTAGAGCTAGTTCCCACACACCCTCTGTCTCCACACATGCACAGCCTTGCCAGCTACCAAAACCCTATACTGGACTGGTACATTTTTTGTTTGTTTGCTTTTTTAAAGATTTTATTTATTTATTTGACAGAGATCACAGGTAGGCAGAGGCAGGCAGAGAGAGGAAGGGAAGCAGGTTCCCTGCAGAGAGCCTGATGTGGGGGCTCAATCCCAGGACCTTGGGATCACAACCTGAGCTGAAGGCAGAGACTTTAACCCTCTGAGCCAACCAGGCGCCCCTGGAGTGGTACATTTTTACAGACTTAGCTATCTTCACACATCACCCGAAATCGATGGTTTATATTAGTGTTTGTTTTTGCTGTTGTATGTTTTGTGGATTGTAACAAATGAATAATGAGAGGAATGTACTACTGTTGTACTGGTAACATACAGAAATATATCTACAGTATATAGAATAGTTTTACTTCTGTAACAATCCTCTGTGCTCTGCCTGTTCATTCCTCACTCCTTCTGACCTGCAACCGCTGGTGTTTTTACTGTCTCCATAGTTTTGCCTTTTCCAGAATGTCATTTCGTTAGAATCATACAGTATGTAGCCTGTCAGATTGGTTTCTTTCACTTAGTAACATGCATTTTAAGTTCCCTCATCCCTTTTCATGCCTTGCTAGCTCATTTTGTTGTAGAGCGAGTAATATTCCCATCATCTGGAAATTACCACAGTTTATCCATTCACCTGCCAAAGGACATCTTGGTTGCTTCCAAGTTTTGACAATCATGGATAAAGTGCTATAAACATCTGTTTGTAGGTTTTTATGTGGACATAAGTTTTTAGCTCCTTTGTGTAAGTACTGAGGAGCATGTTTGTGGATTGTATGGTGAGAGTGTGTTTAGTTTCGTAAGAAACCACCAAACTGTCTTCTAGAGTGGCTCTGCCATTTTATATTCCACTAGCAGTGAATGCAAATTCCTGTTGTTCCACATCCTTCCCAGCTTTTGATGTTGTCACTGTTTGGGATTTTGGCCATTCTTACGGGTGTATCATGGTACTTTATTGCTATCTTAATTTACATTTACTGATGACACATGATGTGGAGTATGTTTTTATATGCTTATTTCTTATGCATATATATTCTTTGATGAGGTGGCTGGTTATGTCTTTGACCCATTTTTTAAATTGGGTTACTTATTTTCTTGAATTTTAAGAGTTCTTTGTACATTTTGGATAATAGTGCTTTACCAGGTATGTCTTTCGTACATATTTTCTCCCAGTCTATGGCTTGTCTTCTTATTCTGTTGATAGTGCCTTTTCCAGAGCAGAAGTTTTAATTTTTAGTAAAATCTGGCCTAGCAGTTCTGTCATGGTTCATGCCTTGGTGTTGTCATTACCATATTCCTGGGCCATCTAGATTTTCTGCTACATTACCTTCTAGAACTCTTATTATGTACTCTTATTGTACATTTAGGTCTGACCAGCCTTTAGGTAATTTTTGTGAAGGATGTGGTGTCTGTGTGTAGATTAATTTTTTTGCATGTGAATATCTGTTGTTGTATTTGTTGAAAAGACTGTCTTTTCTCCATTATTGCTTTTTGTTGCTTCATCAGAAAACAGTTAACTGTATTTTTTTTTTTAAGATTTTATTTCTTTATCTGACAGAGAGAGAGAAATCACGAGTAGGCAGAGACAGACAGAGGTGGGGGGGTGGGAAGCAGGCTCCCCACTGAGCAGAGAGCCCGATGATGTGGGACTCGATCCCAGAACCCTGGGATCACGACCTGAGCTGAAGGCAGAGGCTTAACCCACTGAGCCACCCAGGTGCCCCTAGTTAACTGTATTCATATAGGTCTTTTTCTGGGCTTTCTCTCCTGTTTCTTTGATCTGTTTGTGTATTCTTTTTGCCATTACCATACTGTCTTGATAACTGTAGCTTTATGGTAAGTTAAATAGCATCAGGCTTCTGATTTTGTTCTTCTTCAGTATCATATTGGGTGTTCTGGATCTTTTGCTGCCCCAGATAAATTTTAGGATAGGTTTGTTGATATCCACAAAATGATTTGCTGAGATTTTGATTGGGATTGCATTGGTTATCTATAGATCATATTGGGAAGAACTGAATTCATGGCAATATTAAGGCTTCTTTTCCATGAATGTGGGCTGTCTATGTATTTATTTAGTTCCTCTTTGATGTCTGACTTCGGGGTTTTATAGTTTCTTCATCTAGATCTTGTACCTATTTTGATTTTTAACTAAGTATTTCTTCTTTTGAATGCTAATATAAGTGGTGATGAATTTTTAATTTCAAATTTCACATGTTCATTGTTGATGTACAGCAAAGTGATTCACTTTTGTGTATTAACCTTACATCTTGTGATCTTGCTATAATAGCTTAATTAGTTCCAGGAGGGGTTTTTTGGTCCCCCCCCCCCCCCCGGTTTTCTAGGTAGACAGTCATATCATCTGTGAACAAAGATGATTTTACTTATTCCTTTCCAATTTGTATACCTTTTATTACCCTTTCTCTTACTGTATAGCTAGGACTTCTAGTGCAGTGTTGGAAAAGGAGTGGTAAGAACATCCTGATCTTGGCAGGAAGTCTTCTAGTTCCTCACCATTAAGTATGAAGTTAGGTATAAGTTTCCTATAAATGTTCTTTATTAAATTGTAGAAGTTATCCTCTATTCCTAGCTTGCTAAGAGTCTCACTTGTTTTTTTTAGTTCATATTTTTTTTAGAGTAATTTTACAAATACTCATATATGTCTTTCAGGTTGCTGATGCAGACGGAGGCTTGTTTTATAAATATAAATCTTGATTAGCTTGTGCTAGAAAAACAATTTAAAATGTTAAAACACACCTGTTGAAAAACTTTGGGACTCAGCATAAGCAGTTCAAAGAGGGAAGTTTATAGTAGTGCAGGCCTACTTTAAGAAACAAAATCTGAAATAAACCGTCTAACCTTACACCTAAAAGATCTAGTAAAAGAAGAAACAAAGCTTTAAATCAACCAATGTGTTATAATACATTAGTAACATATGAAGGATAAAAACCATATAATCGTCTCAGTAGATACAGAAGCATTTGACAGAAATCATTATCTGTTTATGATGGAAATGCAACAAAGTGGATTTAGAGGAAACATACCTCAATATAGTAAAGATGATGTATGACAAATCCACAGCTAACATCATTCTCATTGGTGAAAAGCTGGAAGTTTTAAGATGAGGAACAAGATAAGGATATCCATTCTTGCCACTTACTTGTATTCAGCATAGTGCTGGAAGACCTAACTGCCGCAGTCAGACGAGAAAAAGAAAGAAAAGCCACCCATACTGGAATGGAAGAAGTAAAACTGTCATTTCCAAATTATGTGGGGGTGTGTCTGTATAAAATCCTGAAGACTTCACCAAAAAAATACTAGAACTAAGAAATGAAATCAGTAAAGTTTCAGGGTCAACTTTAGATCATTTGAACAGGATAGAGAGCCCAGAAATAAACTCATGCTTGTATGGTCAGTTAATCTGTGACAAAAGAGGAAAGAATATACAATAGGGAAAAGACAGTCTCTTCAGTAAGTGGTGTTGGGAAAACTGGTCAGCCACATATGAAAAATGAAACTGGACTACTTTCTTAAACCATTCACCAAATAAACTCAGACTAGGGACCTAAATGTGAGACCTGAAACCATGAAACTTCTTAAAAAAACAGGGCAGTGATCACTTAGACATCAGCCTTAGCAACATATTTATGGGATATGTCTCCTCAGGCAAACAAAATAAAGACAAAAGTTAACTATTAGGACTACACCAAAATAAAAAGCTTTGTAACAGTTATAGAAACCTTCAACAAAAGGAAAAGGCAGTCTGCTGGATGTGAGTATATATTTATAAATGATATATCTGATAAGGGGTAATATCCAAAATAAATAAAGAATTTACACAACTCAAAAAAAAAAAAAACCCCAAAATCAAACAAAAATTAGATTAGAAAAATGGGCACAGAAGCTGAATAGACCATTTTTCTGAAGAAGACGTACAGAGAGCCAACAGACACATGAAAAGATGTTCAGCATCACTAATCATCAGGGAAATGCAAATCAAATCGCAGTAAGATGCCACCTCACACCAGTCTGAATGGCTACTATCAAAGGACTTAAGTAAGTGCTGACAAGGATATGGAGAGAAGAGAATCCTTGTGCACTGTTTGTGGGAGTATATATTGGTGTAGCCACCATGGAAAACAGTATGCAGATTCCTAAGAAAATTAAAAATAGAAATATTATATTATCCAGTAATTCTACTACCAGGTATTTACCCAAAGAAAGCGAAACACTAATTTTTTTTTTTTTTTTGAAAACACTAATTTGAAAAGATAAATGTACCCCTGTTTTGTTGTAGCATTTACAAATAGTCAAGATACGGGAGTAACCTGAGTGTCCCTCAATAGATAAGCAAATAAAGGAGATATATACACAATGGAATATTACTCAACTATAAAAATGAATGAGCTCTTGCCATTTTGCAGAAGATGGTTGGACTTAGAGGGTATTATGCTAAATGAAGTCAGACAAAGAAAGACAAATACCATGTGATTTCACACATATGTAGAATCTAGAAAACCAAGCAAATGAACAAATAAAAAATCAGAAACAGACTCATAAATACATAGAACAAACTGGTGGTTACTGGAGGGGGTAGAGTACAAAATAGGAAAAGAGGATTAAAAGGTACAAAATTCCAGTTAACATATGAAGTAAGTTATGGAGATGGAAAGTACAGCATAGGGAATAATAATAAAATAATATTGTATAGTGTTGTTCGGTGACAGATGGCAACTCTGTTTATCATGGTGAGCACTGAGTAAGATATAGGAGTATCTAGTCACTACTGTTGTACACTTGAAACCATTATGCTATTGTATGTCAACTCCAATAATAAAAAATTTAAAAAAATAAAATAAATGTGATATTATCCATCCTTACATTTGTATTTAGATAAGTTTTAAAATCATTGTATTCAAGGCATTACTGATTTTTTCTTTCTTTCTTTTTTTTTTTTTTTTTTAAGATCCAAACTTTTTTCCCAACACCACTTACTGAAGAGACCGTCCTCCAGAAAGGACAGCAAGACTGAAGTGAAATATGTGAAAGGATTTTTCATAGAGTGCTTGGGTTCACTTAAAGAGAAACACAAAGAATCCTGGATTTCTTATTCATTCACTAATCATTTTTTCTGTCTGGTTTGTTTACAGATGTTCAGCCTGTTGCCTATGAAGAGCCCAAACATTGGTGTTCAATTGTGTACTATGAATTAAACAATCGTGTTGGGGAGGCTTTTCATGCATCTTCTACTAGCGTGTTGGTAGATGGATTCACAGACCCTTCGAATAACAAAAGTAGATTCTGCTTGGGGTTGTTGTCAAATGTTAATCGTAATTCAACAATTGAAAACACTAGGCGACATATTGGAAAAGGTAACTTTGTCATTTCCCTGTGTTCAGTTGAAATCAGTCATTTGTTGTGCTCACTGTGTACCGTGAGTTGTGTAAAGTTGTCTATACCACGAGCCTGAGGTACGGGCTCTGCCCTCAAGTGTCAGGTGCTAGAGAGTGAATTAAGTCAAGACCTGATCAGTCCTCTTTTCCTTATCCTTATTGTCATAGTACTTAGTCTCTGAAATCATACTATTCCTATATTTATTTTTTGAGTGGCTTCTTGACTGGAATATAAGCTTTACAGAAGTTTGCTTTGTTCACAGCATTATTTTCAGCAGCTAGAAGAGTGCCTGGTTCATAGTAAGTACAGACAAATATTTGTGAAATATATGAATGCTGATGAAGGATTAGAATTTTTTAATTATGGTATTTTGAGTTGAGGTACCTTGTAACAATCCCTGTTATGTTGGAGGAGCTGGGTTATAGTTAAGAAGTCCAGTTTGAATGATAGCAAGTCTCCAGTGGCTTCACCACCACCCCTCCTACCTTTTAAATTCAGATAACTAGGTTTTATTTCCATTTCATTCCACAAGACAGTTGCCACAACAAACAGGGAACTTTTCCCACCTCTGTGAAATGTGAGTCTCGTGTATCAAGTGGTCGGGAAGGAAAGCTTTCCCAGGTAGAGCGTATTGCCTGTCTTGTAAGTTTAGTTTTTGCCACTAGCTCTATTTTGTTTCCTAGATTTGAGAAGGTCTTAGTCCAGGTTAGATAGAACAAAAGGTACACTTATACCCTTTACCTACAAACAGTAAACTTTATTTTTACCTACAGGAGGTACAGTTATAATTGTGATGTGATTTCTTAGAGAAGAGATGGAGCAAAATACTATGGCCAAAAATAAGTTGAAAAGAAATTTCTGTTCTTTTTTGACTCTGTTGCTAACTTGGCATTGATTTTGTGGGTGAAATGCCTCACTTCTATGTATTGGTTTTCCCACTACAGGAAATCTTAGAGAAATCTACCTGGTGAATAATTAAATTCTACAATCTGTTTTCCCATCTTTCCTAGTATCTAGTTTTAGGGTCCCTTCCTCCATGGGTCATTTTATTTGCTCAGAACAAAAAACAAAGCAGTTTTTTGTACCATAGTCTAATATACGTCTGACTCACATGTGTATGAGGTATGAGTGTACAGGGATCGTCTTTTTAGCGCTGTTTGTAGTGGTGAAAAGTTGGAAATAACTTCAGCTTTAGCTGTATAATTTGAAGTTTTAATATTGAAACTGTGTTCACATATTACTTACGTACATATTTCTAAAATACCCAAACCGCTCTTTTCGAGGGAGATAAAATAAATCTGCCATTTAAAGTCTTTTCCTGTGACCTGAAATTACATATATGACTTAGGGTCTTTTTTAATGCTCCTGTACTCCACTAGTAAAAAGAAAGCAGAGCATCTTGTCAGTTGACTCTTCGTGATAGTTAAATTAACTTAGCACCCAAGTGCTCCTTTGAAAAGACTGATCATAGGTGCTTTTTGGTCTTTTTGCATTCGCTTTGTCTCACAGAGATATTAAATGATTGTTGGCAAAGAGAAAATAACCTAAGAACTGATAAACCTGAGGCTTAAGTCTTATTAGTTATTTAAGGACCATTGTAGAGCTCTTGATTCTCTTTGGCGCAGTGTAAGGCCCTCTAGTGGTAGCTTCTGTCTACAGACTGCTGGGCATTTGCTGTAGGTTAGTGGGTATTCTTGGTTGCACCTTATACTAACTCTTTGGTTTCATTATACTGCTGTATTAAGGTGAATCTTGTAATGCTTGTCTTTTTAAGGTGTTCACCTGTACTATGTTGGTGGAGAGGTGTACGCAGAGTGCCTCAGTGACAGCAGCATATTTGTTCAGAGTAGGAACTGCAACTTTCATCACGGCTTTCATCCTACCACTGTCTGTAAGATTCCCAGCAGTTGCAGCCTCAAAATTTTTAACAACCAAGAGTTTGCTCAGCTTCTGGCTCAGTCTGTCAACCACGGATTTGAGGCAGTGTATGAGCTCACCAAAATGTGTACTATTCGAATGAGTTTTGTCAAGGTGAGTGAGTGGTAGCCTGTAGCTTAATTAGAGTCACTGTAAATATGTATATTTCTCTAGGTTATGATTTTAAAATGCCTTTGTGAAGTGAAAGTATTTACTTTTGACCTGATTTAATAGGTTTTTAAATGATACTTTTGATTTAAAGCTTTAAAACCACACAGTAGGTCTAAGTTTTAATTTTATAATCCAGACATTATATAATCCATGATACTGATACTGATTTTGATATGGAGTAGGGGCTGAGTTTATAAAGAGCTTCGGTTAAAGACTGAATTGCTAGAAATATTAAAATTGCTTTTGAAGTTCCTTAGCTTCAGCAGTTTCAATTATTATTAGATCCCACTGGGGTGACTTAAAAAATTCTTCAGAAGACTAAAATTATCTTCCTTGTATTTAACCTCTGTTATTAAGGATTTGCAGAGTTGAAAGAACTTTTCAAATTTATCATTTGCTCTTGGCCTGATTTTATTGGCCTTCTCAAAATGATGGTTTGTGAGTAAAATAAGGGAAGAATTTTAGTGACACATATAAGCATCTTGTACTCTATCCATTTGGTCCTTAAGGATTTAGCCAAAGAAGAACAACTGTGAAATGATGCTCTGAGTGGGCTTTTTCTTTTTGGCATTCAGACCCACAGTCCAGTGTTGCCTTGCTGCTTTGCTATAGGTCTTTTTTATGCATCAGTAGCCCCAAAGGCATTCCCCCTCCATAGAAGCATAGCTTCTTAAAAAAACATTTTATTTATTTATTTATTTGATTGAGAGTGAGAGAGAGAATGAGGGTTGGGGAGGAGCAGAGGGAGAATGAGCAGCAGATTCCTCACTGAACCGGGAGCATGACTATGCAAAGAAGTGGGGCAGGGATGCGAGTCTCAATCTCAGGACTCTTACGAAGTGTGCCACCCAGATGCCCCAGAAACATAACTTCTATATGTTTAGTCTCTACTTGCCCATTTCCCCCTTCCCAAGCCTTATTTTTCTGGGCCAGCACTACCGTAAGCTGTAAAGCAGAGAGCTTGGTGAATCCAGGCACATAAATGTGAAAAAAATTGTTTAGAGTTTTAAGCTAAAGTGTTCCAGTTTAATTCATCCCAGCTACTTTAATTACAGTTGCATGCTATTGATCAGATCTATAGTGTCTTACCTCATACTTTAAAAAAAAAAAATCCCAAACCTGAAAACCCAAAACTTTTTCATAGCAAAATCTGATGTGAACTTATATGAGGCTCTTTGTGGGTTTTATTTATCCCATTAAGTGAGAATGTATCTCACTGCAGAAATAATAGTGTTACAATTTTGAAATATGTACTTTCTGAAGTACAAAACTTTACAAACTTCAAAAAGAGGAAGAATTCTGAAACATACCTCGCTCTAAGGGTTTCTATTAAGTGGATCCTATCTCTTTCACTACTGTAACTCTGTTGCTTTTAACTCCATGGTGAATTCTGAGATTGGTTTTGTGGTCTTTACTGTCTTTGTTAGTATGTTAAAATTGTTTTAGGCTGGTTGACAGTTTAAAGAGGGATTTGCTATGATATCTTTTCATTTTCTTAGGGCTGGGGCGCTGAATACCACCGGCAGGATGTTACCAGCACCCCATGCTGGATTGAGATTCATCTTCATGGGCCTCTTCAATGGCTGGATAAAGTCCTGACTCAGATGGGCTCCCCTCTGAACCCCATATCTTCTGTCTCATAGTGTAGAAGTAGTCTTTTCAATTATATTATTAGTGGACTTGTTTTAATTTTAGGGAAACTTTCAGTACAGATACTGTGAGCTTACATGGAAAACAGATATTATAGCTTCTTTTTTTTTCTACATAATTGTGACCAATACATTTGTATTTGTGATGAATCTACATTTGTTTGTTAGTCATGTTCGTGTGATTAACTCCCAAAAGTGTTGTGAGAAATGCAAAGTAAGTGTTATACCCCAGTTCACAAGTTTGGCATTGAGCTTAAACTGGGACACAATTTTGCCTTCTTGTCCCAAATGACTTGTTATTTGTTCATTTTTTTTTTTTTAAGTAATACATCACATTATGACAAGTTATAATAATGTAAGAAGGTATGCCATGAAAAGTCTTCCCTCCTCCTCTTAAGCCTACGGAAGCTCTACTTTTACCAGTTTCTTTGTCCTACCAATGTGAAGAAAGTGTAATTCATTGTTTCATAAAAGCATATGGTAAGGGCTGAAAAGAAACTATAAAAAAACAACACCGTTTTATTTGAAGGAACACTATGCACCGCTCTTAACAGGTAGTGTTCGGTAGAAGCAAAGTGATAGTTTTCTAGGTGATGTCTTAAAATTTACATTTAATACAGCTAAATGTTTGTCAGTCTGTTGTGACTTCACTCAGTATATCTTTTGTAAAACATTTCCTTTAAAAAAAAAAAATTGTAAACAACAGATCTCCAGTATATGTCATTTACCCAGAATCTGTCGTAAGTACTACTTTATAGCTAGTGACAGTGCACGCACGGCCTTGTTCAGTTTGCTGCTTTTGGCCAATGTTGCAAGAACTCTAATTTTGACATGCATTAATCTTTTATTTTGCACTTTGATGGGTGACAGTTTTTAGTGTAACCTTTTGTGAGACACGCTCAAGTGACTTGGACTTGGATGCTCACCCTTACTTCCTTGGTACCCCTTTTGTATTAACAAACACTGCAGTTTATAGACGACAGTTGTAGGAAGTTACACTTTTTCTAGCTCTTGGTGTATTTTCAACCTAGATTATAAGACTGTTATTCTGTAGCTCCAACTTAAGGGGCCTTTTTAATTCCCTACTGCTTTATGGGTGTTACTCATGTTGGAAAATCACACACTTAATCCCATTGCTCTGAGTGGCGTCAGTTGCCCTGAGCAAGGAAAGGACCCGTGTACTGTAGCCGAAGAGCCTCTTCAGTCTGGCCCTGAGTTGAGGCTCCTGGTCTGGTGCTTGAATGAATAAGCAGTGGTTGTGGAGATAGTTGACTTTAAAATAGACACATATGAAAGACTGCAGACTGTTCTCTTTGTTAACATACGTGCTGGTTCTTTTCCTCCTTTTTTGGTACTTTTGTGGATGCTAGTCTCTCAGAACAGTCCTCAAGAGAGGAAAGACAGGAACACTCTAAAATACCCATTCAGTCAGTCATGCTGGAGGGCTTTGGGTAAAGAACTTTTAACCTTATTTTCTAGAGAGCAGTCAGATGGACACTTTGTTATGGCATGAGAACAGAGACATTATTAAAAAAAAAAAAAAAGAAATGACCTAATGTACCTATGGGAGAAAGCTATTTTCTGGTGCCTTTTGAAAGTATATGGAGCCATGTCAGTCTTCTATTTAAAATGTTAGTTTGGTTTGACTTTCTACTTTGCCCTTTCTGCTTTTAAGAGAAGAAAAAATGCATTTTTTGAGGAGAAGAGAATGCGGTTCATTTTGTTTTCTGTGCCATTATTTATTGCTTTTACAAAGTGCGGCCAGTGGGTGGCTTTAGTGGGTGGCTCACCTTTGGGTGAGGTGCCATATGTGTTTCAATTCATGGTCCTTTGTTGGGTAAAAGGATCCTTTCTGACCCTCACCTGTGCCTTAAACGTAAGTTCTACATGGCATGCATTCTTTATCTTCCAGTTGTGTCAGCCTCAGGAAAGAGAATTACTTGCTCCGAGTTTGAACCTAGCTACCCACATTATTCTTTTACTTACCAGGCATATGACACAATCTTTGGAACAAATTTATAAGAAAAAAAAATAAACAAAGCACGCTGGTTGAATGACAAATACATGTAGTCAACTTCAGTGGGTTTGAACTGGTAGAAACTGTCGAATTGTTTATTGATGTTTTCAATTGAGTTAATTGAAATTTGTTTTTATTCATGCCACAGCCTTTAGAGTTGGCAAGGTTTCATGTGATTGGCCTTTTCTGTGTTTTCCCCAAGGAATTTTGTCTCATGAAGGACAGTACTGAAGCTCTTAACTGTTGAGAGTTTCATGGAAAAGTATAAGCTTGTTGTATTTCCTAAAAGTAACTCCACATGCCTGGATTATAAGTGAAAATTGTACTCAGTGTAACTGCTTCTCTAATTCCCAAGGGTGCCCAAAATCTATGGATGGGAAATAAAAATTGCTAGTGACCAATGAAAAGAAGACACTTCTGAAAGAAACCTTTTCAGAAAAATGCAGTTTTAAAATTTTATTTGATTTCTAGAATGGTTTATAGTCAAATTTATGGAAACATCAACACCACTGGAACAATCATGTTTTATAGTGTATAGCATATTAACATATGTGAGCTGGAAAGACTGGAGTCTGGAAATAATAAAATCACAACCGGTTTGGTAAATGCAGAAAGAGACATAGAATCAAAATTAATCTGAGTAATAAATTATTGCAACGGAAAGATGGTTGGGGAAAAAAAAATTAAAAGTTGCATTTGATCAGCATCTCTTTAAAGTGTTATGGTCTTTTTGGTAATGCTTGGCTTAAGTTATGGAATGTCAACTAGTAGGCGTGTTATTGATCTACTGAAGCTAACACTTTTTCTTTAGGGATTGAAGAAGACATCAATCAAAATGTCAAGTTATGTACATCAGAATATAAATCATTTTTCACATTTTATTGTTAAATAAGGAAACTGTGGTAATAGAATTGGCTGGGTTTCTGAGTTGAAATCCACAGTAAGATTACTAGGTAGTTCAGTGAGCTGTATATCTCATTGTACAGAAAGAGGGTGTAGCTACTTTATGCTGTTCATAACATATGACAGTGAGATATCTGTTTTAGATGTAAAATGATCAATAAGTTTTCAGATTGAAATCTCTTGTCAGGGTAAGAACTGGGGCTCACATTATAAAATCCTCAAGGGTACCTGTGGAAAACAGTCCTCCTGTAATAGTACTCTGTTGAAGGAGGAGGTTTATACAAAAAATAAAATCCTACCAGTAGCAGAGAACCTCCAAAAAGTCTGGTAGTACCTGTTTAAGTACTGTCTTTCTGTTACAGAGAGCATCTGTATGTCAGCTAAGATCCCATTTCTTTATACTCTTTTTAGTTGTTTTTTAGTATTACTTTGGATTCTTATCACTTTCCCACTTAAAATATATTAATATCTTTCATGCTTAAGAAGGAAGGCTCTTCTGATCATTTTGAACTCATCTTCCAGTGCTGATTTCAGTTTGGATCTGTTAACTTTTCAGAGGGTCTGAGCCCTTCTCTGTCTTATTAAATCCTCGCTCACTCTCTCAGCTGGGAGTATAAATATGTGTCCTCATTATGCCAGTGAGCTAGAAAAGCAAGGATATTTTAAAGTAGTAGATAGCAGGGTGGTTTCAGGCATGTTTGGTGATTTTCATGGAAGGGACTTTTCCTGAACATTGGTTTTGGGTGGTCTCTTGGGATGCTACCTAGGGCAGCTTTATGGGGGTAATCTCAGGTTTGAGGCCTGTTTCCTCTGGAGCAGAAGCCATTTTCCTCGATGGTACAGGTGGGATTTGGGGGAGGTTTTTTGCTCATAGAAGATGTATGGAAAGTGATGATTCAAGGCATTTCTTCTGTATAAGCAGTTTACCTGCCGGACAGTTCTTTGGAATCACTGGATTACAGTTTAGCATTTCCTAATTATAAGAGGTAACAGTATTTATCAAGCCTTTATTAATTGGATTACTCATAATAGAAACTTACCTTCTAAAGTACAACTGTGTTATAACTGAAGTGTTAACCTGAAATTGGATGGTGTACAAAAACCAGTAAAAGGGATTTTTACATAGCAAAAAAGTTTTTTTTTTTGTTTTTTTTTGTTTGTTTGTTTTTTTTAAGGAAGAGCTTATGATACAATACTTGCTGGTTAGCATTTGCTGTAAAACAGGTGATGGGATGTTTTGGTGAAAAGATCCAAGAGCCGGATTCTTCTGTCATTCATGGCAGAGTGAAAAAGGTTGGTGTGATTCTTGTCCAGATAATTCAATTCTGAAAATTCTTGCAATCACCGTAAACCGTTGTCCTTTAAGGATTCATTTGAAGATAGTGTTCTTAAAAAGTTCAGAATTTTGAGTACAGGTAGGTTCTTTTCCCTAATTAGTAAGTAGTGCCTTGTTGCTACGAGCTGGTATTAACTGTAATAAAACTACAGTGAGGCCAGATGGTTCCACATTCCTTACTTTTATAAGGAATTTTTTAGAATCAGATTTTCCCTTCTCATGTCATTGGAGATGATATTGCTTTGATTTATTCATGAAGTATTTTATGTATAGGGACTCTGGAAGAAAATAATTGGGCAAATGATTTTCTGATCTGGTGGGTTAAAATTGCATTTTGAAAATCACTTATTTTAAAATTGGATAGGATTGTAATCAAGAAAACTGGATGTTTGTATGCACCTGCCCATCTTCTCTTAAAAAGATACTTCATATGCAGATGATAAAGACCAAACCAGTGGCTGCACTATAGATCTGCTTCTTATTTGTACTTGTTCTGCTTCTGTTTATGTTGTAGAAAATGAAGTTCTAGCAACATGCTTCAATTCTGTTGCCTTTTTGATACTTATAAAAATGTATTAGGTTTTTACTATATTGTGCTCTTCAAAGCCATAACTCTTAAGAACTTTGTTTTTGCATATTGTTTGCTAATACTTTATTTTAATAAATCTCAAAACCTGATAAATGTGTGTGTGTGTGGGTTTTTATTGTTTGTTTTTTTGACTCTCTTTTGACTTGACATGTTTCACTGAGTGGGGTTATAAAAAGGATGAGATGCCTAGTTGCTGTGACTAGCTGTGTTATCTGTGTGTGCTTGGGCAATAGAAAATGGAGATACCAGGCCTTTCTACTCAGCAGGAGATTTGCTCAGAATGATCAGTGTTTTTCCATTCTGTTTGTAAAGGAGTCCATGTATTTTTCTTTGTTGATTGAGTTTAATTTAGTTGTGTTTTGAAGAAGTACTTAGATCTAGTGTGGGGTAATTTTGTTTAAATACTAATTTCCCTTCTCTCTGTCTTTCTGTAAATGAGTGAAGTTGACCTGATGATTAGGAGATAGAGTAGCTCTTAGCGGAAGTGGCTCTGGGTTCTGCCTTCCTCCACAGGGGTCCTGGGCTTCATAGCTCTCTCAGCTCTGTGCCCTATGGCAAGTTGCTTAACCCCTCTGTATCTCAGTTTCCTGTCTACTTCATAGGATTTTGGGGAAGATTGAATAAAGTCATACAAATGAAGTATTTAACAGCAGTGCCTGGCACACAAGAACTTGTATTTATTCTTACTGTCTCTTGCATTTCTTCTGCTGCTTTGAGAGGAATTATTTTTGATGCTGCTTGACTTTAGGATGTCCACCCTTGGTTAGTTTTATTTTCTTCTTTAAAAAAAATTTTGTTTAAGTCACAGATTAGTTTTACAGCTCCACCAAGTACATACTTCTACCGCTGTGTGAAGGAGTGGTAGAAGTAGAGGAATGCTGTGTAGAGAAGTTCAAACGCATCCTCATTAGGAAGGGATGGTATAAATCTGTGTGCTCCCCCCTTAGGAAAGGAGGAAGACCCAAACTAAACATTTTAAGCCAAAAGAATAAATATAAAAGCTCTTACTGTTCTTTTTGGAGACAAGACGTCATCCAGAGAATCCATTTCTGCAAATCAGCTCCTTCTTGCAGCTTTTTAAGTGTAGGGTATTTAGTAGTGACTTCAGTGGCTGTTTTCGAAGCATATTTAAAAAAAAAAAATTGTTCTGGCACAAGATTTTAGTAAACAGAGGTGTTGGCTTCTCTCTGATTTAAGGTGATTAGTTTTCAGATTGCTGTAGCCCAAACAGTTCAGGCGAGGAAGGGATCAGCTGTGACAGCTGCTTTGGTTTTCTTTCAGACAAGAGACTCAGTAGCTAACGCTCCTCCACATCACAGCAATTTTGATGTAGCTCAGTTTTTATACATATTTATAAGAAGGCTGTCGGGAGGCTGGGGCAGGCTTTTAAGAAGGTACTTCTTGAGAGCTCGGTAGTATATATGGTTCAAAAAAGGAAGGATTTTTTAAAAAGTTCCTCCATTTAAAATGTTAAATATTACTGTTTCTTTGTTGAATTTGTAAGCCTTTCATTAATGAAGACTTGATTTTTTTAAAAAAAGGTTGTATGTTCTTCTAATCTAAATCACTTTGTGATTGAGTTTAAAGAAAGGAAGATGAGACTATAGGAAAGTCTAAGGAAGAGTTGTTGGTAGCTTCCTTAAACATCCTTGTGTATGTGGGATGAATGGTGGAAGGGACATTTTAGACTTGTATTATTCATATCATATCAAGTGGGTATGTGTAGAAATTCTGTGCGAGGCAGTTCCTGGGGCAGGGTTTTGATGTTTGGGGTTGGATTTTGAAAGTATCTTTATACTTTTGTTTTAATCTCTTACCCCTTCCCTATCTGATAAAAACCGCGCGTGTTACTTCATTTTATTTAATTAATTTTTAAATTCGCATTTATTTATTTTTATAATTTAAATGATTTATTTTTATTAACATATATGATTTATTTTAGGGGTACAGGTCTGTGATTCATCAGTCTTACACAATTCACAGTACTCACCGTAGCACCTTTTATTTATTTATTTAAAATTAAAAAAAGTTTTTTTTTATTTTTTAAAGATTTTATTTATTTATTTGACAGACAGAGATCACAAGTAGTCAGAGAAGCAGGCAGAGAGAGAGGAGGAAGCAGAGAGCCTGATGTGGAACTCAATTCCAGGACCCTGGGATCATGACCTGAGCCGAAAGCAGAAGCTTTAACTCACTGAGCCACCCATGTGCCCCCCTAGCACATTTTAAATAATGCTTTTATCTGAGCTAAATGGTGAGAATTCTAACAGTACAGAAAAGGATAAACAACAACGACAACAAAACCCCCCCCAAGCCATAGCTAACCATTAAACATTTCCCTGTGTAGCGTGGTCCCTTCTAACCTGGTGGTGTAGTTGCTCTACATGAGTCCTTTTCCTTTCTCTGACAACAATTTAGCTGATTAGGAGGAGTAGAGTTATAGCTCCTTTTCTGAAAGCACTCAGAGAAATTGGTGCCAAGTGTTTCTTGAATTTTATATACCCAAGAGAACACTGTCCTCTCTTCAGGATCTTCTTTTGTTGAATGGCAGACTTTGCAAAATGTACAACATCAAGCCTTGCTATCCAGATATTTTATGAGATTGTTGGAGTGACAAAGCCAATGGGGATTAATCTGAGAAGGCTTTCAGAAAGAAGAAAAGACATTGGAAATTAAGGAGAAAAAAGGTTTTCATTCTTCATGGCATTTATCCCCCTCTGACATACTGTAGATTTTATTTCTTTACTCTGTTTACCGACTGTCTTGTCTCGTGGGGATGTAAGGTCTCTTGAGGCCAGACCCATGTTCCCACTGCTCGGGCAGTTCTTGATAAATTGTAAGCATGCCAGTATTTGTGGAATGTATGAGGCCACAGAGTCAGATGTGATTTTTTTAATACTAGAATTCCTCTTTTGAATTACATAACATGGTAGTTCTTGGTTGAATGGTCTGTAGCTCAGCCCTTTAAATATTAGATCTGCTTATTGCATGTCTTATCAGAGAAGAATGGGAGACTCAACTAAGAAATTAGGAGATTAGTATCTGTTCTTTCTCTTTGAACTTTGAGATCTTTGCCCTGAGGTTATCAGGTTCCTGGAATTGTTGGTCAGAGAACCTACAAAATTGACAGTCAAGTTGGAGATTTAGCCTGTTGACTGATGTTTAATATTTTTCTCAGAGAAACTCGAAGGGCCACAGTTTTCTTGACAAATTTGACCAGAGAAATAACTGAAGAGTGCTTTCAGGGGTAGTGGTGAAGAACCCTGCATTCAGTTTGACTTCAGCACCCTGGTTTTCAATCTCCAAACAGCATACCCAGTTGTTGTGCATGAGGGACAAGACTTTAACTGCATTCAGGTAGGGCCGCACTAGTAACACCTTGGAGAGACAGAGCATAGTGGCCTCATTTGTACTTCCAAATACAAGATTAGTTTTGCTGAAGAGTGTGTATGGGATTGTTGTGGGTAAAAAAAGCATAGAGGAGTTCAAAGGGCTATCCCAACATTTGTTAAGATTAATAGTCGACATTCCCTGATTGCTTTCTTTTCACATAAAATTCTTTGTTTCACAAAATTTGCTTCAGCCTACTTAGTGATAGTGGTGAGGGTGAAGATGACGAATGCAAACACAAAATAGTTATATACAGATGGTAAAACTGGAAATGAAGAGCATTTATTGGCTATGTAATAAACTGCTAGAATTTGACCAATACCCATCCTCCCCTTCCTTAATTATAGAACACCTATGTCCAGCTGTACACACCTCCTGGCCTCCCTTTCAGCTAGATAATGGTCATGTGACTAAGGATAGGAACATAAATATGTGCCATTTGGCATAAGGCTCCAAAGGGGAATGTTTTTGCCCCTTGCCCCTTCCCAATGACTAGAATGTAAATATGGCAGCAGGAACTGGAGTAGCTACTTTGAAATGGATGTGGAAGCCCAGGGATGAGGGTGACAAAGCTGTGCTACACCAGGAAGGTTGGGTGAAAACGAAACTCGGAGTGGGGAGTGTTTTTTGTGAGGACACTTCAGACTCATTCACTGAACTCTAACCAGATCTTCCGTGAGTGCTTATCACAGGCCGAGCTTTATGCCAGGCAGGCACTAGAGCTGTAGCACAAGCGTCAGCTGTCCTTGCAGAAGGCAAAGCTGTAACAGTTGAGTATTTTTGACCCCTATCTAGTTAGGGCTATCCCGTTAGTTTGGAAGGTCGAGAAGAAGCAGAGATGAAGAACGAAGGAGACTCGCAGAAATAGACTTTGCTCTTATTTTCTTGAATGTTTTTGTTTTGTTTTGTTTTTGGTATGGAAGAGGATCCAGGTAGTTTGCTCATTCATTCAACTAATATTAGATGTCAGGCTTAGGGCAAATAGCATAAAACAAAACTTCTTTCCTTTAAGGATCTTGATTCTGGTTGATGGAGACACAAAACAAGAATAAAACAGAGGTAGTGGGAAGTTTTAAGGAGAAAATGCAGGAAAGGGAGTTTTGAAACACTGAAGGTTGGAAGGGGAGAAAATGGTTGAAGTTTTAGATCAATGTCCCAGAGAAGGTCGCATTGAGAAGGAAATCTTTGATCCAGGTTCAGGAAGAGGTGAGGAAGTCCATGTGTGAAGCAGTGGTTTAACTGATTCTTAGTCAAGACAGTCTAGAAAGCATGAACGATGCTACAAAGGTCTCTGCTTCCCTGCAGGAAAAAGAGTGATTCAAGCAGAAACAGCTAAGTGTACAAACCTAAATTGCATGTTCTTTAGTCTCTGCAGGAGACCCAATAATAACTGAGGTGTTACCTAGATGGAGACAGGAAGTGTCGGTTGCTAACAACTTTGTGGATTACCACCTCCAGGAAAGTGGCCACTTGAAGGGCCAATCAGTAAGGAGAGTTCAGCTCAGTATTTTATCTGATACAAGTTTAGTTCAAGGCAGAAAATCAAAGGCAAAGAGCTTAGATGAAGAACCCACAGGCAAATTCACCTTAAACCTCTAGCTCTGTCTTTCTACTCCTATTTCATTCAACAAAGAGTTAGTGTCTCTTTTGTGTTTAACACTTTGCTAGGCACTAGGAAAGCAGCAGTGAACAGGGCAGATGTCATCCCTGACCTCATACAACTTACGTGGTAGTAGGGAGAGTAGCATTAGGCTCCGAATTGCACAGTCGTTTAATAGCTTTGATAAGCGAGCTGATTGGGGGCTATGAATAAAGAGAACTGCTCTCTGAGGACTCAGCCAAGTCCTTTTGAGGAGGAGATCTGTCAGTCACACCTGAAGGATGAGAAGGCACTAGCAAGACGAGGGACGGGAGACAAATAGCTCACGCAGGAGACCTTAAGGCTTGAAAGGCCCCTGTGACTAGAGTCTGGAGTACAAAGGAGTGGGAGGAGATGAGGCTGGAGCAGTTGGTGGGGGCCACATAGTGCTAGGTCTTGAAGGCCAAGGTTAAGTCTTTGTTTTAAATCCTGAGGACAGCGAGAAGCCATTGGAGAATAAGCTGGAGTTTATGCAGTGGTGGAAATGGAGGGGAGTAGATGAAGTGGAGTGGTATCCGGAAGTTGATGGATTGCATGTGGGAGGATGAAAAGTTTGGGGTCAAGAAGGACCACCGTGGCTTTCACTTGGGGCCACCGAATGCTGGGGCACTGAGCTGGAAGAGACTGGAGGAAGATGCGGTGTTTATCAAAAGGTAGTGATTCTCGGACATGTAGAGTCTGAGGTTCCCCGTGAGCTGTCCAAATGGAGATAGCAATTGGGCTCAGGGATAAGGTCTGGAGCGAGTCATTTGAAAAGCCCCTGAAGCTGTGAATGCAGAGAGAGAAAGGACCCAGCACAGCTGCCCTCAGACTCTGGGCAGGCCTGCCAGAAAGGGGCAGGCTTAGGGACTGCAAGTCCTTGAGGGAGAGCAGTGTTGTTAATGCTGCTGTGAATGCCTCCTGCACGTTCATCCTGGTTGACAGTAAGGGTAGCTCACATCCAGAGTACCCACTTTGTGTCACACATGAGCCGAACACCTCACCTGCAGTGTCTTGCGCCATGTTGAAAATCCTGTGAGCCATGTGCTGTTATGATTTCTAAGTTATAGATAAGCAAAGTGATGCTACCAGAAATCCAGGAACACAGTCAAGGCACCAGCTAGTGACAGGACTAAGGGTCCCGGTCCCTACACTCTGCTGCTTCTCCCTGGTTCCTGGCATCTGCAACCACCTTCCCTCATTTCCACCCTAGCACCTCCTAAATCCCCATCTGGGAGGTGTGCTCGGCCCTCTTGCCTTCTCCCAGTGGCTGGTTGTGGCAGGGCAGCCCCATCACCTATGTCATGGATCCCGTTCTTATCTTTAGCTTGCCCTGTCCAGATCACTCCAGAGGTGGTTCCAAGGTTTTGTGGGACTGTTGGAAGAGCAAAGGGCAAGAAGGACATGTGCGTATGGACCTACCTCCCTGACACCCATCTACATATCCAGTTGCCACATTATAGTCCACTCACCCTCCCTGTCAGTAGAGGGTAGACATGAACTTAGCCACATCCCCACTTTCCAGGGAAGGCTCTGGGGCTAGGTCCAAAAAGAAAGGCCCATTATGTTACTGCTCATCTAGTCTGATGGCCGAGAGAAGGGAATGGAAGTATTTGTGGAGTCACAGTGCTGGCAAAAGCAGAGCCCCGGTCTAGTTCTTCTCATGGACCCCGCCTGGTTCCTAGATTCCATCTCTGCATAGGCCCTATAACGTAAGAGTTTATTTCAAAAGGATCTGCATATCTGAAGTGGCCAAGCCTTTGGCTTAGGTGGCTGACATGGCTGCAAGCTTGCAGACACAGAGGGATGCTCCCCGGGCTGCCTCCATCTCAGCCCTTTTCTGCTTCCAGCTCTTGAGGCCTTGGGCCAGGATTGCAGCAAGGGATCCCACGAGCCTCCTAGATCACCCCGGCTCTAGCCGATTCTGGCCCAGGAACTGCAGGTGACCTCTAAGCCAGTCATATTTCCCCTGCAGGGACCAGGCTTTGCACTGGTTTGGGGTCATAGGAAACCATGAGCCCTTGTGACAGCACATTTTGTTTAGGGGTCAGCTTCACTTTTCTGCACTGCTGCCTCCAGCCTAAGGCTCGATTGGAGTAAGAGCTAATGCCCGGGGGCTGGCTAGCCAGCATGTTCCATGTGTTACCACGTCCCGGGGGCTGGCTAGCCAGCATGTTCCATGTGTTACCACGTGTCAAAACCTGTAGAGCTGGGAGATGGAATTCCCATTTCAGAGAAGGAAGCAGCCTGGACTCTAAACAGTGTGCCTAGATTGTCACCCTGCCAGTGAGCAGGGCTGCTGGGATTTAGAGTCTGTCAGACTCAAGAACTTGCGCTCTACTTCACACACCTATGCCTTCAGATCTACCCACTGGCAGATGTGTGCAAGGACGACTCTGTCTCTATAGTCTCCTACTCCTCTCAGCTCCCAGATCAAGGCCAGAAAAGGGTCCCCCTTATCAGCAGAGTGCTATTTCATTACACCAGCCAGGGGGCTTCACATTTCCTTACATTTATTTCACTTAATCTTCTCTGCAACCAAAGGTCATGCAGATTAGCTGGGTTACCATTACTATAAACTGGAGAGGTTTGGCTATGTTTCCAAAGACCTGACTAAAATGTCTGAGAGGTTGTCACAGAATTAGCACCATTAGCATGGAACGAACACCACTGGTGGTAGCTTTCCAAGACCTGGTTAATCTAGCCCAATGTGAGACCTTGTCTCCTGCTCATCTGTCCTGCTTCCTGGGATAGGGCCCAGGAGGGATTCTTGGGCACTCTCTGGCTGAGGCAAAACACAGGTGGGGAGCCCTGGCCCAAGATTCCATCCAGCCCCAGCAACTCATACCTGCACCCCCAACCCCAGCAAGGGTCCTTAGGCATTCTTTGCAAAAGGTTTGCAGAATTGTGTGGCTGTCTGCCTTTTGCCTGATGCAACATCCTAGCATTCTTCAGATTCTCAAAACCCCAGTGACCCCACAGATGGTTGGGCACTACTAAATTAGATAATCTACCAGATCTTTTTTTAGTCACACATTCTCTGAGCTCTAGTGCCCTGCTGAGCCAGGTAACTCCTGAAACTATTTTAAACCCCTGTAAAGTACAGTCGCTAGAGTTAGGTTAACTTGGGAAATGGTCAAGGTTATCACAAATCTATTTATTCCCTCTCAGATTCTCTATAATCATCCCCTCATAGCTGGCTTTATTCATGCTCTGCTTTCTTCCTCTGTGCTCCCCAGACCTGGCTTCTGCCAACTTCGGGAAGAAGTGCTGAGCCGCTGATCCCATGCCTGGACCCTCAGATGCTTCCATAGCCAGATGGGTCTGGTCCGGAACTGACTCTTGGGAGGGTTCAGGCCCAAGAGTCTCTGAGAGCAAAGGAGAGGACCAAGTGGAAGGAAGT
Source organism: Mustela lutreola (assembly GCF_030435805.1). NCBI lineage: Eukaryota > Metazoa > Chordata > Mammalia > Carnivora > Mustelidae > Mustela > Mustela lutreola. The sequence continues at coordinate 74,466,591 of NC_081294.1, forward strand.
GTCTGTAGGAAGGTCTCCATGGAGCCTTCACAGGGAATTCTTTTTAGCAGATGAGGCAGCAGTTCGTCTTTGAACACTTCCCAGAACAACGAACTGGCTGAGGCTGGGGAAAAGCTGGGGAGGAGAAAGTATCATTAAAACTGACCTGAGTCACGTTGAAGTAGGAGGCAGATTGATTGCCCTTGAGTGTCGCTAGCCCGGCCCTAATCCCCCTTTCCATAGTGGCGCAACCAAAGACCAAAGCGTTCTGAGCACTGGGTCGAATTCCGTGAGGTTTTATTGGAGAGTGCGGGACGCGGATCCCCGACCACAGGGTGCCGCAGGTGCGACCCGCTGCCTCTAGACCAGCTTCCCCTCCGCCCGTGCCCACCGAGAAAATGGAGCCCTTGGACCCAGGCGGGACCTACTGAAACTCGGCATCCCCTCGTTTCCCCCGGGGGATACAGCCCCCCAAAGGGATCATTTCCTAGTTCGGCTGAGTTCACGCTCAGATTCTAGGTTCCCAAGCGAGGAAGAGGCAGTCACAGCCACGGGAAGACAGCCACGGGGCCAGGGAGTCCGGAGAGGCGGCTGCTGCCTAGTTGCGCGCTAGCCGAGCCCTGCCTGCCCCTTCCTTGTCCAAAGCAAAGGAGGCGGCGGGGGGCGGAGAAGGCTTGGCGTCCCGGCTGGCTCTCTGTTTTTCAGGAAGGCACCCCTGCTAGACCCGCTGTCCAGTGGTGGAGCGGGGAGCGGGGAAGCAAGACTCCGCCAGGGGATGGGAACCGTGGTGACTGCGGCCGGTAGAATCGCTCCCCCGCGCAGCCTGCGAGCGCCTCCGACTCCCTTTACGCCCGGGTGGCCGCTCGAGGTCGTAAAAGGTCTTTGGGTCAGGGCGCGGCGTTCCCAGGGGCCAGCGACCCCGGCGTCGGGCTCGCGCGGCCAGGCTCCTCCCGGCGGCCGGCGGTGAGACTGGGACACTGCGTCTGGCGGCCCTGGCTCCCCCCGCCGCTACACCGGCCGCGACTTCCAGGGAGCGCGGGCGTCGCGCAGCGAACGGTCGTGGGGCAGGGCGGCGAAGGCCGAGTGGCGCAGCTGGCAGCCGATGAAGAGGACGACGAGCGCCACGGACAGCAGCAGCAGGAAGAAGAGCAGCAGGTAGGTGGGCAGGTCGGGCTTTGTGGCCGCGCCGTCCCGCATGCCGCGCGCTGTGGCCAGCTCCAGCGGCAAAGCGCCCTCTGCCTTGACCGTGGCTGCCAGGGCCAGCGCGCCGCCTCCAGCCGCCTCGGGGCCGGCCGTGGCGTTGAACGCGTCTCCGTACATGGCCCGCGGGGCCGCCGACCCCGGCCGGACCGCCTCACTGGGTGTCGCGCCGACCAGCGCCGCCGGGCGCCCCCATGGCGCACCCCTCCCGCCCTGCTGCGCGCACCTGACCGGGAGCAGGTGCCTTCGGGTCAACCCGGGCCGCGTCGCTCCCTCGTCCCCGTGCTCAGCTGCCGTCCCTGCGGGGCGGCGGGCCCCGGGGCTCGGAGCTGGACGGCCCCGCGCGCTTAACCCTCGGTCTTTCCCTGGGTCTTGCCGTCGCCCCCCGCGCTGCCAGTCACCCAGCTCGCGGATTTGGAGCCACTCTCTGGGCTCCGGCCCCCCGCCCCGGTCAGTTCCGGGCTCGGGGCTTCCCTAGCTGCAGCGGCGGCGAGAGGTGCCTGGCGAGTGCGGCCGCAGTTCGGGTGCCTGCTTAGCGCCCGGACGCCAGGTTCACCGAGGGCGGGCGGCCGGGAGTTCTTCGGCGCCGCCGCGGCCACTGCGTCTCGGAGCGGGCAGTCCTGCAGCCTCGAGTCCCTGTTCAGATGCCTAGTGTGCGGCGAGCTCTCTTTTCCTGCTGCGCCCCTGTCTTGAGCAGGAGACTGCGCTCAGAGGCGGCTCGGAGCGCGCTCAGGTCCCCGGCAGGGGGGGGCGGGGGGGGCGGGACTGACAGCTGCTGCCCCCAGGGAGCGGCTGCCAACCAATGGGGCGAGAGTGGACACGCTGCGACTGCCCTGGCCTGGCCTCACATCACTTAGGGCCAGAGAGACACAGAGAGAGTGGGAGGGAGGAAGAACAGGGTCACAGAAGACTGACGGACAAAGAAATGGTTACAGACCTATGATCAGAGACACAGGCAAAACAGACAGTAGTGGACAGCAGACGGACTCAGAGGCAAGGCTCAGTCTGACGTGGACACCTGCTTCCATTCCTCTCCTTGATAGTCTTCCTCCCGGTGGAGCCCCGTTGCCGAGGAGCCCCACTGGCTGCTGGGTAGTGCAGGCAGGGCGCATGGCCTCCAGAGGAGGCTGGGCCAGTGGCAGAGGCGCTCCTGGACAAGCTGGGACAGTGCCCTGGGCCCAGGCCCTTCTGTAGCTGTGCCTTGAGGGCCCATGTGCTCCCCCACTCTGTGAGCTCTCTTGCTCAGCTCCCCTTGCCTGGTCCTCTCTGGCACAGGGAGCAGAAGGAGGGTGTAAGGGTTGTGATGGCCCGCCTGACCTTGCCAGCCCTGACAAAGGCTAGTTGACCAGAACATGGGTGAGCCGTCAATGGAGCTAAGGGGTTCTCTTGGTCTGCATTCCTCCCTTCGCTGGAGAAACTGTGGAAGCTCCCACAACGAGACTAGGAACTGCTGCCTAGTCTGCTATAGCCCCTGCACCTCTCCAGAAGCACTGACCGCCCATCATTGTCTGACTGGCCCCAGCTGGGGAGGTGGCAGCTGAGAAGCTCAGGGCAGGAAACCATGGAGGCCCTTACCTTTGAGGTCCTGCACATGTGTAAGCAGTGCTGAACGTACCTCCTTCCACTTTGCACCCTAGATACCTCACCCCTCACTGTTGTCTCAGTTCTGTTGCCCGGTCACTTGCCCGAGATCCCCACAGGTCAGCCACGTTCGTAGCTGTGTCTCTCATCCCATCCTGGGGTGCAGCGCATGGGGAGGGTTGGGTGAGCCCTGGCTGTGTGAACAGGGGGAGATATATAAGCTAGTTCTTCCCCTTGCCCTCACCACACTTGGCCACAAGCCTAACATGAACAACCAGGGTGGGAAGACCGATCCTAGTCAGAGCTCGTTCCCACAGACCCCATCTCAGCCTGGGAGAAACACCTCTGCAACCCCTTTGCCTGACTTTGAAGTCAGGGTCCAAGGCCTGACTCTCCACAGTGTTCGACTGCTTGCCAAGTGAGGCCTCTGGCTCTGTAGGCCCTCAGTGGGTCTCTCCTCTTGGTCACACAGATGGGCTGAGGGGGGCCTCCCTGGGAAGAACATGGCTGTGTGTGGGTGGTGTGGACAGCAGGACCTGACAGGATGGCCAGCTCATCTCCCCACTTTGGTTCTGGCGAGCTGCCCGAGGTGCTCCTGGGGCATAGGTTGCTGGGTGCCAAGGCCTGGCTGATGCTTAAGCCAACAGCCAGCACACAAGAGAGATGTGCTAGCCATGGCCAGGGGTGGGGAGGGGTGGACGGAGGGGCTACCGCTCGAATGGGGGGAGGTGGTCCCTTTCCCTGAAGGCCTGGCCTATTTTGGACAGCATTTTTCTCAGCCAGCAGGATCCCAGGGGCCAGGATGTGAAATCAGAGCAGGCTTCCTCAGGGACATCTGGAGTCTGAGGGAGGGTCAGCACGTGGAATGATTGGAAGAGATGTTGTCCAGGTGAAGCCCTTGCTGTTTTGGTTCCCTGGCTCTTGGTGAGGCTCGAAAGGTAGTGCTTGAGTAGCTGGGTTTGGGATTTTGCCTGGGATTTCCTTTTTGCTCAGTGTGGGGAATAACATGGCCCTGCTCGCCCTTCTTCATCTCTGACTGACCCATGGGATGAGACAAGACCCTAGGTGATGGCGGGAAGCCGGGACAACTCAGCTGGGAGGTCCTCCATGCAGTCTGGGGCGAGCTCCAGCCCCTTGGGCTATAAAATGAGGGATTATGGTAAGTGATTTCTTGTCGTGCTCTGGAAACATCCAGGAAGTAGGCACAGAGCAGGGGAGTCTGCAAAGGTTTTGGTGGGGACACAGGGTCCCATTAGTGCCCTTGCTCATGAACAGGGGAGGGGAATTCTCTAAGCCTGGGGTCTGCGGCACTCTCATTCCTCCCCTGCCATTGGAGCTCTTCCGTGTCAGAGTGACCCACGCAAGGGCTTAGAGCCTGTGAGAGGCGGAGCTGAGGCTGCAACTTAGGCAGCCAAGGCTCCAGAGGCCATGCCCTTCACCACGACCATGACCACCTCCAGGGACAGAACAGCGCAGATAGCTGCCACTCATGGGTCTCTTCCCCTGGGCCAAGCTCCAGCCTGAGCCTCAGCACATGGTCTTTCTCCTCGAAGGGGCCTGGGAGATAGGCCCTGCTGTGTCCTCCCTTTCCCCAAGGAGGAAGCTGCGGCCTCTCGAAGTGATGTCACTTGCCAAGGCCCACACGGCTGGGTCAGGATGCAAGGGAACCAAGGTTGTGCAGCCTGTACTTGCCCACTCGGTTTCCAGCTGCTGCTTTTCACGAGGAGCTCAGCAAACGGCGTGTGGGCTGTCTGCCTGGCATTGTGGTCAAGTTGGAGAAGGTATCTTGCCCTTTTTTGGGGGTCTTTTGGTCTCAAAGCGGGGAGGGCACTGTTTCTTTTCTGAAAGATGTTCGGAGCTCTGGGAGGGCAGTCACGTTCCCGAAATGTCCCTGGGGGAGGAAAGTAAACAAGGCCAGTGCTGAGTGAATGCAGAGATGAAGTTTACACAGCTTGTTACACAAGCCAGAGCGACCTTCCATTAAGGGAGCTTTGTGTACTCGTACACTTAAGTCTTGGAAAAGATTCTAAAGGGGCTCTGAGTTGGCTTTGACAGACAGGGGTCATAGGGCCGGGACCCCAGAGTGCCCTCTTCCCCATTACATGGTTGCTGAGCCACGTGCCCTGCTCCCTCCCCCGGCCTGTCTGTGGAGGGGAAGGCAGGCCAGGCGAGGGGGCCTCTCTTGCCACACTCAGGCCATTTGGCAGCTGCTTAATGGAAACTGGGGAGACTAGGAGCATTAGAGCCCCAGGATTCCATAAATTGTGCTGTGCGCGGCCTGTGGAGCTGGGTAAAGCTATTTCTGTTTCTCCTGCAAGCAAGGGGAATTATTATTAAACCGCTCCCGGAGGCCAGGGACAGGTCAAGGGTGAAATGTTGCGGTCCGGGGGTTCGCTGCCCCTGGAGTGGTTTTCCGTGTGTGTTGTGTGCTGTGATTGCTGCGGCCGGCTCCTCTGTGAATGCCGTTGCTGCCCTGGCTTGCTGACCTCTTCATTTTAACCATGGTCCCTGGCAGTGGTTTAGTGGTTGGTTGTTGTTTTTGTTGTTGTCTGTTTGTTTGTTTTTACAGATGGTTTCAGCAGCCACCAGTGGCTGGCTGGTGGCTTAAGGTTGAATTTTAGAATGACCATTTTTTAAGAACTAAACGGCAAGTAGGCTAAGCCCGGCTCTGAAATGCAGTGTTTTTCCAAGAGGGAAACAGGCATCTGTGGGCTTGTGGGGTGGTCAGGCAGATCATGGGAGGGACTGCAGCGTGGTCCCTGATGATGAGGTGCGAGGGGGAGGCCCGCAGTGAGGAGAATGCTCCGGGGCACCCTTCTCCCAGAAAGGGTGTCTCCCCCTCTGTCCTCTGATGCCACGGGCCTGCGGCTTCTCTTGCTGGATCAGAGGGTGGGATGGAGAGAGTCAGTGACAAGACTCACGGGCCTGGCAGAGGCTGGGTCTGGAGACACCTGGAAGCAGGCGCACGTACACGTGGTCTGCAGGTGGTGGGTGGCTCTGACTCTGGTGAGAGAGTCAGGGATGACCCTGCGTGTATCAGTTTTTGGACAAAGTCTCACTGCTTAGCGAGACTTCTCTTTGGTTCCAACAACATGTGACCTCAGTTGCCTCTCTGAGTCCCTAGCTAAGCAGGCTCTAGAGACACAAAACTTTCAAGGCTGCTGAGAATGATGGGAGCGGTTGCCACCCCCTGAGCTGGATGACCGAGCCTTTTCTGGAAAGGACAGAGGTTTGCCTGATGGTGAAGCTTGCACTCCCCCTGCTGCCTGGACCCAACCATTGTGGGTGGTGTGGAGTCATGAGAGGGGTCGCCTAATACTAAGGATTAGGCCATCATTCTGGCCAAGAATGGGAAAGAGGCCAAAGCTGGGACAGAGCCAACATGTGCCAAAAGGAACAGCAAGTCTTGGCACAGGGCTAGTGTTGGGAGTCAGTAGTCAGGCTCAGGGGCACCTGGGAGTCTGGTTGGGTCCTCTGGTCTTGCCCTTGTATTTCCAAGGGTGGGGGGGCTGGCTCATGAGGTTACACTTGGAGAGAGATCAGGCAGTGGGGAGACCGGGGGGGGGGGTGTCTCAGGCCCAGAAGTAGAGACAGGAAGCAAAGTGAGGCAGACGGTCTGGAGCCCCCCTACCTCCGCTCTAACCTGTCCCAAGTGCAGCACTGTGGGAGAACTCCTTCACCTGAAGGTCTGGAACTTGGTGGTGATGCCAGGGCACAAGAACTCATTCGGGAAGATTCTCTCCTAGGTCTGTATTTCCTAGGACTGAGTATACTTTCAGGTGAGATGCAGTCAAATCTCAGAGAGCCTACTGGTAAAGCGTGAAGCATCACTGAATCCCACGATGCAAGAATTCTTGGCTTCTAATCTCCTTTAATTATTCTGCTTATGGCATGAAACAAAACCCAGCTGGGCTCTGTGTCAGTTCAGGTCCACCACAAAGCACAAGCCAGAGATGAACTGGCCGAAATGCCTGTGAACTAAAGACTAAAGGTACAGGAGGAGAGGCAGGCAGGAGGGCTTCCGGATACAGGGAGAGCCCTCCAGCTCAAACTGCCTTGGCCAGGCCAGGCGTCACCTGCCAGGCACGCGGGCAGGTCGGGCTTGGTGGGTGGCCAAGAGTGGGGTCCCTTTTCCACAGCCTGGGCTGGCCTGGGCTGGAGGCCTTTTGCAGAGAGCTGTGGGGGCCGGGAGGCAGGGGCGGTGCCAGGGCTTTGTGAGTCCCAGCAAGACTCACCTCTCCTCAGAAGCCTCCTCTGTTAGTCTTGGCTCCAGGGCTTACCCTTCCTCTTTCCTGGGTTGGTGTGACCCAGGCGGCGTCCCTGTGCTGACAGCTGTTCTAGACTGCATGCCTCACGTTCAGTGTCTCCCAAGGCTGAGAAGGCTGAGAGTCAGACCCTTGGGTTTTAGTAGATGAGTCTGGGCCAAGGTCAGAGCCCAGGGTATCCCGCGCCCAACCCCCCCTCCCCGCCCCGCAATGGCCAGTGCCTTATGTCTGTGGCCCTGGGCTGTGTGTTGTGTCTGGGTCTTCTCTCTGTTCTCCCTGTTGGCATGTCCTCCATCCCGACTTCTTCTGCCACAGGGGCAGAGCCCCACTGCCAGACTCTGACGTTACAGCAGCCCCCTGCCCTTCCTCGTCCCTCTGCAGCCCACCTTCGGGGGAGAGTGAGGTTTGGTGCGACCCTTGTGCATCCTAGGGGCCCTCTTGGAGAATAACACTACAAGATGAGGTTTTCCAGGGAGTATTTGTCTAGAAAGAGAACAGAATCAAAATAAATTACAGATTATTTTTTTTTAAAGATTTTATTTATTTATCAGAGAGAGGGAGGAGGAGAGAGCAAGCACAGGCAGACAGAATGGCAGGCAGAGGCAGAGGGAGAAGCAGGCTCCCCGCTGAGCAAGGAGCCCGATGTGGGACTCGATCCCAGGACGCTGGGATCATGACCTGAGCCGAAGGCAGCTGCTTAACCAACTGAGCCACCCAGGCGTCCCTAAATTACAGATTTTAAAAAGCTGACAAAAGATCCAAAACATGGGAGAACAGTCCAGACAGGCTTCTGGTGCCTCATGCTTCCTCAGTTCCCTTCCAAGTAGCCACATTGCCTGCTACCAGGGGTTCAGGAACACCTCAGCAGGGGGTCCCCCACCCCTGACCCTGTGCCTCCGTGTCCTGCGAATGACCTTCCTGGGGGGAAGACAGTAGTTTCACCCAATAAAATGCCTTACCTTTGCAAATTATACAAAAATGCTGGACCAGGGCAGCATGAGCTGAGACCCAGAAGCTCAAGCTTGGTTGACCTTGCAGTCAACCCCCCTCCATCCTTCCTGGGTATGCTCCCTGGCCAGCATGAGCCCAGATCACCTTCAGGCCACTGCCTGAGTCAACGATTTCCAGTGGCTCCCATCCACCTTCTTAAAGTAAAACTCATTTCCTCTTCTTTTTACGCTGGTTTTAAGAATAGTATTTGGCCATTATCTGGAAAATGGAGACAAAGGTAAAGAAGGAAATACAGGCCATCCTGGACACAAGTAGTAGCAGCTTAGAATTCTCCTCTTCTCCCATCCCCTGCTGGGAAATGTGGCATGACACCGATGGCCGAAAGGTCGGAACGTGTGACGTCAGCATCTGGGCTCACATTAGGTTCCTCCCTTCGGCCTTGTGGGTCCTTCTAGAACAGTCCTGTTTATCAGCCTCTATTACTGTTTCTACCTAGAGTCCTTTAGCGCTCAGATGAAGGCCTGGCCAGTAGAGGCAATACCTTTGAAGCCTTGATAAGTGAGACGCAGGCCCCAGCATGTTTTGAGGCAGTGGGAAGGGGTGTTTCCATGCTTGTTGTTGGAGATTCGTGAGGCTGAGCATTCCCAAGAACAGACAGACAGGGACTGCTTCTGCTTCCAACTGGGTCAGGGCTGCCTGATGTCTGGGGTATGGGAACTAGAAGAGGTGGAGGGCCGGCCCTGAAGGAAGGACTGGGAAGGGCCATTGGGCTCAGCATTCCGAGGGTTCAGGTGTGGCTGGACCTATACCTGTGGGGCTGGGGGAGTAACAGGGAATGGCCCAGGTGGCCTGCAGCCTGACCCATGGGGAGGATTGGGGAAGCTCTGTGACTGGGGTCCTACCAGCGAGAGAGGGTGTCACCAGCTCCTGCCATCACTGCATCCTTCTCTTAGCTGCCTCTACACTGAGCAGTCTGGGTTTGGGGAGCTGGGCCAGGTCAGGGAGCTGCAGCAGGCACAGGCTGGAGATCTACCTCCAAATTTCCCTCCTGAGCCCAGTCCTGGGTGGATAGTTAGAAGCCCGACTTCCATCTTAGGGGATTAGTCCTGGCCCTTCTCTACTCACCTCCCTCCCCAAAGACCAGGCTAAGCCTGCAAACCCCGACCCTGGCAGCTGGCCTGGGCTTTCCGCAGACCCTGTCTTCGTGGGCACAAATCCTCAAGTCGCTTTTCTAAGTTAACAGGAAGGTGGGTTAGGAGAGACAGCCTTCCAACAACATTAAATTTTCATGCCCCTCCCCCCACCTACACTTAAAATAGAGGGAAAGGTTTCCATCCTTGAGGAGAAGGAGCGAGAAAAATCCAAATTTATTAAATTTGGGATCCTGTACCTTCAGGGTTTGGAATTATGTTTTCTTTTTTTCCCCCAAGATTGGTTTGTTTTAAACAACTTGGTTTTTTCCTACAGAAATGTTAGGGGTCCTGATCATTTTAATTTTGGGTAGGGTCCTCTCTACAGCCAGCCACCCCTGCTCCCAAACTGCCCCTTGGCCAGTGTCTAGGGAATGGCTCTCTCTTCCCTCGCCATGGTCATTACAGCATCTCTGCTCCTGGGGGTGCCGTCTGCCCCTACAGGGGAGCAGCTGGGTCCTGGTGCATCCAGAGGGGCCACGGATGTGGGGTAGGAGCAGGGAAGGCCTCCCAGCCAAAGAAGTGGCAAACTGGTTAGGGAGAGAAAAAAAAAAAATCTGAGAAAATATCCTTTTTGCTCTGGCAGTTCCTGACAGGGAAGGAAGGACAGATATGCCCACGGCCTGATTCATGAGGAAATGTGATTATTTAAAAAAAAGTTTTAAGTGAGAGAACTGAAATTGGCCTTTAAGTGGCATTTTAAAACCTAACTTGGAAACTACATTCGCATTGCCATTTTGTGCTGAGGCCACAGAAATCCGACCCGCTCTTCTACTGTGGTGGGTTTTCAGGTCTGAATTTCGGGCGTCTCCATCCTGGAAGGTGTCCTCTAGGGAGGCATGCGTGGGCCCCGCCGCCTGTCACTACTGGGGAAGGGACTGCGCGCCACCCGCCCCCTGCAGGAGGCTGTCCGTGGGCTCGCTCTGCTGGGTAGGAGAAGTGGGCTGAATGACTCGAATTGTTTGGTCCTTCTCTATGAAAGCCTTCAAGATGCTGCTCCCCCGGAAATGGTGTTGTGAAGATTTTCTCAGCATCTCAGCTGGAACCAAATAGGGGGAGAAAGGAGAGGCTTAGGGGGGGTGTCGGGAGCATTCTGAGACAGGACCTCCACCATCGCCCAGCTGGGCCCTGAATTCGCCCACCTAGGCAAGGAAGGCCCCCGCCCCAAAGGGAGCTGAGGGCTGTGGGGCAGGGGTGCTCCAGGGACTGGCTCTCAGTTTCTCCTCTTGGTACCTCTTCTCCCCCACCCCCTGCAGGCCCACCTGAGAGAGCTTTTTAAATTTACCTTCTGGCCCCAGACCCAAAGATTCAAATCCAGCCTTGAAGCTGGGAGTGCACGTGTGTGTGTGTGTGTGTGTGTGAGAGAGAGAGAGAGAGAGAGAGAGAGAGATACTGAGAGATACAGGCATCTCCGGGTACCCATGATGCTTCCTTACAGACAGACAACAGTCGTAAAGCCCCACATTAACTCCTTCTGGGAAGGGACAGCCATGCAGGACTGATTCACACAAGAATCAGATGACTGGCTTTTGAGTCTCCAAAGTCTGGGTGTAAGGAGTGGAACAAGGCATCCTGAGTAAGGGCAGGGCTGTGCCTGACACATACAGCACTTTTGGGGCATTAGTGCTGTCTCCTTGGCGGGGCTGGTGTTAGCTTGTTGTGTCCTCCCCACTCAGCAGGGTCTATGATAGCCCTGTGTCGGGGCAAATATTCCCATCCCTGACATTCCAGGAGACCTTCCTGCTCTCAGGGCAGAGTGATGTGGGACGTGGCCTGGGATGCAAGGAGATCACTCTGCCATGAGAGTGCTGGCAGAAACATGGATAGTTCTAGGGATCAGGGTGTGGGAGATAATCAATACCAGTCTTGCGTAGAGCCCCATGCAGGCAGGAGCCTCGGGAAGACGGGTGGTTCTGCCAGCCGGACCGGGTGTGAGAAGACAAGAGTGATTCCTGCAAGCCCACCCATGCAAGTGTGAAGGGCCACAACTAGCTTCCTGCAGCTCTGAAATGCTTTGGAATCAAGAAGAGCCTCTGAGCCAGAGCTCCAAGCATGCAAGTGGAGGGGAGGTGTCGGTGGGTGTCTTTTGGTTGGGAATTGGGACCCAGGCAACAGCACCCTCCAGGACTGACCTCTAGGAAGCAGATAGGATGGCAGGTGCTTGGTGGACGCCAGCAGAGAGAGGGAAGACCACTGGCAGCCCGCAGAATTTAGCATAGTACCAGGAGTGTGGGTGCGGGCAGGGGAGTAGTAGGGGCGCTCCTCACGGAGACTGGCTAATGGAAAAATAATGACACTATCCTTGAGTTACTTGAGTTTGTGGATTTACATTGAAATAAATATGCCAAGAAAACCACAGATACCCCCAGGAGGGATCTCTGTGCAGTGGGATTAAAGACAATTTTCATTTGCTTCTGAGCGCTGAGGTGTTTGCAAATTTCTCTAGTGACTACCATTTACTTTTATAATGAGAATAATATTTTTTAAAAAACAACATAAAACAGCAAAAGTAATTTGCTTTCTTATTTCTCTGCCCCTCTCTGGGCTCCTCATCTGGCATGCTTCCCTGAGCCCCTCAGAGGCCCCCCTTCTCCCCAGCCCTACAGGGGCAGGCTGGAGGTGGGGTGGGCCCCAGAGAGAGGAAAGGAGTGGGCCCCGCCGGGATTCCTGGCCTCCAAAGCTCAGATTCACAATGACATGGACAATGATGTCACCAGAGACACTTTTCCATCCTTTCTGCACCCACTGAAGAAGACAGCCGGAGGGGAGAGACACTAGCCATTTTTGGCTTCAGGGAGAATGTCTCCTCCTCCACAGGCAGAAGGGTCCTGGCTGGGCTCTGCTTGAGCTGGAAAATGAGTAGGCTGCGCCTTTCCACTGTCCAAGTGCCCCAAATTGTGTCCTTTCTGGGAGTCTGCTTCTCTGGCCCCTCTGAGCCCCTGAGCAGAGCCTCAGTCTGAATCATGAGGAAGACAAGACCCACCTTGGGGTGTGTTAAGGCCATTCGGAAAGAAAGGGAAAAGATGGCAGACCTGCCGGACCCCTTTCTGGAGTCCCCACTTGAGAAGGCCAGGGCAAGATTAGAACAGGGGCGGGAGGGGGCTTGGTGAGCTGAGCAGGAACCACTGTGATCATTAAGGAGCAAATTCTAGCTCTGGCTAGGAGTGCACTTAAAGAGCACACGCCCTCCTCATACAGATCCAAAGTGGCTGCGGTTCCATCCCGAAGAGAAGGAATGGGTGACAGAAGTAAGAGGGGGGTCCCAAATACGAGGACCCTGGTCGTGATGGCAAGAGGAGAGGATGCCCATGCCCACTTGCTCAGCCTGCTGGGAGCTTTCCTCCTGCATCTCTGTCTCCATCGCCAGAACCTGTCCACATGGGGGATGAGCGGGCCCCCACAGGAGGTCTAAGGCCAGGATGTCCAGGAAGCATGCTGTCCCACGCCGGCAGGCTGTCCGCCTGATGGCTCTGCTCTCTGACTTCCAGTGAGTCCTGAGACCCCAGGATGGAGTGGGCAGGGACCGAGCCCATGGTCCGGTGTAAGAATGACATTGCCTCACCTCCAGGAAACAGGAGACAATGTTCTAGAGAACATTATTACCCCAGACCCGTGTTCGTGTTTCCTGCCCCTTTACTGGGATCTGCTTCACAATGATGGTTGTTTACTAGTGGATATGCAGTACAGGATAGAGCGGGACTGAATTACTTTCCCACCGTTTTCTTCTCCAGTGCTTCACCCTCCATCTTCCATGCGTGCCTGGATCTTAGAGAGCCTTCCCAAAGTGGGACAGTCCCACCTCCTGGGTGAAGACCAGAGAGTTAGCTTGACCCCTGGATCATGGAGCCCCAGTCCCATTTCCGCTCTTACCAGTCAAGTAACCTGATAACCCTACCATGTAGCCAAGGGACCTCTGGGGCAAGAGTGTTCAAATATGGTTGACTACGGGAGTCACCTGGGAGCTACTTAAATACCGATTCCGTGGCCCCAGTCCCAGTCTGTAGATCTGCATTATTACTGAACGTCCCAGGGCAGGAGGACAAGTGCCCTCCAGGGCAGGAGGTACTAGGATAACAGTGAGAAATCCTTGGCAGGCTGCCTCCCACGGTAGTGCTCCCACACCGGCATCCATCCGGAGGGCGGTCTTCCCATTCAGCTGTGTTCACCACACCCACATGGGCCTCAGCCTGTTCAAGGGACTCGGGCCCAGGGCTTGAACTTCTGGTTCATGGGGGTTCTACTGGACGCCCCCCCGCCCCCAGTGCTACTTAAATTCTTTCTTTGCAAAACTGGTAATGAATGCTGCTCTGCCCGCTTCGCTGGGTTGTTGTTTCAACTCAAAGAGGTCAGGGACACGAAAGCGCTCTTGCACCTGTAAGCTTGGGGACCTACGGGCGTGTTCTCATTATCCGTGGGGGCAGTGATTCACTGACGTCTTTGTGACATCACCTCCACGCTGTCCACTGGTCTTATTAAAACCTCGCCAATCCACTTAACTGTTGCTGGGCTCGCCGCCTTTCTCTCCGGTGAGCCCGCAGCCTGCCAGGGCACCGGAGTCCGCAGCCTCCTTTCCGTGCTCCATGCCCAGCCACGCACGTGCTGAGGCGATGGCTGCGTCCGCCGGCAGCATCCTTCCCCCAAGAGGCCAGTGGTGCTTTGGGGCTTTCTTTCATTTCCCCCCTCTAAGATTTTATTTATTTGAGAGAGAGCAGGAGAAGGGGGAGAGACAGAAGGAGAGAGAGAAGCAGACTCCCTGCTGAGCAGAGAGCCGGACAGGGGCTTGATCCCAGGACGCTGAGATCATGACCTGAGCCCAAGGCAGATGCTTACGGGACTGAGCCATGCTGGTGCCCCTGTTTTGGGGGTTTCTGTTCGTGCATAGAGACGGGGTTTCTTTCTGGACAAAGCCAAGCTGGCCTAGGTCCCTGGGAACACTGCCTTTGGCTTGATAAACACCAGCGGAGTCGCATGGCTAAGGCACTCGTCCCACTCCTGGGGCGAATGGAGGAGAGTCCTCTCCTGTGTTCAGGCTGCACTTCATGTGCCAAGTTCCTGGACCACCCTTCAGTCCCTCCGTGACTCTACAGCTTGGGTCATATACCACCCCCAAACATTTCCTCCCACGATTCTGTGGTTGACAAGCTTCTGCTGGGTGGCTCTTCTCCCACAGGCTCCCGTGGCTGCCCTCAGCTAGGAGCTGGGCGAGTCTGCAACATTCTAGAGGCTTCCCGTGCTCCCAGGTTCCTCCCTGCATGGCCTCAAATGTTCAGTAGCCTCGCTTCCTTCGGGACACAGCCTCGGCTTCCTAGAAGACAAGACCCAGGGACCATGTGCCTATCAAGCATCTTCTGGCGCCAGGCTTGCTGATGACCCCCTGGCTCACGCTGGTCACCTGACCAAGCCAGTGTGGACGTGAGCCGGGAATAAGCAAGAGCTGGAGAACCAGGAGGCATGTTTCCTTCGTGACGCTGATGTGTTAATTCATGGAAAACTTATTTTTCTTTCTTTCTTAGGAGGTCCCCCGAACACTTTATAGTACAGGACAGTGGCTGTGCCTGGCCTTGGTCCTCCCTTGCTCTTGGTGCACTGGCCCTGCCAGGTCCTGGGCTGGAAGGCCTGCAGTGGGACTTGGGGAGCTTCCCCAGACCCCTGCTCCTCTGCTCTGTGCCGATGGAGGTTTCTACCCCTGGATGTTGGAGGAGACTCCAAGGCTTGGCAGGTAAGCGGGTTCTCTATTCATTTTTCTCTGCAGCCCTGAAGTGTCATGTAGATCCTGCCTCCTACACATCAGTTCTGGCCTCTTCTTTGTGGGGGTGGCCTCCAGAGAGCCCCGGGGAGTCCCTGCACATGGCCACGGCCAGGGTTGTCATTCTCATCTGCTCGTGTGGCAGCGTGTATGGCTCTGCCTTCTCTTGCCTCATGCCAGGGGTCTGGGGGCTTCCTGGGTCCCGTTCTCACCTTTAAGTCCCTCTCTTCCTCTCTGACCCTGTGGTGGGCACCAAGGGTGACCGGCAGCACCCTCGGGCTTGGCACACCTTGGGTCTCTTCACTGTTCTGCAGGCCCCTGCCCTGTGACCCTGCGGGTGACACACACCTGGGCTGCATGTGGAGGGACAGTCCCTGTGGTTCCTGCTCACACACCTGTGCTCCTGTCTCAGGATGTCAGTTCTGTCTTCCTGAAGAGGTCCCTTATGCTTCACCTCAGGCTGAATCTTTCCTGCTCTGTGTCTGTGGGGCAGGACGGACCAGGAGGTCTTTAAGAATCAGGAACACGGCATTTGTCCCCTCTGGGAGAAGAACAGAAAATCTATCTATAGTGACTAGAATACTGATCTCTACCGTCCTGTCCCTGCAGCCTCAGGAGGATGGAATCAGGCGCCCCGAGCCGGTGCTTGGGGACATCGGGGTTGAGGAGTCCCAGGCCTCAGCAAACAGGGCTGTGTATCTTTGGAGGAGAAATGTCACGAGAAGCAGCCAGGCCCCAGCCCCCATGGCCTTTGCTGAAGCACCAAATATACATTCTGTTCACGCTGTCGGTGACAGACAGTGATGATTTTCTGCGCGTCCTTATGTAAAGATGTGTCTAAAAAAACAGCTCGGTTCTCGGAAATGTTCACCTTCAGCCGGGCTCAACAGGCTGTGGGGGCTTCTAATTTAGTTCTGCCGACTGGGAAGGCACCAGAGGCTCTGTTCTGCCGGGTTGTCTCTCCTGTGATTGGAGCTGAGCATGAAACCCCGGGGCTCTGTTCTGTCCTGTCCCTGAAATGATCCAAAGAGTCATTTCCCCTCGCAGACAGACTGACCCAGCTCAAGTCTGTTATCCGGCCCTTCCCCAGCACCACCAGCCCAAAACCATCTGAGTCAGTGGTTTCATTGCTGGGATTCATGCACAGGTCCGTGCCCCGTGCTCCTGGAAGGCACAAGAAGCCCCTCACATCCAAGATTGAGTTTCATTTATATAACTCGAACAGACTCCTTTGCTGTGTGTACCTACAAAGTAAGGCTCTTTATCTTCTGTGTGTAGTAGGAGCCTCACCTGCAGAAACTGGCCGTCCTCAGCGTGTCTCCTGGTTATTTCTAGAGTCTCTGAGTCGTGACCTCACGCCCAACAAGAATGATATGTCTAGTTACCGGCTGGCTGCCTCATCCTACCTCTCTGACTCCCCACTTCTTGCTGCCGGCCCTGCTGTTGACAGCGGGGTGCCTCGCTGGGGACCACCGCCCATCCCACAGGTGCCCAGGGAGCCGGTTCTGGAGCCTTCAGAGCTGGAGCCTGGGCAGAGCAGGGAGGAGCTCTCCTGTCCAGTGTCTTGTAGATTTGCCCTCCAACAGCTTCACTAGCTCGAGGCCATCACGCATTGTCAGGACCTCACCGAGTCTCAGTCAGAAAGGCAGAACCCTCAGTTTTGGGCCCTGTTCCTCTCACCTCCTCTTTCCACAGAAAGAGCAAACAGCCCCTGGGGAAGCGTGGGGCAAAGAAGTCCTGGTGTCATTTCTGTGTCCCTCGGGATGCCGGGAATGTACTCCCCTCACCGGGGATGTAAAGGACTCGTAGAAGCCCAGGGCAGACTCGCTTCATCGACAGCGGGGTTTGTGTGCCTGCAAGGCTGAGAAGGCTCCTGGAGCAGGTCCCCACTCTAAGGAAGAGCTATAGGAAGAAGGCCCGGGAGTGAGACTGCACAGCGCTCCCTCCTCTTCCCTTTCCCCACCTCTCCTCGTGTCCTTCTGCCTCTCTCCTCCTATCCGCTCCCGCCTGCCGTGGCTTCTCCCCTCTCCTTTCTTCCTCTCTTCTGTCTGGCTTCCTTCCTGGACAGTCCCTGTCTGTAAAGCAAGGAGGGGGTTTCTGGCTGTCTGATGTTCACATTCTCTTGTTCAACGACCCCCAGAGGAAAAAGGACTTCTCTTTCCCAGTGTCCACAAGGTGGGAATGTGATTGCCCTGCGTGGGGCCATGTTGGTTTCTGGGGTGCTGGGTACTCTGGTCGGTTAAGTTGGGGTCAGGGGCCAGCCCGTGCCTGGGAGGTGGTGGGGAGGTATTTCCAGCCATGGGGCGGTACAGTACAAAGCCTGTTGTCCCCTGGCTTCCCCTCCGCTTCATCTGTGCAAACACACAGCTGGGGCTGGGGTAGAGGAGGCCAGGTTGGAAATGTCTAGTCCACCAGGGTCCGTATCTGTGCTCGGATGCCCAGAAGTTTGTGATAAACTTATATTTACATAAGTTGCCTTTTTCTGCCTCCTACTTCTAAGTATGCTGCTGGAGCAGGTGGGCCATTGGCCTGGGTGTGTGTGGAGACAACAGCACAGGACCCACGGGCCTCTTTGCTCAGTCGGCGCAGTTGACCTTGCGTCCCTGTCCAGACACACCAGGCTCTGTTGGACCCAGTTATTTCTGACTCACTCAGGACGTGGAATCCACACTTTTAAACTCTCTTCCTGAGAGTGCACCTGGCTCTTGCCTGGGCTGGGGGAGCCCGTCCTGTTTTCTCCTCCTGCCTCCCTGAGTGTGGATGGGGGTGCAGCTGGGCTGGGCGAGGATGCGGCCTCCCAGTCGTGGTCCCCGTGTCTCTGGGCACAGATTGCTTTTCCTCCACAGGCAGGGCCGGGCTGCCTTGACTTTGGTTTCTCAGGCTCCCACCTCCTTTCCTGTCCCGCCCTCCTGTTGCAGGGAAACATTTCTGGGTAGGGGAGAGCCCTGTGCTCCTCAAACACCATTTCTTTCCAACTCTGTGATTCTTCCCTCAGTCCCTGCCTTTCCTTAAAGACTCAGGCCTCAGGAGACCCCAGCCCCGGATACCTTAATTCTCCTGTGTCTTGGTCCTTCCTTCCCTGAAGCAAAGGGAGAAATCCCCAACAAAGAGATGGTAGGACTTCCTCCTGGAAAAGACTGCCCCAGTGGCCTCTGCTCCCCAGGGCTGGGCTGAGGCTGGATCATCCTGGGTCCTTGCCCTGTCTGCAGGCCATGGGTGGCAGGCAGTTTGCTGCCTGAGCTGATGTGCATTCCCTGTGTCTCTCCTGGAGGCCCTTCCCTCTAGTATGCTCATTCTCCAAGGGATGAGGCAAAGACATGGGATAAACATAGCATGGGGGCGTTGCCTCTCTGCCTCAGATGATCAAACTCCTAATTCCTGTCAGCCTCTGGGAGCCTGGAGCTCACACTTTACATAAGCCATAATGAACCCTTTGAGGAGTGACGGCCCAAGGCTGCTTATTTTTAACCAGACTCTGGGTGCTCTGAGCAGGACAAGGTGTCTCGGCCTCTTGGGGGCAAGCAGACCTGAAGACATCCCCCTCGGCCTGCCCCTCCTGGGGGAGCTTTCGCAGAGGTCCCCTCGCATGAGGGAATGTCCCTGAGCCCAGGGTTTGGGGTTTGGTGGTTGGTCCCTGTTTTGTCTTCTGGTGTCTGTGGGAGGGAGGGAGATACTCTGTGACTGCTGGGCACAGGAGGCTGGCCGTGCTTTCTCAAGTGTGTGAGCACACGTCCTTTAGGAACAGCTCTGGGGTCTAATTGGGGGGTTTTGCCCAGGAAATGTCACTAGGATTTGTCAAGTCCTCTTAGGAGCCACCAGAAGGTGACAAGTCATGGGAGAACCGGCTGCTTTAACCGCTGGTTCCCTGGAGCCATGTCCAGGGCCACCATGCCTGAGTCGCCACCCCCCCCACCCCCTTGGGGGCCTGCCCTGTAGTTCTGTGCTCCCGACCTTGTCCGAAGCAGCCTCATGGTGACAGAGGGGGCCAGAGTAGGGGCTCCCTCCACACCGTGGCCAGGAGCAAAACGTGTGTTTCCTGTAATCTCACCAGATTTTCAGAGCCCGAGGTGCCATCTGAAGGAATTCTAGAAAACTGGGCCCCAACCATGTTCACTCAGTGGTTACTCTGGGGTCCGGTGCCAGTGCACAGTGGTAATAAAACAGACCCAGAGCCCCTCATGGAGCTTCCGGCCTGCCAGCAGTGAAGACAGATGTTACAAGCACACAGGAGTGTTGTAGACCTACATACAAACTGTTGAGGACCTGTTCCAAGGGGACAGATGGGGTGTTTGGGGAAGCGGGAAAGCCTGTGGGTCTGGGGACTTTTCGGGGAAGACCTGGGCTCTTTGTCCTCCCCTTCTGTCTGTGAGCCCCTCTCAAACTCCCCTCTTCACACTCCTGCTTTGTTTTCTCTAAGAGTTGCTTTACTCACCTGGTTAATTCAACAGGAGCCACGGAGATGGGGCCGAGGGAGGGAGACTGTCTGTGCCTGGAAAAGCACTAAGCTCTTGCCTCAGCTCCAGGGGATGGCTCTGCCACCCTCAGTTCCAAGGCCTTTGTAATGGCTTTCCACAGAAGAGGGGTCCCTCTCTGGCGGCCCTGAGTCCCCTCCTGGGCCACGAGTCCAGTCCTTCACTTCCTGGACTCGGCGTTCAAAGCCTAAGGGACGGTGCCTGGTGTCCTTTTCAGTTTTTAATTACTCAGGGGGACTCGTTTTCCTTTATCTTCCTTAGAGGGAAAATTTGAGGCTGAGGTTTGAAAGAAAAGGGCACCCCAGGATTTGAAGTTGGGGTTGCTGCCTGCCTGTGGCCGAAGGCAGACAGGGAAATTGCGTAACGCATCTTCCCAGTGTTTATTAGCGTTCTGGTGAAGACCAGTGAGAGATCTGAGAAGAAATCTTCCGGAAGTGCTGATAATTTGTCCCCTGATCAATCAGTCACTCTTCCTACAAAGCACATTAGCTTTCTGATGCAGAGTCTGGGCTTAAAGAGGAGCTCTCCCCCATCCCCGCCCCCCCACCAAGCTGTGTCATCCCCAGCACTTGGCAAGAGATTCGGCAAATACCTGCTGAATGAATGCTGTCATCATTTGCAGGCTTTGGGGAGCCATGGATGAGAATTTGGGACAACCCAGAACACCGTCAAATCATGAAGACAAGTACACGGTCTGATGGGCACCTGAGGATTTACAGGATTTTTGCAATTCATCCACGGTCCCTCACAAGGATGACAGGTGGAAAACTCCCAGCTGGTGAGCACACGGTATGCCCCCGGCACCCATTGGGCAGCTCTGGTTCCCTCTTATTGGAGCTCTGGACGGTGGTGCCAGGACAGCCCCAGTGTGAAGCCACAATTCTTGGCTGCCAGGGACCCAATGGATACGGGCTCTCCCCACCCCCTCTGGAAATTGGGAGGATTTGGTAAAGCTGGGCCTGTCTTCTTTACGGCAACAGTTGGCTGGGCCAAGGGTCTGTGGGGCACTTTGGGTAGGACTCAGCTGCCCTGTGTGCCGTGGCTCTCACCCCTGCCTCCGTGCCAGCAGCAGCTTTACAATCCATGACCCCAGCTCACCTGCTCTTAGAGCAGCGAGAAGTACAAATGTTTGCTCTCTGAGCATGCAGTGTGTATGGTGAAACACAAGCCCCCTCATGCATACACATGTATAAGACACACACACACGCACACGTACACGTCCGTCCGTTTTGCCCTCCCAGGTATCTGCAGGGTTTCTGAATTTGTGACCCTGAGCCTCTTTCTCTTCCCAGGGTTGCTGTGAGGGCTCAGTGGACAGGTGCCGGCAGACATTTCAGCACTGTGCCTGGTATCCAGCAAGTGCTCACTCAGTACGTCCGGCTAGTGTTACTAGTAAGTGCCCCCTTGGGGCCAGGGGCCTGTCCCTGAATCCAATGGCATCTTCTCCAACCTGCTCTGAATGGGTGTTGTTTGGGCCTGGGGCTCCCTCTGGTGGCCGCTCTCCTCACTCACACGCAGGTTCCTTCTTGAGCTCCAGTACCCGTTCCCCTTCTACAGGGGAGAGAGGGGAGGGGTGGGTGGCAGGAGATGCTTTGCTTCCCTCATCTTTTTCTGGACTTCCTCCCTGACCTTGGTGAGGTGGGACTCTGAAGGTGTGGGGATAGAGGAGGGCTGGAAGGTTGGGGTCCTGGCTACAGGATCTCGGGGCGGGGGGAGGTAGGGTTGGTACCTTCCCCCTCCCCCGACCCCACGCCTGCCCCATTCTCTTCCCAGAGAAGTTCTGAGCCAGTGGGCTTCCGAGGCCACCTCCAGACAGGCCAGGGGACAGCAGGAGGACAGCACACTGAGAGGCTCCCCAGGCTCTCATGAGGTAATTTTATTTCTTTGCGTTTTAGGTAAAAATAGTAAATACAAGATAATCATAATAAAGGTAAAAATACATCATTTGGATTTTGTTGTTGTTCTCTAAACAGTGCTACCTACAGTACAATTTTTGATTTAGCGTTTTTAAATTTTTTTTTTTTTTTTTTTTTTTTTATAAACAAATAGAACTATTTTGCTCTTAGGCTGTCTGTGTTCTCGTCTGGCACTTAAGAATAGATCACAGGTCACCTCCCGGTTCTGTTGGGATGAGGGTGGGTGGAAGGGAGGGAGTGAGAAGGGGTGCGTGGGGTGAGGTGGTCTGTCTTCCTGGGACACAGAGTTGGATGCTGTCCGTGTGCTGTGGGAGGGCACATGTGTGTATCCAAGAAGGCCTCTTCCTGCACTGACCACAGGGACACGTGTCCCTATGACTGGACGAAAGGTCTCACACGTGTCAGAGGGACATTTCCTCCCCTCCTCCTGTGCTGGCCTTTCTTACCCAACAGCCTAGATTCACAACAGTTCTGGGTCAAGGCAGGCCATGACGCTGCCCACGTCAGCTCGTCTGCTCAGGACGGAGCCAGTGGGTCCCCTTAGTGTCCTGGAGGAGGGGGTGCCGGGCCCCTTCCCTGCCAGGCCTGGTGGCTGGGAAACCCATCCTGGCCTGGGAATGCTGGTAGAAGTCACAGATGCCGAGGAGGGCTGCTAAATGTCTTTGCCCTTGTTCACCCTCAGGTGGTCTTTGTTTAAATTCTTTCCAAATTTCTCACTGAGCTGTTGGATCAGGTCTGCCAGCTCCCCAGTAGCTTGAGATTTCTCTTCCAGAAGCTCATAGCGCAGGCTGGAGATATCTTGCTTGATTTCCTTCAGTTCACCTGCAAGGACAGAGGAGCTTGTGGTGAGCACAGGCAGCAGAAGGGGCTCCTTCCACATATGTTTGGGGCGTGCCTCTTTCTAGCACAGTGTCAGGGCTGGGCCTGCCCACAGAGGGTAGAGGTGAGGGGACAAGGGTTGTGTTTTGACCTAAGTCCCACCTAACTCCTAGCTCTGAAGGACTCATCCATCCATTTAAAACCCTCCTCCTCCTCCTCCCATTCCTGGTCAGGCTGTTTGGGAAGGGTTTCAGACAGACAGGGAGTCGGGAGCAGGGTTGTGCCTTCCTAGCGCCTATCTCATACCATGGTAGAATGTTGGCCTCGGAGCCACTAAAGGCAGATTTTAAGACTCCGGGCAACACTGTCATTAACTGGAACAGTTCTCATGACGCTCCCTGGTGTGCTCTGGGATCGTCGTCTGCAGACGAGAAACTCCCAAGTGGGAAGGGATGGGCTGGGCACGGGGCACACAGCAGCCTGATGGGAGCAGGGGTCCACCCCGAGCACCTGTCCCACGCTGTGTCGCCCAGGCCACTGCCTCCTTCTCTAGCAAGGAGCCTCCAGGAGGGAACTTGCCCTGGTTTCTACCATGAACCACATGGGTCGAATCCACCCATGGGTCAAAACCACCACATTGGTCAAAAGCCTCGGCAGTGCCCATCTTTTCATGAGCTACAAAGAGGACTCAAAAACTTTCTTTTCCGTTATCATAGATATCGGACTTGCCCTCAAATGGGAGTCCGATGTCTGGGAGCACGTTATCCTGTCTCTTTTCTCCGTATGTGTTGTGGACAGAAAATGCAAAGATTTTAAAGCTACTAGCTGGTCAGTTTGGACAAACACATACACCCCCTGTTTCCTTTTCATGGGGTGTTTTTCTGCACCCCGGTTGCATTGTATAATGACCCCTGGCAACCCCACCATCTGTGATGAGTTACATTCCTGTTGATCACAAGGACGCACTGCTCAAGGTGGCTATCAGGCCACCTGGCGGTGTTACGTTTCAGACCCCACAACAGGGGCAACTAGACGACTGCCACTCAGCCCCCAGACAGTGTCAGCCCAGGAGTGAGTTCTGCCGCTGGTGATCTTCTGGATCAGGCTCCTCCTGGAACCTCCAGTAGGAAGCAGAGGGTCACTAACTGACCAGGCTCTTCCCGTAGGTCCCTGTGGCCTGAGCAAGGGGGACACTGAGTGCCTTCGTTCATGGAGAAGGCTGTTTCCAGGTAGCAAATATTTGTCCTGTGTGTCTCATGAAGATTAATGACCTGGTATAAGGTAATTTGCTTTTCGCTTAAGAGTAACTGCTTAAAATGGCCTGGAAAATCACCCAGGCAGTGAAAATGATGCTGTCTGCAAACCTCAGTGTGCATTAGAATGACCTGGGGCTTTTATCAAAATGCACAGCCTCCAGGTGCCACGCCGCAGATGCCGACACCTTGGGCCTGGGTGCCGTCTGGGATGGGCATTTTTAGCATGTGATTCCAAGGTGGGGAATGCTTCCAGAAACACTGCAGGCTGTCAGGTTTCTGACAGCCTAGAAGGGAGACAGGATGGTGGCAGGATCTGAAAGAGAGGTCCAGTCTGCCTCTGGCTCTCTGTATGTGTACCTGCGGAATGAGGAATTCTGGGTCGCCCTGCACCCGTGGGACACGGTGGGGGAATCAAGGCAGCCATCGCTGGGCTAGGCAGGAGTATCACCAGCCCCTGCCCCCAAAGGGATAACCAGGTCCTGATCCCTGGGGTCTGGTCTGAGTACGATCACGTCACTTGGCAACTGGGAACCAGCGGCACAAATGGAATGAAGGCTGCGCATCAGCCGGTTTTGAACAGGGAGATGATTTTGGATTATTCAGTCTAATCGTGAGTCTTTACAAGCGGAAGAGGAAGGCATGAGAGGGTCAGAGGGACACAAGGACAGAACAGGAAGGACCGTGGCAGCTGGAGAAGGGTTCTGGGCCGGGGGGCTGGTTCTGACATGAGGCAGCTGTAGGCAGCCGGGGGGGATGGTGGTGGTGGCCCCAGCCCACAGTCAGCGAGGGGACAGGAGCCCCACCCCCACAGCCACATGGCACCTCCTTCTGCCCACAACCGAACCAGCAAGGGAAGCAAGTGCCCCCAGGGCCTCAGGATAGGAACAGGGCTTGGTAACCCCGGGAGCCCACTGCCCGTCCGCATGAAAAGAACCCATAGCTCACCTTCATTGACTTCGTCACTTTCTCTGTCCACCTGGGCTTTCAGGACATATCTCTTTATGAGCCGCTTCATGATTTTCTGAAATGGGAGCACAAGGAAAGGGTCAGATAAGCCTGGCCAAGGACAGAAGCAGGCGCCCGCATGGTGTATGTATGGCCACCCCACTCCCGCGGAGTGCCCGGTCAGTGGTTAGGGGTGCCCCCATGCCCGGTGCCTCTCTTCTCAGGGTGCTTCTCCTGTGGTGGGACCTGGGCCTGTGTCTGTTTAACTACTCCCCTAGAGTGACCCTACCCTGGGGACATGAGACCAGGACACTCAAGGGGGAGAGGCCAAACCAGGGAGAGTGAGGGCTGCTTGAGGGCCCTATGCCTGACTCCACCCGGACATTTTTTTGTCACCTTAGCTGGTCATGGCCTCTCCTCGGGGCTTAGCACAGAGTCAGGACCAGGCTGGACAGGTCCACTCTACCTTGGAAAATTCCTACCAGAGGCAGAAACAGTTATGGGGGGACCTCAGGAGGTTTTGCCAGGATCCCACTTCCCTGAAAGCCTGCGCGCCTGTCGTGCTGGAGGGGAAGCGCTGGGCCTGCAGCTTCCGTGTATTATGCAGATACAGGCTCTTGAAGCAAATGAGGAGGTAGGAGTAAACACTTCAGAGACACCAAGAATAGAGCCAAGTGCGAGAAAGACGGCAGGAGGTGAACTTTGGATTTTGCCAGCTGGTCGTTGGAAGGTTCCTGGGCAGTCCCAGGATTTAGAAATACTTGCATAGTTGAGATGTCGGAATCTCACCAGGGCCGAGCAGCTGGCAAAGAGGGAGGGGTTCCCTGCTCCTTGCTGACCCCTTCCTGTTGCCTGCTCATACCTGGGGACTCAGGGGACAGAGGCAGCACTTTCTACATAGGAGGGACATGCATTCTGTCCCTGACTGTGCTGTGTGTGGTCAGGCAGGTTACTGAGTTTTCTCCGACTACGTGGGCTCAGGAAAAGCTTTTTGTAAGCCAAAGGAAGTGGCTGGCTAGATGGCAAAGAGAAGGATTGAGCCCATTCTTGTCATCAGCTGCGGGTTCTCTCAGTGCCTTTGATGGCAAAGCCCTCAGCCCGGTGTCTCCAGGCTGTGTGACTCCAGGACTCTAACCAAACTAGGCAAAGGCCATCTGCAGGGAGCCCTGTGTCACCTCTAGGCCGCTGCTGCCCAACACCCCCTCCGTCCTCGGGTACTAGTCTCCTTGGCTCTGTGCTTTGAGTCGTGATCTTATTTTGGCTGAACTGTGAGAGAGCAAGTTGTATGCTGCCCTCTGTCAGAGAGGCCTGGGTCTTGTCATGTTAGTGGTTAAACTGCGCTGCTAGATTTCTCCTGGACGTTCTCCTAGTCCCTAAGGCAGGTTACCCAAGTGGTAAGAATCGATGTCTTTCCTGGCACTCTGTAATGCTCTTTTCACTTTGAACTCCGAAACCCATACAAAACCAACTTTGTCCTGAGCCAGTTTTCAGGGAAGAAGCACAAAACCCCTAAAACCCAGACCACCAGGTATCTGGAATTCATCCTGAAGGTAACATTCAGAAGTGTTCTGCAAGTTTTCAGGCTGAAGCAAGTCAAGGAGATCTTGTTAACATTTGTTGCCATTTGAAGGAAAACCTCAAGAATTAAGGGTTGTTTAGTTTCTGGATTCATCAGTTGAAGACTCTTTAAATATATGGGGTAGAAGTATAAGCTGGAGGTTCACTGTTCTGCAATGGTGAGTTCACTGTTCCGCAATGGTGCTGAGTCAAGTTTTTCTACAGATACGGCCGTGATCACTGTCTTACCCTGTGTTGTAGCACAACATGACTCAACCCCTTATTTTAAAAGATTCCATGGTACATTTATTACTAATACACAGTGTGCCCCTCAAACTCCGTTTGTTTTGAATAGGTGAGACCCTGCTCATAAGCCCCCTTAGTGCAGAGTGGCTCTCTGGGAGGTGGGGAGAAAGGGTGGAAAAGAAACAAGAAAACACTTGTATTGAGTACTTCCTATAGACCGGGGTCCCCTTACCCTCCTTGACAAAATGACCCCACTGAATGCTTCCAGAAACCTGGTGAGCGTGGGGAGGTCGTCTCCATTCATAGATGAGGACCCTGAGGCTCGTGTTGTGAGGTGACATATCCAAGGTCACATAGCCAGGAAGTGGCAGATCTGAGATGTAACCAAAGTGGAAACCAACGCTGGGGCTTCTTCCAACCTTCAGGAAAAGGTCATACACAAGATGCTTTTGTGGGTTGGGATATAGGAACTGGTTCCCATTGGTCAGAGGGGTTCAGGCCACTCGTAGGTACCTACTTGTTCTTGAAAAAACAGTTTTCTATGCAGGCAGAAGCCTCAGCTAGATTTTGGAGGATGGATGGCTTTGTTCAGTTATTAACCCTTGGGAATATTTCAATAAAAATACTGTTTAAAAAAACTTCCTTGGGGAAGAAGGTCACAGGCTTGTCACTGTCACGAGTGCTCACGGTCCATTCTTGAAGGCTGGCATGCCTCATCTGAGCTAAGGTTTGCACATCTGTGGCTCCAAGGGGAGAGGAACAAATGTTTGTTATTAAGCCCCTCACTGTCCATCAAGATTATAGGGGCTTAATATGGAATAAGCAGAACCTCATGAGGACGGCAGATAGGCAGGGACCGGTTACCCTTCCTCCCACCTCCACTTCACTCCCAGAAGTGACAGATGTCTTAAAGGAGAGTTGTGTGACTACCTAGCATCTGCTTAGAGACTTTGTGTCCTGATGGGCACCAGGTTCCCGTCTAATGTGTATGTTTTAGACAACCTGGGGTTTGTAGTAGAAGATGCCAGTCTTGTCCCCAGAAATGTGGAAGTGGCTAGAACCTGCCCAAACGGCCCAAAGTTCTCTTTAACACAGATGCTAGAGGGGATATCTGTTTTCAGAAAAGATGGACATCAAAATCCCCCCCCCCCACCCCTCTTCACTGTCTTTAGGGTGAGAGAATGTTCCTTTGTGATCGGTTTGGGATGTCCCCTTGCTATCTTTCATATTTTCTTTCACTTCAAGATGATAATAAACTTTCCCCAAATGGATGTGTCCCCATTGGTGTCGATTCTACTGACCTTGCCCTCCTGCCCTTAGCAGGTGCTGGAGATGAGCATAGCTAGTGACATCACTCAGGCCAAAGAACTAGTACTGGAGGGGATGAGGGTGAGAGGCATAAGGGATCGGAATGGTCATGACAGTGAGGTCCAGGGAAGGAGCCTCGTGGTTCCCCTGCCCACATTCCCAGGGAGGCTGGTGGTGCTGGGGAGGCATAGAAAGCCTTTCTCTGGAAGAGAGGCCTCTCTCTGTGCAGCCAGGGGAGCTCAGGATGTTAACAAAGAGGACACAGATGGGATGTTGAAGATGGTCCACAAAACAGAACCTAGAGGGAGCCGTGTTGCCGCCTACGAACACAGAAATTGAGGGATGCTTGGAAGGGAGGGTACGAAATGGATCCCAGGACATGCCATGTGTTCAACTAGGGTTTATCAGACACCAGAAACAGAAGGAGTCACCGTTAGTGAGTTGTCTATCCTGTTTGCTTCAGTCTCTACAGAAAAGGCCACGTAGAGCATGAAAAGGAGGACTGGGTTTGGGAAGGGATTACACCCTAGATCCTGAACAGACTGTGCCTGGATTCTCTGGTGCATTTGAGGTGCAGCTTGTTTGCTTTGCCTGAAAAGGAAAAGTAGCTCTCCAAGCGGGACTGGATGAGTCTGCACGCACCCCAGCAGACAGGCACCTTGGATTCTGGAGCAGGTTACAGAGTAGCTTTGATGGGAATACTTTGACCCCTTCATCAGTATCTTGGTTTTGGTTCACCGTTGTTTCACATAAACCCAGATTGGGGGGAAAAAAAAATCAAACAAACAAAAAAAAACCCCACGACATAGCAAAAGTAAGGGGTCGGTTTTGTAAAAATAGCCATTAGACCCCTCATGGCCTAAGTTAAAGCACAGCACAGAGAGCCTCTGGTCTGAGGAAATGGCCTTCCCTTACACCAGAGAACCCCTAGATGGCAAAGCATGGACAAGCTGAAACACCCCCATGCACTGAGTGTGAGAAACCGAACAGATCTGCTGAAGAGACACAAAGGCAACGGGCTTAAAAACTCCATGCATGTGGACGACACTGAAATGCTACAGCATTTCTCAGAAAGCTGACAGTGTAAGGGACATGCGTCCAGCCATCTGTCCTCAGGGAGGTGACGGCTCCGGGTGCGGCCAGGCGCGTAAGGAAGAGGAAGTGTGCCAGGCTCCTCCTGCACATTTGGAAGTTGCTTTGGGAAGAAAGTAGTGCAACTTGGAAGGCTGCCAGTGGGCCCAAGAAAACAAGAGGCTTTGCCAGACCCTTGCCCCAGTCCTTCATTCTAGAAGCTGCTTCTATACCTTGCCCCCTCCCCTCATGTTCCACAGGCTCAGATGTTCTCAGGCAGGCTGGACAGGTTCTCCGCAAGGCTTGGGTGCCCAGGAAAGGTGATGTAGTAAGAGAGGACTATACTTGTGAGTCAGAGAGAGTTCAACCAGCTGTGGACCTTTACCGCTGAGCCCCAGTTTTCTCTCTGTTTAATGGGGTTAAAGCTACTGCCTCTCCCTCTGGCGTTGGGTGAGATCACACCTGGGCTAGTGTCTAGGCTGCACCCCGCCATCCTTCATGCCGTCTCTTATTTCACTCCTTTCTGAGCAGATGATGGCTCAGGAAGATACCCAGACTTCACCTTGCAGGGCTGAGCCAGAGTATATGGGCAGATGCAAAAAGGGCTCTCCCTTCTTCGCTCCCTCTCAATCCTTCCCCTCTAATGTGTACTGGTCCTGTTTCCTTCCTTCTTTTCTGTGACAACTGTTCGAATAAATAGCCCAGGGGCTTTTCTTGGTGGAATCCCAAAATATGGGGTGAGCAGGCTGCCCAAGGTCATCTGTAGCCCGAAGCCCACTACCACCCATCTCTGTAATCACGGTGGGAAGCTTTTGGGGATGTTGATGGCAGCAGGGACTCAGCCAGTGGTGAGGCAAGATAGAAATGGGATCACCCCGAGGCTGCTTTTGAAAACAGTCTTGTTCATAAAGGATCCATTCTAGGTAGAGGACATTCACCACATCATCAGTCTTTCTTTATCTCGGCAGTTGATTCTTCTTGAAACCCATCAGGGACTTGACCCTAACCCATGAGGGCTTTCTATCTCTTTCATGACACAGATAATCTATACTTTTCTCTGAGAAGCTGAGCGATAAAAATCTCTCCACTGACGGAAGGATTTATGCTGTAACATAACTCAAAGCAGATCAAACTGGTCAGGCCCAATTTTGCACACGATTAAATACAAGATTTGCCTGTTTCTAGTTTTTAGCCTGTGTCCTCTCATCAAACTCTAAGTACTTGGAGGGATGAACCTTTTCTTAATTGTGTGCTTAAATGCTCCTACCTGCGTAACTGGCTTCTGAAATATGGCTGGAGATACTTTGAGGGACCTACGCCTGGAAGATGCTAGGTCTCATTGCTCCGTCTGGGATGGCCATGCTCAGGACAGCTTGCAGTTCACTTCTGATAAGCCCTGATCAGCATGGACAGAACTGCTGATCATCGAGAAAGGGAAGGCAGGAAACGCATGGCCTGTACTTTTATAATCAATAACCTGAAGTTGCCATTTATCACTGGCTCATGGGCTGATTCAGACGGATACAGAGGTGTGGCACTAATTTCCAAAAGCCATGCAAAGGACCGTAAGCATAAAACGTCTTCTAAGGTTTATGTACAAGAACTGACTGTGGCAGGCTGGTATCTTAGGTCAGGGTCTCTGTGAAGACACCCATGTCCGCCTGGTCGCTTCAGACAGACACCTGGGAGTCATGCTGGGCACCCCGTCCCTGTGGAGAAGCATCACACTCCATTGCCTGTCTGTCCAGAATGTATATTGAATCTGTCTGCTTTTCTCCCTCCCCCTACTCACAACCCAGTCCACGTCTCGCTCCCTTGCACCTGGATGACTGCCCCCTGACAGGCTTCTCTCCTCCTGCTTTTGTGGATACTCTTTCCATCCCTGGGAGGCCCCACAGGGCTTCCTCCTTCTTTGAGGTCTTAGCTAAGTGTCCTGTCCTTGAAGTGGCTTCCTCTGATACCCACATTGTTTGCCCCCTGTTGTTTTCTTCTTTCTCCCTTTATCAATTTGAGGTCACGAGTTTACGTGTGTGTTCCTTGTTCCTTGTCTCCATGCCTCACGGGCCTGGACGTGCTGCTGTGACGGGAACCCGTCTCCATCCCCAGGGAGTAGCGGTGCCTAGTCTATCCTTTGCACTCAGTGCACGTTTGTGGAATGAAGGAAGGAATGGAGCTGTGGGCTGGGGGGCCCCGACACAGCCCAGTTACTAAATCCATGTCTGGAGAGCGCCCCCTTCTGCCCATGCCTGGGGAAGGGGTGGTTACCTGATACCGCGTGGGCTTGCTGAAACTGTTATTTGCTGTCAGGTTTTCAGAATTCCTCATCCCAGCCTGGTAGCGAGTCTTCTGGAAAAACAAAAACATAAACAAAACATCCAAATATATAATAAATACTACACACACACACACACACACACACATGTTCGTACAACACATATGACAGCCATCTGTGAACAGCACAGATGAGACTGTCCCTGAAAAGAGGCCCCGCATGAAGCTTATATACCCACTGCTGCTAGGCTTCTTAGAACACCATTCTTAGGACCTTAGTTCTGTAGGATGACTACAGGTTATAGAATATAGTTTGGTCAACTTTGGGAAGCCCTGAGTTATAGTTCATAGGGGCTATCTTTCTTCCAGGGGCCTCAGAGATTCTCAAATGCTACTAAACCTTGACAGTCTTCGGGAGGGGGAGATGATGGGTAAGGGAACCTTTCTTCCTGGAGATCATTCTCCAGGCACTTTCTGGGAAGAGCCATTCCTCTGTGGGGGCCCACGAAGTGGTTGCCTCCATGGGGGTGTGGCTCAGCCCCCAGTAGGGCCACCCCTGCAGGGAACTGTGGGGAGAAGGGCAGCTACCCCAGGCTGCCTCTGCTGGGGCTGCAGCTTACGCTGATGTGCCCACGGATTCTGAAAAGCGGGGTCCCCTTGCTGACCTCCCTCGCATCAGCGGCACCCTCTGAATCAAGCACATCCCCCTCCCACTGTCTTCTCTGGTCCCATGAACCCCATGCCACCTACCCTGAATTTGGAATTCAGCATGCCCATTTCAAGGTCATTTTCACAGCTTTTGGCCTTGGATTTACAGAGTTTGATGAGGCACATCTTGATTCTCATTATGAGATAATAAAACGATTTAGGACTTGGCACTAGATTGAAAGGAGCAGGAAGAGTTCTTCCTTCATCAAAGTAAGACAGCCAGAGCTTTGCTCGGGCAAATTTCCACTCCACATCTGCATCCTCCTGGGGACAAAGGGAAACAAACACACCATCAAAGGCCACAGTTGAACGGCGGAGTTCGGTGTGAGGGGCCGGGATGCAGGCCGACTTGGGAACCGGACCGGCTGAGAGGCTGTGGGATGCTATTTGCTGTTCACATTGGCCCTGGATGAGGAGTTTCTCTTGCTCAGACCATACGAAATTAGTCCTCCCTGAGATCTCTGCCTGACTCCACGGGATTCATTTCTTGGAAAAGCTCAGCCTGTTCCTCCTCCCTGACTCTCCGCTGGGTGTTTTCACAAACATTTCTCCACGTGCCGCAAGCCCGAGAACTCTGCTCACTGGAACTTAATCCCATCAGCCATCGAGAGCTCTGCCGGTTCACGAATCACCACCATGGCATCAAAGGATTCATGTTCCAGAGCAGTGCTGCCCAGTAGAAATAGCAAGTAAGCCACAAAGGTGAATCACGTAAGTAAATTAAATTTTTCTAGTAGTCACAGTATAAAAGGGAAAAAGGAACAGGTGCGGGTTTTTGTTTTTGTTTTTTCGTTTTCAGGTTTTCATTTAAATTCTAGTTAGCGAATGCATAGGGTAACCGTTTCAGGAGTAGAAGTTAGTGATTCATCAAAGTTTACATTATTTTAAAGTGTTATTTATTTACTTACTTGAAGTAATGTCTCCACCCAACGTGGGGCTCAAACTCACAGCCCTGAGATCGAGAGTCTCACAGCCCTCCTGACGGAGCCAGCCAGGTACCCCACAGAACAGGTGAAATTAATCTCAGTGATACCTATTTTTTTAATGCAGGAGATCCAAAATGTGAATCATTTCAGTGTGTCATCATTATAAAAATTCTTAATGAGATAACTCACATTTTTTCCCCCTACTGAGTCTCTGAAATCGGTGTGTATTGTATGCTTACAGCACATTCCCATGTGGACCTGACACATGTCACGTACGTAGCAGGTTCACGTGGCGAGCAGCTCCCGTGGTATATCTTATCGCTGCGTATTTCTAATTAGCAAGCGTATTTCTGATTGGTCGGAGTGCTACCACAGGGGACGTGAAGGGATTCTGCGTGTGTCGTTTGAGAGAAACAGACCTGACTGTAGTGAGCCCCAGCCAGTCCAGCCATGCTCTCTTCCCTCGTAGCAGTGCGAGATTTAAACCCCACATCCATTACTTCTGACGTGGTATCCGTGCCCCCTAAGAGATAGCAGGTGTGTGTGGCTTTTATAGGCAGGCTCTTCAGGCGTCTGTCCTAGTGGGGTGGTTTGAGAGCAGCAGAGAGGCCTGGGGCTGGGCATCAGACAGACCTGGGCTCACACGACCCCTTACTAGCTGCCTGACTTCAGCAAGGGCTTTGGGCTCGCTCACCGGGAGATGGAGACGATGCCGCCTCCCTCTCGTAGCCTTGAGATTGGCACCGAGTCTGTGCTCCAGCAGGGGGTGGGTTCCGATCCTCACAGACACTAGCATAGGTCATGTGATGAGAATGACATGAATTCACTTTGTGTCAGACATTAGAAGGCCCTCGGGAAATATTATTTTCATCTCCATAACTTAACACAGTGCCTGGAGTTCAACCTGTAGTCACTCAGCAGACATGTGTCTAGTACCTACTCTGTGGCTGGCCTGGGCTGGGGGTAGGCACAGGGTTGACTATGGACTCTTGGAGCACACGGCCTGGCCCATGGCACAAATATGGCAAACTGTTCATCGCCTCGTCTTTCACCTGGAGTCGAGCTAAGGGCTACGGGGTCCTCTGGGTGTGGAGCTCCTGACCTGGCCTGCAGGGCCGAGGAGGCTGCCTGATGGCTGGTGTTGGAGCTGAGCTCCCCGGGGTGAGTAGTTCTCTGCCAGGTCAAGTGTGGGTGGGGTGAGAGCGGAGAAGAGTGGGAGGTAATGAGTAGAAGAGGCAGTGAGAAGTGTAAACAGCTTTTCTGAGAAAGTTGGCAGGAAAGAGCAGGAGGGAAAGAGCTGGAAAGCGGGATGGAGGGAGGATTTTTTTAGTTACTTTTTTTTGTTTTTTGTTTTTAAAGATCCAGCATCTCATTTAAATGCTGACAGGAAGGGCGAAGCTAGGGGTGGAGCAGGGATGATGTGCAGTGGCAGCTCCCAAGGACGCAAGAGGACCGGGAGCACATGGGCAGGGCAGCTCAGGTGGAGGAGGCCTCTCTCCCCCAAGATGGGGCATGGCCCATGTAGAGGCAGGTGGGTCCCTGGATTTGGAGAGTAGGTGCTCTAGATCTGTTGACTGAAGAAATGAGTGTTCTCGCGGAAGATTTCACAAATGTGTACTTCATCGAAGTCCAGCGTGAGCCGGGGTACTACCTGGCACTGTCTAGTGGCCTTGTTCCGCTTCTCAGGATCCTCGCACATGCATTGTTGGTGAGATGGGAGGGAACACGTGCTCTCCCTTGAGGAGAAGCCCAGAGTGCTGAGAGGAGGTGTGGGCTGCAGTGTGCGCTCTCCATCTCGTGGCACAAGGCCATGCTGGGGTCGCTTGACCTCACAAGCCCACGTGACGTCATGGCCGTGCCTCATCCTTCCCCAAACTAGTGGGCATCTCTCCACACTAATCCATGGTTTCCATGCCACGTTCCTTTGGACCAAAGCACAATGTGCTTGTTGGAAAGGGGCCGCACCCTGGGTGAGTGGTATGGAGACCTGCATACTATCCAGGCACCATCTGGTTCCTCTTACATTTGGGGAAACTGAGACCCAGAAGGGCAGGGAGGGCTGCTTGGCCACAGCTCACCTGCATAAGTGAGTAAATATGTACACCATGCCAACATATGCTCATTTGTGGACAGAGTGCT